>NW_022630997.1:52704134-53057369 GCF_010015895.1 Lontra canadensis | reverse complement strand
TCAATTATCATATGGTTTCACTTATTTGTGGAGCATAACAAATAGCACGGAGGACATGGGGAGTTAGGAGAAGGGAGTTGGGGGAAATTGGAAGGGGAGGTGAACAATAAGATATTATGGACTCTGAAAAACAATCTGAAGGGTTTGAAGAGGTGGGGGGGTGGGAGGTTGGGGGAACCAGGTGGTGGGTATTAGAGAGGGCACGGATTGCATGGAGCGCTGTGTGTGGTACAAAAACAATGAATACTGTTATGCTGAAAATAAATAAAAAAATGATTAAAAAAAAAGAACTGGGAAGAAATTAAATAGCAAGATATAAGGTCATATGGATGAAATCTGAAGGTACAGGCTAATTTTCATTTGATGGACATTCATGGGAGTTTGGTTCCCCAGGGTCCATTTCTCCTTACCAGCACCTTGGTTTTTGTGGGACATTTACCTCTTTCCTTCAGGGTTCCATATGGTGAATCCTAATCAGGAGCCTTGCTCCCACTGATAAAAGGAATAAGCTTGTGATCTAAAGCCTACTGGACACTCACTCCCTGAAGTTTGAATCTTAAACAGAGAAACAAGCAGATAGTACATGACCAGAGGTTAATAACCTGGAGGGCAGCCAGACTCTTCCTTCTGTGAGTTCATTCCTTTAATTCTTAAAGTCCTTGATTCCACATTTTCAGGTTGCCATTTCTCTTGTCTCTTTAAATTTGGTCTCCAACTTACCTGTCAACTTTCTTATTTCCTAGAATATTTTCAACATATTTCCTCTGGCTTAAATCAGCCAAAGTGCAATTGATTGATTGCAACCAAAGAATTCCGATTGCCACACCAGAACAGTATTTTAATCCACACCTTATACCCTCATGAATAGGCCAGGAATATTTAAGATCTGATTGAGAGACATAGAAGTGATACTTCTGCACAATACTGAAAAATAATTATTAAAATATTATTACTTTATATACAATAAATAAAAGTAAATTAATTTCTAGGGAATTAGGGATGACCTTTTGGAAGGAGGGCCCAAGATGAAGCCAGGGACCACACCAGTCTGAATAACAGAACTTTTCTACCTATTATTTGATGGCACAGTCTTTAATTAAGTACATATGTACTTAAAATTTCCTGCTAAGCAAAATTTCATTTTAAAAAATATCAAAGCAAACACTTAGAAGACATTTCAGTGATCTGAAGGGCTTTGAGCATCAAAATAATAAAAATGGAATTTCTGACATGGGTTCTCATTATGTCATCTTTCTTCTACTTGGAGACCTGGACAAGAAGTTCAGTCTTTAAAATAGTGAATATAGTTAGAGAGTCAGAATATCATTCAGTGGGGGAGAGAAGAACTTTCCTCTTAGGTAGCAGAGTCATTATAGGTAAAATGGGGGGGAAGGACTACTGGACTCTGGCAGTTAATACTAGAAGCTATACCTTCCAATGAGTATGTCAGCTGAGGTATAAGATGGGTATTCAGTTTACACCCAAGTTCCCAAAGAAAGGAATTGAGGAAAATTCACATATGTTTTTGTCTATTGGGGAAAAATTGATAAAGAACTTTCCTCGCTGATGGGAAAATAAACAGAAAAGCAAAATAAACTATGGGGAAATATTGATAACCATGCTTCACAAGGGAAGAGAGCATTAGTCTAAAGACTTAGAAGAGGAGCATACCTCAGAGGATGATTTGTTATAGTGAACAGAAGAGACCAAAGAAAATGAAAACATTAATTTGAGGAGTACCTGGTGACTCTGGTACCTGGTTAAGACCTGGTTAAGCGTCTGCCATCAGCTCAGGTCATGATCTCAGGGTTCTGGGATCCAGCCCTGCATGAGGCTACCTGGTCAGCAGAGAGTCTGTTTCTTCCTCTACCTCTGTGCCTTCCTCCTGTTCATGCTCTCTCTCTCAATCCTCTCTCAAATAAATATACAAAATCTTAAAAAAAACCCCAAACCCACTAATCTGAAAAGATACATCCACCCCTGTTTATGGCAGCATTACAATAGTGTAGATATGGAAACAACCTGAGTGTCCATCAATTGACAAATGCTTAAGGAAGATGTGGTGTATGTGTGTGTATGTGCGTGTGCACACACACACACACACACACACACACACACACAACGGAGTATTACTCAACCATAAAAAAGCATGAGATCTTGCCATTTGAGACAACTTGAATGGACGTAGAAGGCATGCTAAGTGAAATAAGTCTGACTGAGAAAGACAATACCATGATTCTACTCATAAGTGGAAAATAAAACAAAAGATCAAAAAGCAGAATCAGACTTATACATACAGGGAACAAACAGATGGTTGTGAGGGGGTTAGTGGAAGGGATGGGCAGCATGCATGAAGGGGAGTGGGAGGCATAGGCTTCCAGTTATGGAATGAGTAAGTCATAGTAAGAAAATTACAGCATACGGAATATAGTCAATGATATTGTAAAAGCAATGCTTTGGGACAGATGTGAGCTATACTTGGGGTGGTGGGTGAACATAGGCTAATGTACAAATTTCTCATATCATTATGTTGAACACCTGAAACTGATGTAACATTGTGTCAACTATACCAAAAAAAAAAAAAAAAGAATAGCTTAGACATTATAGAAAATGACATCAGTGACTCATTGAGCAAGCTCTAGAACTCTTAGAAAATGCAGAGGAAAAAGGATTAAAATGATGAAAATGATGAAAATGATGAAGGAGAAGGTTGTGACTGTACAAAGCAGAGACTGCAGATGAAACTGAACATTAGGTGTTAAAGAGGAGGAAACAAGCACAACTGGAGATGAAGCAATAAAACAAAACAAAACAAAAGACATATGTTAAGTAAAAAGCAGCTTTTCCCAGTCCTCCGAAGACAGGTGTCAAGAATAGGAGGATTCACGGTATGCTGGACAGAATCAAAGAAAAGAGAACCACACTTGAACATGACTGGCCAAAATGTTTGAATTAGAAGAATAAAAATAAATCCTACATTTGCCCAGGCAGAAAGAAAAATGTTGCCTACAAAGATTGACCTTAACTTTTCTGTAATAGCAAATGTCAGATTTTGAGAAAAATCTTAGTGCTTTTCGATGGATAGTTTGTAACTCAAGAATTTTAAAAGCATCCTGACTGTCTTTCACGTGTGACAGCCACAGAAAGACCTTCACCATTATTCAAAGGCTTGGAAAGTGCTCATTGATGTGATCCTTCTATTTAAAAATATCATTTAAAAATATACTAAAACCATGCAGGAGATTAAAAAAAAAAAAAAAGGAAAATGAGCCAGAAGAGGAGTTCTAGGCATTGTGTCGATTAAGTCACACTTTGCATTCTAAAATCAGTAATAAATTGGATTTTGTAATTCGAAGCCTGGAGGCATTACGGGGCTTAGCTTAGCCCTGCGGCATTCCTCTCTCTGCACTCTTGCTTTTTCCACTGTCTGGGAAGCAGATGTAACTTGTGAGCTGTATCATTTAGTCGGCTGTGCTCCCTTTCAGGTGAAACCCCTTGCAGTATTCACGATATTCTTCTCTACAGGTGCTTGTTGACAATGGATGACCTCTGAGCAACGCTGAGTAAGAAAGCCCAGAAATTAGAAGGGGAGGTGAACCATGAGAGACTATGGACTCTGAAAAACAACCTGAGGGTTTTGAAGGGGCGGGGGGTGGGGTGGGGGTGGGGAGGGGGTGTGGGAGGTTGGGGGAGCCAGGTGGTGGGTATTAGAGAGGGCACGGATTGCGTGGAGCACTGGGTGTGGCGCAAAAACAATGGATACTGTTACGCTGAAAAGAAATAAAGAAAATAAATAAATAAATAAATAAAATTAAAAATAAAAAAAAAAAAAAAAGAAAGCCCAGAAAATGACTAAACAAAAGATTTGTCTTTGTTCTACACAAAAGTGAAGTGAATATCTATATTCTGGCCGTTTACAGTGCCAGAAATCTTGAATGACAGTGTTCTTTATTTTTTAAACACATATTGAATGACTCTTTTTCTTGGGATTAAATCTGGAAAAGATTGTAAACAACCCAGTGGAAAATTCTGTCACCAAGGCCTTCTTCCCAGCTGTTCCTCACTTTAACTGTATAAAACATTTAAGTGTATTAAAACACTATAAGAAAAACGCAGTTAAATGTTAATAATAACCAGCAAGTGGTAGGATTTGAGGTGATTTCATGCTTTTTTTTTTTTCCTTGCAGTTTGCTGTAGGATTTCACAAGGGAGCATATTTTACTGCTATAATTAGGAAGGAATTGATTTTAAATACCAAAATATTCAAAGGATATAAACAGGCATCTCACATAAGCAGACACCTGAGTGACCAGGAAACATGGAAAAATATTCTGCCTCAGAATTAATCAGGGAAATTCAAAATAAAACCTCGGTATGTATTTTCATACCCATCAGAATGGTCAATCATTTAAAAGTTTAGTTACACTTTTGATGGTGAGGGTGTGGTATGGAACTCTTTCACCCTACTGTGAAAATATAAATAAACACAAGCTTTTAGAGGTTAATATGATGGTATCTAGGAAAGTTAACAATGTACACATCCAGCAATTACATTTTTAGTTTGTCACAGCATTGCTTGTAATGACAAAAATGTGCATGCAAAATCCATCAGAAGGAAAAAAAATGGATAAAAAATCTGTGGCATATTCTGCATTGTAGTTAAAATAATTGAACGTGAGCTACAAAGAACACAATGTGGAATAAGCCTGAAAAATATAATATTGAGAGAGGAAATGTAAGTCACAAAGGAATATTTATAGCACAATCTCAATTTTATAGGTTTAAAAACATAAAACCCTTTTGTTTATGGATATATAACATATATAGTCAAATTATAAAAGTACACCAGGAAACAATAAATTCAAGGTGGTGGTTATCTTTGGGGAGGAGGGGAAGGGATGTAAAATCGGGGAGGGGACACACGAGGGGCATTGGACATTCTGCAGTGTTTTTTTCTTTCTTCTTGAGAAAACATAAAAATCTGAGGCATGAATATGAAGATGTTAATATCTCGCAAACCTGATGCAGTAGGTAGATACATTTTATTTATTGAAATAGTAGGTACAATTTTATTTGCTTGAAATATAGCATAGTAAGAAGAAAAATGAAATGTTAATATTATCTTGTTTGTAATGTATCTTCTTATGAATATAAACATAAAGTCTATATTTATAATTTTAGTGTGCCACATGATCACAAGCAGATAAAATATTTATAACATAAAGACGGGAAGTAAATAAAATAGAAATCAAATACTTGTTACATCTGGAGGATGGGGCTATGCATCATTTTTAAATTATTTTATTTTATTTTTCTGTATTTTTAAAATGTTCATTGAGATTATAGTTTAAAACATAAGATATTATAAAATTACGATAAAAATGTATGTTTGGATCCTGTGTAGGATCTTTAATGTCATGCTAGGTTTTTGCTTTATCCTGTGGACTACTGTTTTCCAAATGGTGACCCCTGAGATGTTAATTTGTGTTCCTGGGAAATACAAGAGTTCCAAGGTCAATAAGTTTAAAAAAAATGATGTCTCTTGGGCTTCCCGCTTGAAGAAGCATAATGCACATTTATACAATAAAGGCTCTGAGAATTTCTGCAGTAAAATACAACAACAACAACAAAACCACCACAGAACAAAAGCTTAATATTTTTTCAACCCTGAGTTTCCTAAATACATATGATTATAGATCCTTTTATCAAGGAGTGTTTTTTCTTTTTTTAATCATTTGAGGGATATTAGTTTTTAGGAGACACAGCTTACATACTAGCTCTTAATCAAAAAGATATCCAAAACCTCATATAGACAGTAGCATGATTGGGACACCTGGGTGGCTCAGTTGGTTAAGCATCTGCCTTCAGCTTGGGTCACGATCTCAGCATTTTAGGATCCAGTCTGCGTAGGTCTCCCTTCTCAGCAGACAGCCTGTTTCTCCTTCTCCCTCTGCTGCTCCGAGATTCTGCACATTGAAATTGGGCAAGATAGCTTGGAAGTGATGAAGACTGGAGTCAGAGAGGCCAAACTGCAGTAGATAATGTTCATTGTTGCACTAGATAATGTGCAGTAGATAATGTTCATAATGTTATAAGGGTTTTAGTACATTACTGATGGCCTTAGCTAATCATCACTGTAACCATAATCCTAGCACACAATAAACACTTATTTCCCACATAACTAGGTCTGTTGGGATTTGGCTAAGCTGGCCTTACACTGTAGGTTAGATCAAGATCAGTTTCACATTCCTCACTGTTCTTAAACAGGAGTTACCCAAGATATGTTCTTCCTAGGGCAAAATACAAGCCTATTTCAAGTCTTGTGTCATGCTAGCTCACACCCCGCAGCAAATCCTGTGGGTATCCAAATCCAGATCAAGAAGGCAGGGCATTGCATTCTGCTTACCAAGAGGCCAAAGCAAGTCACAGGGCCAAGCTTAGCATCAGAGGGCTGAGGAAGTATATTCCTCCCAGGAAACAGGGAATTGGGGAAGGAAATGAATATTTGCTCAACAGGAATCTCGTCTTGGCCCTGTCTGTTTCCAAAATGAAGAAACCATAACCATTGCTAGGTAGTGGAGCTCTGAATATGTCGAGGCCATGAAAGAGGCCAGGGTGGTTTCAGCATGGCACAGACCTAAAGACAGTAGTGTGACACCAGACCCTTCCTATACCACATTTGTTCTCCAGGTATGATAACAACTGAGTTGGAGCATAATGTGTCTGGGAGTTACTGAGAAGAAAATTGCTAAGAAAGTTCAACAGGTCCATGAGCATTTAGCCCAAATCATTGTGCCTGGCACAGGTGACCAGATGTGTAAGATTGCTCTTCTTTCACATTCTACACAGCTTTCCTCTTTTAACATTAATTGATATTTAGTATTCAGAGACATGACAAAGTCTAGATCTCCGAGAATAATTTCAATCCCCAAGGGGAAAAGAGGAGTGAACTTGAATATTTTGAAATAACGTGGATTAAAATTGCAGGATCAAACAACCTGTCGACACTTTTAGGTCCTTAACGGTTTTCTCAAAAATGGTTTGATGCTGTGTTCTACATTTAATACCCACAAAACATGAGATAAAGATTTTTTTTTTCAGTTTCCATCATCACAGACTAACTCTATAAATATGATACAACTTTCTATATGGAGGCACGACCTCTTTTTTGCTCAAAGAGTGACAATAAAATCAATTTTGAGGTTCTATTTTCTGGCCAGAAAGTTTCTTTAAGCACAGGGATCATGTCAAGTTGTGTTGCAGAAGAAGCTGGAAAATGAAGAAATGACTAGAAGGCAACAGAGAAGTGCCTGGCCTGTGGCCAAATTATGAAACCTGCAAAATGTGTCCATGGTACTTGGTTCTCATAAACATCTTTGTCCTTTCCTCACTGTAATAGTTCAGTGACCTCATGGTCCCTATCTGATTCTATGGGCAGGGAATCTGAAACTCATTCCCGTCATGGGATAAATGACTTATAAGGACTCCTGCTTTAAACATCAAAGTGAAAAATCTATAATGAGCAGAGAAGACCAGAAATGGCAGGTGGGGGAGCATTTTGGAGGGTGAGGATTCTTTCTGAGCATATAGCTTACTATCAGGAAGGCACCAGATGTATTTCTACCCACAGAAATACATGTGGATATGACATGTATTGTGCCTCAGTGAGCCTATAAAGAACACTCAATATGTAGTACTAAAAGAAAAAAAAAGAAAGCATGCACAAGATAAGATAGTCTAGATTTATGCTTTATCTCTTATATGGAGTCTGACACAAGAAAATATATTTAAGAAAATATAACTCAAAATAAAAATATACAGAGTGGTAGAGATACAAAGCTTTGAGAGATGGAGTATCAAGAAACTATTATTAATATTTAGTATTCATTTTTATATCTCGTTATCACTTGTTGAGCCTCTACCTGAATGAATATTTGCCTAGAAATTCTTCTAAGTACCAGTCGCTGTGTGACCTAAGTTAGATTGTTCATTGATGTCCATTCAGCAAGCAGCCCCAGATTAGTAATTATCAATGATAATAATGATGATAATCATCATCATTTATACATATATATATATGTATATATATATACATATATACATAGCATCATTTATACAAAGTGGTCTTGGGACCTATTATGTAATCTTGTTTTAGCATCATCTGGTGTCAGTCACTGACTAGAGGGATGACTTGTGGATGGTCACATTACCTTTAGGACTGAGTTCTGTTCATTTGTTTATTCAACAAGTAGTATCGAGCATTTACTCTGTATAAGTCTGTGCTAGGTGCTATGGGTAACACCAAGAGAACTACACAATCTTCTCACAGTGAAATTAAAATATAGTAGGATGTGTGCTTGTGTTTGTGTGTGTACACATATGTTTATATGTAAAATTTAAATTCTATAAGGCAAATGTATCTAAAATATTAAGATATCCAAAAGAGGAAAGGGCATTTTGGTGGAAGTGTGCGGGGGAGGAAGAATAAGAGTGGAAGGGAGTTTTGGGGCTGGGGCTGCGGGTATGGTAAGGCACTACACATTAACACAGTGGTCCTAACAAAGAACTGGGAAAAAAGAGACATATTGGTCAAATGGTGAAGAGTCCTATTTGACTGTATCTCAGGTTAGGTGTAGGGGAGGGAAGGAGTAAATGTTGGGAAGATAAACTGGGGAGAGAGCACAGAAAGTTTCAAACTTCCAGAGAATAGGTTTGAACTTTATTTATAAGATACTAGTGAGTCACAGGATCTCTTTGAGCAGATGTTTGGCATGACATGACCTGTGCTTTGGGAGGATTACTCTGGCATCATGGATAAGATGATCTCGATTGGAAGGAAGGGAGAATGGCTTCAGACAGGCCAATTAGGAAACTGTTGTTCAGGTCCTGGGGTCTGAAGGTCCTGAGTACCAGAGCACCCCCGTATCACTAAGAGGTACTCAGTGGAAAATGTAGCTGAACAGGGAGGTAGTTTTATAGACCCCAGTCACTGGGGAGGGGGGGCAAGGGTACTGCATTTGATAAGATCTAATGGTGTTAGATCAATTTGGGCTTTTTAAGCCACTGATAATAACAAGCCAGAGTTCCCTTCCAGCACAGAGATTCTTAATTGAACAGAACTGGGACAAGAGGGACAAAAAAACCCAGATGAAATGGGATTGAGAAATGGAAAAGGGAGATGTCACAAAGTACAAGGCCATATTTTAAAACATTATTTTGAGCAAAAAAATAGATGGAGTTTAGAGTCATGAATCTAGAAATTATTTTGGCCCTTCCTTCCTCCTAAAAGTAGACAAAAACTCGTTTACTTGCATGTGAGCAAAGGAAAAAGTATGCAGTCTAATAAAGAGAATGAGGAACAGAATAAATTCCCCATGGCCCGGGAGGCACATGGAAAGACATGCCCACAAGACAGATGAAAACTGAAACCCAGAATTTCAAAGTGAGCAAAAAGAAACCAAGTAAATGGTAGAAGCTGTGACAATAAATTACATAACGGAAGAACTCGAAAGTGAGATGATTAAAGAAGATTTTAAGAGAGAGCTTATTCTCAATAAATTGAAGAAAAAAATAGAAATAAAATAGTAAGATCATTTTTGTAATGAAATTGAGCCCAGAGGAACACAAAGAAACAGAAACAGTAATGCGGTGAAAGAAATAGAACACGTGAAAGAAAGAAAGGTGTGAGGGGGGAAAAAAGCATTTAAAGAAAGCATCTGAGAGAAAGGGATGGTTCAGAAGAGTCAACATATGTCTAATAGAGGGGTTTGTTACCTCGAGTGAAGGACTGCAGTGTTTATGGATAGAATGCATGTGTCTGTGGACTTCATTGGGAAAATATATCTCCATTTTCTCTAACCTCTACCTGAATTTACTATGTTTCTGTAATTAGTATGCATATCCCTATATACAGTGGTATTAACAGTACCTGTGACTTTGTCACCAAAATGAATCATAAATGTCATAATATCAAATTATACTTTTAAAAAATATTTCCAAATCTCATTTTCATTCATCACTTTTTCAAACTTATAATGGCCTTTATATCTACCACTATATCTAATTATTTAATATGATAATAAAGAAGCAAATAGATCATTGTATCACAATTTAAAAATATTTTGAGAACTATATTTCAATACAGCGAGTTTCCTTTGCTATTCTATGTATTCCATTTTATACATTTCAAAATATTATTCTGGGGGTGCCTGGGTGGCTCAGTGGGTTAAAGCTCTGCCTTCAGCTCAGGTCATGATTCCAGGGTCCTGGGATCGAGCCCCTCATCAGGCTCTCTGCTTAGCAGGGAGTCTGCTTCCCACCCCCGCTCCTGCCTCTCTGCCTACTTGTGATCTGTCTGTCAAAAAAAAAAACAACAAAAAAAAAAACCAAAAACCTTCAACATATTATTCTGAGAAAGGGTTCATCGGTTTACCAGACTGCTACAAATTTCCACGGTATAACAAATTTTATGATGTCTTATATAGTAGGAGTCTCTGAAAGGAAATTATAATTCAAAAAACTTTATTGAAATAAAATAGAATTTGAAATTTCATATTGAGATGATTAGAAATTTCCCCATAATAGTCAACACTATCCTGTAAAGAAAAGTCATTTGGACATCCCGGTAAAAAGACCAATAGAGAGAAAATTAGATTGCCACCAGTATCTTTAAAAGCAACACTTTCATGACCAAGGAAAATATAGTGACATATTTAAGAAAGCTAAGGAAAGAAAATGTGGGCCAAGATTCTGATGTTCAGCCAAACTGACCTTTAAGTATAAAAAGCCTCTGGTAAACTGATGTAAACATGCAAGAACACAGAGAATATTGTTCTCATGTGCCTTTCCTAAGGAATCTACCAGACCACAATGAAATAAGAATGGAATTTAAGAGTAAGCATTTTCAAACTTTTATAGCATTTTGACATTGCTATGACATCCAAGCCCGTGAATCATTTCTCTCGCAATTTATTTTCATTGTGCTTTACAAAAAAGTATTGGTCCGTAGAAGATTGGGAAAAAAAAAATTAACTCTTTAAAAAAATTTAACTCTTCCAACTAAAAAAAATGAGTTTTATACAATCAAATTTAGTATAAGGATGGGTAGAAAATATTAAATATAAATTTATTTGTACAATTAAGACCCCAAAATCACTATTAAGAGAGACAGTGCAGTATGCAAGTCTATATGCTCTCATAGTGTAGATAATGTGACTGTTTTAAAAATGAGGGATTGGGAATAGGGAGATTATCTAAAAGCTGACTTCTAGTTCTGCCCACTGAAAAGACCAAATTATTAGTAATGAGCATTTCTCATATGCAAAAGTAGTCCGAAATACTGTTCCTACTCCATGGATCTGGGTGATTTGAGGTTGGAAATGTGTATGATTAGCCTACAATGTCCTAGAGAGCATGGAAGCTCTCAAAAGACCAAGGAGGTGTCAAAAACACTCAGTAGCTAACTTGGGCTGCTTCAGTATCTTGACTACTATAAATAATGTTGCAATGTTTATAGGGTTGCTTATATCTTTTAGAATTAATGTCCTTGTTTTCTTTGGGTAAATAACCCAGTAGTGGAATTACCTGATCATATAGTATTTCTATTTTCAATTTTTGAGGAACCTTCATACTGTTTTCCACAGCGGTTGCACCAGTTTGCATTCCCACCAACAGTCCAGGAGGATTCCCTAATTCTCTACATTCTTGCCCAAGTGTCTCCACTGAAAGATGAATGGATAAAGATATGGCATATATACAAAATGGATTATTACTCAACCATAAAAAAGGAGGAGATCTTGCCATTTACAATGACATGGATGGACCTAGATGATACTATGCTAAATGAAAGAAATCAGACAGAGAAAAACAAATACCAGATGATTTCACTTATATGTGGAAACTAAAAGTAGAAGAATAAACAAACAAAAAGCATTAGATCTGTAAATACAGAGAACAAACTGAAGGTTGTCGGAGGGAAGGAATCTTGGGGGATAGGCAACATCCCCCAAGGGATGGGGAGTAGGAGATACAGGCTTTCAATTATGGGTTGAATAAGTCATGGGAATAATAGTCAATGTAGTCATTGATAATGTAACTGTGCTGTATGGTGATAGAGGGTAGCTACACTTGTGGTGAGCACAGCATAACATAGAGAGTTGTCAAATCACTAGGTTGTACACCTGAAACTAATATAACATTGTGTGTCAACTTTACTCAAATAATTAAAACTACAGAAACAACAACTGACAGAATAGCAACAGTAAAAGACTCAGTAGCTAACTTGCAGAGGCTCCTGGAGGTCCTCTGGAGAAGCAGAGTTGAGAAGGAGGAGGCCTGAGAATGTTCCCAGGACAAGGTGCAGGCCAGATTACAGTAGAGATACAATATAAGGGGGATGAAATGATGGGTGGAGAATAATCTGGGAGGTAGGGACCTAAGCTAAAAGATCTTTAAAATGCTTCCCCACTCTAAAGTGTAATTCTGTCTTTGCGAACTTTTCTGGCCACTTGGCCAGCATGACTGAGGCATTTACCACTTGTAGGGTGAGAGAAGCAGAGGGAGAGAGCCCATACCTTTTGGAGTGACTGGAAGGGATGGCGGTAATCGATGGGTGATGTTCATGGTAGCGCTCTTGAAGGTACAGAGACCCCAGTCCCCATCACTCAGCTTCAACTCTTTTCAGAAGGGCTTTCTTCACGATTACTGCCATAGATTATGAGAGCGTTAAATCAGCTTGAACAATGGTTTACCTATATTTGTTTATGAACTGTGTTCCTCTTGTGATTTACAGCACAGAAGAGATGACTGTCTTTAGCTTTTGAATGGGTTAGTTAGGCTTGGGAAAGAAAATAGCAATTCTAAGAGCTTTTGAAAGACTCAAATCATGTACCATTAAGTCCTACTCCTGAGGAAAGAAACACGACTCTTCTTTGATACTATGAGATTCATAATTATTCTTCTCTGAACAGATATTAAGGGATATCTAAACACATAATGCGCATTTTATGTTCTGAGGCCTTCTTTTCATGCTCTGCTACTTTGAATACTCTACTATTTTAAATCAAGATTAAAACAGGCCCTAAGATAACTAGAGAGCATTGCCCTTAAGTAAAAGGACCTTGAGACAAAAAAATAATAATTGTCTTCCATTTGCATAATGCTTTTAATTTTTTTCAAAGCCTTTTTCATATCTTTTATTTCACTTGATCTTCACAACAACCATGTGAGGCTGTTCACTTTAAAGAAATGAACTTGAAAGCAGCGAACATTTAAAACGTTTCCCCAAAATGTAGTAAAACCACAAAGAAAATTCCCAGAGCATCTATACCATCACTCTAACTTAAACTGTATTTACTGCAAATTGTATTGAGTCAGAAGAGATGGTGGCTCGTAAATACAGTTTCTCTGTCCTGAACCACATTCAAACTGCAGTTGTTATGAATACAAAAGAGCTTTCTGAGTACATAACTGTAGTTTTGCTGCATTAAAGCAAAAAAGCTGGCATTTGGACTAGAAAACAGGCTGTAACTGTGTCTGTTCTGCATGGCAAGCATCTCAGTGCCTGCCAGCAATAGGGATGGATTTACATATATTGACTCAATCCAGCATATGAGTAACGATCAATTTTCTTGATCTATTCTATTCTGTCAATCTGTGCTTTTGCTAGCAAATGAGGAGACATCGCTGTCAGCCAGAAATAGAGTTTCCTAGGCTTATGTGAGCTTTTAAGATCTCTTTTCTACTTAATTAAAAGATACATATGGTGGTTGGCAGAGAGCAGCCAGCAAGTCAAAGTAACAAAATTTGCTATGTAGAGATGGGTTCCTGGAAGAAAAATCATGAAAGATGGCTAAATAAATGTAAAGGCAGACTTCCATTTCTGAGGATAGTATATGTTTATGTCAATTCTATTAATGGTAAAATAAATACAAAGGGACAAACACAATTTGTCTGTCAAGAGTAACCGGTAAAAACATCCCTTTCAGGAGTCACAAATTATGCTTCCAGGTAACAATATGTAAAACAAAATGCTTTCCTATTTGGTCTCTCCTATTAATGTATCATGTTAGACTAATTCATTTGGTTTGGGCCCAGATAATCTGTGCCCCTAACTTGTACTGGAATTTAAAGTCGGATCAAATAGTGTATACAAAGCGGGCAAGAAAGTTCTCATAAGGGACGCTAAGAAAATCTTGACACATGTTGAACTCCTTAAGGTCCCCTTTGACCTCCCATGTGATGGTAACTCCAATGAACCTGTGAGGCCCTCAGGCAATATCTGAAATAAAATAGTTTTATTTTTCGGTGGGTAAGTGACCAAATGTTTCTGCTAGGGGGCATGGTGTTTCGGTCTCACAGTTTCTACTCTGACTTCTTTCAGGTGTTTTGGGGGATGGAGATTCAGAACCTATACCAAAAGTAGGATATCATTCTTTATACATCTATCGGCTTTAATTAAGTAATGGACTGATTGGGTTTGCCTTCTGTTGCTTCCCTGAGACCCTCCTGAATGCTAGTAGTAAGTTCCTCCAGAAATGTCTAGACATGCCAGGGGACAGATTTTAGGAACCGCATGCATTAGGAAGGAGCAAAATCTATGCTCTGGTGAAAGGAGCCATGCCCTGAACCAGCATCAGGAAACCCTGGTTCTGTCCTGGCTCCTTCAATGATGAGTTTTACTGTCACGAGAAAGTGGTTAGTCTTTATCACAACTCATTTTTCCCATCTTTAAAAGGAAGATATTGTAGCAGATGTATGAATTTCAAGCTGAATTTAGGGAGTTTTCCCAGCAGCTATCACTGGAATAGAGTAGGTGGGACTCTGGGACCCCCACTCCTGGGAGGAAAATGTTATCAGCTGTGCTTGTAACCATTTTATATAATAAGCTTTCAGGAAGATTTTGTTCAAATGGAGGCTGAAAGGGGTTTAAAATTAAGGTACCAGAGCATCCTGAAGGGTTCTTAGGACTTTATCAATCTATGGTCAGTTTGAGAACATCTTAGCTTTTTTGTACATTGGATGTATGATTAAGTTTTTTTCCAAACTCCAGAAATGGGTTTAAGTGAAGTCACCTCCCATTCTTATTGGTCATACCTGACAGCAATAGTCCTCATCTGGTTAGCTCATTGGTACAACGTCTGGCGCATAGAATGAATGCAGTAAATAGTTGTCAAATAGCTCTCTGGTCCCTATGACCCATACTTCTTGATTTTAGCCCAAGGAACTGGTAAGAATGGCAAAAAGAGAATGGGTGCCCACAAGGGCAAGCACTTGGTTCAGGAGAGAAAAAGATAAAAATAAAATTAAGATGTCTGATCCTCGAGAATCAAGAAATTGACACACATTCTATGTTTATTCCCTAACCCATCTCATTTGGTTTGGAAATGAAAACAGATAACATGGTGCTTTTTTGAAAAAGCTGTGTCTCCTTTTTGATGTCCAACTCCACTGCCTCTCCCTTAACACATGCCATTAAATATCTGATGCTGAACATTTGCCCTATAGAGACAGTAAGATGAAAGACTTCAACCCAATCAACACCCCAGGGGATAGGACTCGTACAAGGACACACATTTAGGTTGTAGGGCTAGACAGATATGCTTGCACTTAAGAATCTGCCTTGATGAAATGAAACTTATCTTTAGATTTTTCATGGCTCATAGGTGTGAGATGGAGTATGAGTCAATCAGTCAGCCTATATTTATTGAGTATCTATCTTTATACATAAGGGATGGTGCTAGGTACTCAAGATATGGTCATAAACAAGACACTTTCTACCTTCATGAAATTTACAATCTTATGGGAAGGACTCTCAATAAAGTTCATTCAAGCAAAGGCTAAAAAGTGATGCAAAATATTGTAAGCCTAATGCAATAAGGAAGAGGATTTAACTCTGTTTCGGGGACCAGGAAGGAAGAGCGGGCTGAGCAGTAAAAAGGAGACAGAGAAGCCATAGTTTTTCTAAAACTTCCAGATAGAAGTCATGGTGGCATTTGTTTGAAATTGTGTATTTCCAGGTTTCTTCTCTTGGAGATTCTGAATCATTAGATCAACGAGTGAGATCTAGGAATCTGTATTTGTACTGTTCCCATGTTGTTCTGGTAATCCACAAGGTTTAGGAAATCCTGAATGACCATTCTAGGCAGAGGGATTGTACATATCAAGGCACCACACTGAGGGTAGAGAGAACCTAGGAGAAATTATTTTGGCTAGAGGGGAGTGTGTGATATCTGGTAAGGATCAGGAAGGATTTGCTAAGAAAAAATTGTAAGACATTGAAACTTTGCACATGGCTGAGCGGAAGCTTGAGTATTGGGATGTGGAGAGAGTAGGAAATTGGTGACTTCCCTACAGAGGGACCTGGACCTGCTAATTCCTCAGAAGTACCCCTCAAATAAAGTTTGCTTTTCTCTGTTTTAAACATTATTTTCTTTTAACACTAAGGAGAATAAGGGGTAGTTTGTGGAGGAGCTGTAGAAAGACTCCGGCTTCCTAAAATACTTCCTATAAACAATGCATTCAATTCCACAAAAGATTACTTTTAGACTTATATTTCAATAAAATGTATGTAGCCATGGCAAGGGGGCTGTTCATCAATCACCAATCTGGGTGTCTTCTATGCTTGAATCTTTCCAGCTGTTTATATGACTGTGCAAATGGATTTGGGGAGAGATTATGGGCATGGGAACATGAAAGATTAGGCTTGCTTTCTTTACATTTCAGGATAAGGTGTACCCTACCCTTAGGTTTCAGAATCCCTGGCAGTGGTTTGCTGCAGCAAGCTCGTGAGAACCTATCATTACCATCTTTTCCCAATTCTGTGTTCAGTGACTTCACATCAGTAGCTTAAAATTAGCCATTGTAGGAGCATTTACACTGTGGAAATCAGCAATTGGCTCCCCCCACCCCATTGCTGAGAACCTGTTGTTAAACACTTACCAGCATACCACTGCCTGACAGGTATTCACATTTTTGAAATTGTGGCTCTTTTTACATGAGAGTATTCACTGAGCAGAATCTCCTATTAATGAAGACTCCTTTCGCCCCTACTCTCTTTTTCATTAGGGAGGAGAGTCTCCCAGGATCTCTAGTACACTGCTATTGTTTCTCCTGGCTTAGACCTGAGTCCCATGGCTATTCAAGGGAGGTTGGGATAGTGAGTATCTGGTGGTAAGGGGATGGAGCTACCACATGTGGTCTAAACCAAGCCTGACTTAAACTGTGGAGCTGGACAGGATAATCCTGAACAAAAATAAGGCTCCATTAGGAAGGAAGAATTCATCCTTATCGAGAGAGTGAACATTTCCCACATTAGTAGTACAAGAAAAGGATGAGTGTGATCTCTAAGATCCAGAAGCCTGAACTGTAATAGAGCTAAGTTCTCCCTATTTTGTTTGTCTCAATAGCTGATGGCATTTAGTGCTCAGCATCTTACAGCAGTGGGTGTCCAAGGGTGGTCCTCAGATCCACATCAGCATCATCTGGAAACTTGTTAGAAATGCAGATTCTCAGGCCCCACCCGAATCTCCTGAATCAGAAACTGGGGAGGGAGAAACAAATGATTAAGGGTGTCATCTAGCGATCTGTGTTTAATAAGTGTTCTAGATCATTCCGATGGCTGCTAAACTTGAGAACCATTATTAAGAGTGTTACTAACTCTATCAATGTGATAAAATGAATTTCAAGGAATCATAAGCACCTAGCTGGTGTTAGCCACAGTGGGTATAGTTGTTCATTTATTCATTTAATATACATGTAGTGAGCGCTTGCTGTTTTTATCCCGTGTCATAATCCATTGCCCAGGGTACCTGAGCGGCTCAGTGGGTTAAAGCCTCTGCCTTCGGCTCAGGTCATGATCCTAGGGTCCTGGGATCGAGCCCCACATCGGGCTCTCTGCTCAGCGGGAAGCCTCCTTCC
Source organism: Lontra canadensis (assembly GCF_010015895.1). NCBI lineage: Eukaryota > Metazoa > Chordata > Mammalia > Carnivora > Mustelidae > Lontra > Lontra canadensis. The sequence goes on along the minus strand of NW_022630997.1, from coordinate 53,039,453 downwards.
TCCTCTCTCTCGCTGCCTGCCTCTCCACCTATGTGATCTCTCTCTCTCAAATAAATAAATAAAATCCTTAAAAAAAAAATAATCCATTGCCCACTGGCAACCAGAATGTTCTTTTAAAAAAATGTAAACCATAGGTGCTGTATGCATGCTTAAAACCTTTCAGTGACTCCCATAACAAGATGAAATACAAACTTGAACTCCCTCTTAGACTCAGTTTGCTGACCCTCCCAGTAACTTTCTAACCACTCTCCCCTTCCCTCTTGTTACCTCTATGATGCTGACTTTCTTTCTGGGGTTGAGTCTATCTTATTCTAGGGGTAGGTTAAATTTCACCTATTCAGAGACTTCTAATCACTTTATCCAATGCACCCCCTCTTGAGCCCACTTGTCTGGGCACCACATTACCCACTGATTTCCTTCATGGCACCTAAAATTATTGTATTTATTCAGATGCTTATTGTCTGACTTTCCCACTGGAATATAAACTCCACAAGGGAAGCCCACTCACTGCCTCTTAGCATCTATGTGCACCCTGGAGCGCTGGTCTTAACGTTAGTTTGTTGAATGGGTTTCTAGGCATTACTATAGTTGCGCCAGAACTGAGATTTGAATTGCTAGAGGAAATGAACAGCTGGAGTCAGCACTTTGGCAGAGGCATATCAAGCTTTTTTCGTTTGAAATTATAACCTATTTCATTGGTAGAAACTTACATTTTCTTATAGGAAGCTCTTCAAGGAATCACAAAACTCACTTGTCTGGACAAGATCAGTTTGCTTCAGGTTGAGTTGGCAGTATGCTCATTTATTGACGGAAGACTGCCATTAACTTGAAAAAGAATATCAAAATGTCCTATGCCTTGCACCACATCAGATAAGCAAGTAACTGACTCAGAAAATTTATGGTAGTCTTACAGTTGTTTTTCCCAGAGATGGTTCTGGAAATAGAAAGACGAAATCAGACTCCAGTGCCATCTAGTGGTCATATTTAGTTCTTCTAGAAATAAAATCCAATATACTTTAATATTGATTTTTCACTTCTTCGGGAGGGGTGTGTGTGTGTGTGTGTGTCTGTCTTTCTAGTCTTACACATTACTTTAGTCATACTAATGGTGATGCATGTTGATTAAATTTTAGGAAATTCATGAGGAACATTAATCCTTTGTGTCGTCATATGATAGAAATGTATTTTATAAAATAATTGTTTTAGAAGATCATTAATTATAAGCTACACAACAGCTACGACACAAGACTGAAACAATCTGATGCCCCCTGTTATGGTAAATAGTGGGTGGTCACTCAGAGGCAAACAGAGAATCCCAGACTTTTGATATCCAGTAATTAGCTTCTGCCCTGCTTGGTTGTGAATTCAGATAGCCCATCCTATCCTCGTTTTTCATTTCCTCCATTGACTCATAGTGAAGCCTTTTGCAAAATTAGAACCCACAAAAGTTTGTATTATTTTTTAAAGATATTTTATTTATTTATTTGACAGAGAGATCACAAGGAGGCAGAGAGGCAGGTGGGGAGAGAGGGGGAAGCTGGTTCCCCACTGAGCAGAGAGCCCGATGTGGGGCTCAATCCCAGGACCCTGAGATCATGACCTGAGCCGAAGGCAGAGGCTTTAACCCACTGAGGAACCCAGGCGCCCACGTATTATTTTTTTATAAAATTACTTTTATCTTCTATAACCATAATACGACTTATAAGGTCTACAAAAACTAATGGGAATTACTATTCTGGGTGCATATAAAACAGACTTTGCCCCTTGCTAAACATTTTATGTACATATATCTTTATAAAATGAGCAATCCTGCATAATATGGATAATTACTCCCTATTTTTACAAGAAGGACACGAAGACTAATAGAATTATTATTTGTTGAGCTCCTAATACATGCCAGATGTTTTTCATGTATTCTTTATTTAATCCTACAAACTTTTCAGAGATAGTATCATCACCTGTTCAGATGAAGAAGTGAAAGCTCAGAGAAGTTATTTGTCCCAGATCTTATATCTGGAGACTGGAATTGGAGTCCTCCTGGCTGGTTCTATGTTGTGCTATTTCTACTCCCTCTCCAGCATGTTAGGAAGAAGTTGATTTTTACTTATATAAAAAATATTTTTCCCTCCACCTACCTCTCATCAGATGCTCAGCAGTATGAGGGCAGGGACCGCATCTAATGCCTGGCATGTAAGAACTTGGTACGCATTTGTTGAATGAGTTGAAGGAGGGATACTTGGGAAGGTTCCCTTTCCTTAATCAGCCACTTCACTAACATTTGCTTGAGTTATTTATTGCTACATAAAAGATTACCCCAAAACTTAATGGCTGAAATGAAACATATTTGTTGTCTCCCAGTTCCTGTGGGTCAAGGAATCCAGGAGATGTTACCCGGGTCTCTCACAAGGCTGCAGTCAGGATTTTGGCCAAGGCTACATATAGTTAGCCCACTGTTCAGCTGGGGCAAAGTTTACCTCCGCGGTCATTCACATGGATGTTGGCTGGCCCTGGATGACATGCGTCATTCATGTGACCTTTAGCAGACCTCAGAACCTGGCAGACGACTTTCCCCTAGAGTGAACTGATCCAAGAGAGTGAGAGAGAATGGCCAAGATGGAAGCCCCAGTCTTTACATAACCTCATCTTGGAACTGACGTCTTTTCATTTGTGTTGCGTTTAAGGGGAAAACATTACAAAAAGGCATGAATATTTAGAAGTGGAAATCAGTGGAGCCACCTCCAAGGCTATAAACCATGACATTGGTGGCTTTATTCATTGAGTACTGAGCCTTGAAACCACCCTGAAATATTACAGATCAATGCCTTTTCCCGTATTAACCCAGAATACTTTATAATCTAGCTGGGGCTAGATAATGCATAGAAGAGCTAGCTCTGGGGCGAGACAGACTAGATCCAAACCTGAGCTGCTTCACTGTGATCCTGTGGATGCCTCCATTCCTTATCCATGAAGCAGGCATTGTAATAATGCATACCTCCTAAGTCTGCCATGATGTTTAAGTATCACCATCAGTGAATTACTAAACTCAGCACCGGACCCATGAAAACAGCAGTATATTCCAGCTAAGACAGATTAAATAGACCTGTGAATTTGTTTTTAATTATCTAGAGTGGTTTCTTTTGCATTTTGTGTTTTATTTTTCTCAGTGTAATCCTAGAAAGGTGGTATATTTTATATACTTGTTCCCATTATAAATATTTAACATTTGAGACACACAAAAATGGAATGACTTGTCAGTACATGCCGAAGGAAGCCAGTTACCCGGTTTTTCTTCTGCCCAAGTGATTTCTCCTTCCAATTCTTTCCCTTTCCTTTCCTTTCCTTTCTTTTCTTTCTCTCCTCTTCCTTTGTCCCTCCCTCCCTTCCTTCTTTTTTTTCTTGTATCTTAGAGGCATGGGCATGGAATATCCTCACTACCCATGACTATATATTTTTGGTATTTGTTGTCACAGAGATGTAAGAATCACCTAAGTAATGAAACCAAAAGTTGTTTTAGAACTGATAGAGTCATATTTTGAATGTCATAAAAGAACCATCTATAAACTAACTGTACTACATGCACCACTTTCTAAACTGCACTGTTATGGTAGCTTAAGAAACCCACATCCTGGCTTCGGTTCCTCATTCTACGAGTATGTTTTTTTTTTGTTAAGTTAATGAAAAACAACCTCATGAGACTCAGATTCTATCCTTTAATTTGAGAATGGTCTACCAAAAGGCCTAGGAGACTTTCTTATGATAAATTCCAAATGATATTTTACCTAAGCCAACAATAAAACTCTGTAATAGAGACATTGAACCACAAATACTTTCCCATTTAATTCCTATTATTCTCCAAGTCCTCAACCCTTTCTCTCCCTTTCCCTCCCAGAAAACCCCAAATTCAGGCCAAACAATCCTGAAGAAAAACATTGTTGACTGTGTGTCATAATCACATCTGTCTTCGGAAACAGAGGACTCTATTCCCCAGATACTAGACAGAGCCCTGAATCATTTTAACTTATGAAGCTCATCTATTCAGAAGAAAGGTCATTTTATTATTGAAACTCAGTGTTTCCTTCTGTCCATTCCTTTTTTACAAAAATAAATAAACAGCAGCTTCTCGGAGTGCTATAGCCAACCTGTGCTGCTGATCTCTCCTAAGCGATTACAGCCTTCTAAGCCCTCCTTGTTGGGCCTCACGTACGCATGTGAACTACGTAGCTTTTACAATTTTAACTTGTTGGGAGTTCACAGCGTGCTTTGGAGGATTAGGAGGAAAATGAGAGAAAACAGGAGAGAGAGGTCATTATAAATGAAGAATGGGTAAAAACAATGTTTGAAGGATTTATGTCTATTTTTTTAAATTATTTGAGATCTAAGAGAAAAGTAAGTCCTTAATGCCTTTGTGGGGTATCAAATTATTCAACCACATAAATGTTCAAAAGAGGGAAACCTTTCAAAGTCAGGGTTTGTGTGCTTCTTTATGTCCCTTCCCCTGGCTAACAGACTTAGTTCTTCTGGGAGGACTCCAAAGGCAATAGGTCATCACCTCCCCCAGTGTCCACGTCCAGCCCCACAGCCGAGTGAGAGAATCATGTCAATGCTATGACCTTTCTTGGGGGCTGACCTAATAGAACACTATGTTCTTCAGAGCTGTTTCACGACTGAATCACGACTGAAGAACATGTGCATCAAAACACTAGTGTCACCATTAAAAAAAGTGTCTCTGTGTGTGTGTATCTGTTAAGTCCATATATACACAAAAATACACAGATAAGCTTATGTATGTATATGTGTAAATATCGATTTATCTGTCTGTAATCAATGATCTTTAAGCATTGGCCCATGGTCAGGTCACATCTGAAGTACTGTATACAGCCCTGGGTCATGAATTTTATAAGGGTCCTAAACAAGTTACAACATACCCAGAGAAGCAATCTAGGCTAAAGAAACATCTGGAAACTACTAGGCAGAATGTACAGAGGAGGAAAGCAGGCATTATGGCCTTGGAGAAGTGAAGACATAAGAAGAGCAGGGTCCAGAGTCACTTTCAAATACTAGATCAGTGTCATCTGAGGAGAGAGAAGACTGGCTATATGTCACTGTAGAGGCAGAACTAGGACAACTGACAGAAGTCACAGATGGGAAGATTGGTGCTCGAAACCTGATGGGATTTCTATCAACTTGAGAATACAGATCAACAATCAGACCAGTCAACTCAGCTGTCCCACGAGTTCCACTAACGGGAACACCTTGCTCATGTGGGAGTCTAAAGAACAATGCAGGATGCACTTTCTGAAATCCATGCTCAGGCCATTTACAACGCACTACTGATCCAGCAGACTAATAATAATAATAATAATAATAACAATAATAATAACAACAGCAGTTACATAGGATGCTTACGGTGTGCCAGGCCCCATACATTTACTTTAGCTATCAAAATAAAAGAGTCTCATAAGGGTACTTAACTTCTGATGTGGGGCAGGAACTAGCAAAGTAATTCCATTTTTTGGCAATTAAGTGGAGTGGCAGAAAATCGAATCAGGTAAAATAACGTGTCTCATTTTTTTAGTTATTTAAAAATTGTCTCTTTCTCTAAACAAAGTATACATATATATACACAGTGGAATATAATCTAGACATAAAAAAGAATGAAGTTCTGATATATACTACAATGATGATGAACCTCAGAATCATGGTGCTAAATTAAATTAACTGGACAAAAGGACAAATATTATATGATTCTATTTATGAAATATCTAGAATAAGCAGATTCATAAAGACAGAGAAGAGATGAAAGATAATTGGGTTGTGGGGTGCCTGGGTGGCTCAGTGGGTTAAAGCCTCTGCCTTCGGTTTGGGTCATGATTCCAGGGTCCTGGGATTGAGCCCCACATCGGGCTCTCTGCTCAGCAGGGAGCCTGCTTCCCTTCCCCTCTGCCTGCCTCTCTGCCTACTTGTGATCTCTCTCTCTCTCTGTCAAACAAATAAATAAAATCTTTAAAAAAAAAGATAATTGGGTTGGGGAGAGAAGACAATGGTGAGTTATTGCTTAATGAGTACAGAGTTTCTGTTTGGGGGTGATGAAAATGTTATGGAAATAGATAATGGTGAGGGTTGCCCAACATTGTGGTTGTATTTGATGCCACTGAATTATACACTTACAAATGGTTAAGATGCTAAATTTTATATTATGTATATTTTGCCAGAATAAAAAAAAACACCAAATCTGATCAGATTTTTTAAAGTGATATCCACCCAGAAATATTATCTCTTACTTTCTGGTCACTCAGAGAAGAACTGAGTTTAAATTGGCAAATTTTTAGGGTTGCCTGGTTGGCTCAGTTGGTTAAACATCCAACTCTTGATTTCAGCTCAGGTTGTAGTCTCCAGGTTGTGAGATCAAGTCCTGTGTCAGGCTCTGTGTTCTGTGGGGAGTCTCCTGAGATTCTTTTCTTCTCCCTCTGCCCCTCCCCCCACTTGTGTGCACGTGAGCGCGCTCTCTCTCTCTCTCTCAAATACATAAATATTTAAAATAATTAATAATAATAATAACAAATTGGCAAATTTCTAAAAAGAAGAATCAGTGCTCCACATGGCAAGGCCTGGGCCCAAACTGTTTGAAGGTCATTTTCAGAAGGGTCTCACTGGGACAAATATCCAGACTTCAGCCAGCAGTGTTTCTCACAAGTGCTACGTCCCCACTTAGTCATGGTCAGAGGAACCTGTGGCCTCAGCCCTCTGCTGAGGGTAGCACTCACAGAGCTCTCTGTCGTCATGGAAATGTTGCAAAGCTCTCTGTGGTGATGGAAGTGTTGCAAAGCACTTCAGTGGCCAGTAGCCACATGTAGCTATTGAACATATGAATGTTCTCATTATGACTAAAGAAATGACTTTAAAATTTTACTGAATTTTAATTGGCTTAAATTTAAATGTCTGCATGTGAGTAATGCCTATTGCATTGGATAGCATAATTCCATAGAGTTCCACTCTGGCCCTCCTATGGCAATGCCCCTTCCCCAAAGGGTGAGTGGTAAAAGGGTCCAAGGGGTCTTAAATTGTCCTCTCCTTCTTGGCTTCTCCTGTGGTGGGAGCAGGCCCAATGGAGGACAGGTGGATGTCAGAGCTGTGAAAAAAGATCTGACTCAATTTAAGGGAAACTGGAATTAGGGTCATAATAAGGAATGAGGAGGCATACAAGAAGTCAAGAAGAATTAACTTTGATTCTCACAAGTGCAAGCATGAGAACAGATCATGGTGGGAGGGCTCAGAGGCTGAATGAAGTTTTGTGCTCATATGATCACAGGGATGGCATATTTCTTTTTGGGGATTTGGGAGAGAGAGGGGTTCTTTCCAAGAAACCCTCTTTGGGAGGGAGAGGGGTTCTTTCCGAAACCTTTCAACTATGAGGAAAGAATGCTACCTTCTGGTGGAAGATGAAAGCTTCCTGGTTCTAGGTCTGGCTGCAGCTTAGTCTGCCAGGGGCAGGCCTTGCTTGTACATAGCTATGCTGGAATCCATAATAGATTTGAAGGAGATGGTCATGCAGAACTAGAACTAGAATAATCTGGCCCAGATGAAACTGTCTGGATTCAAAATGTCTGCTTTTTAGTATTTCTCTAAGGAGTCACACTCAGCATCCTCTTTTCCAAACTGTGGGACTGAAGACATAGATCAAAATCACGGAAACCTCAAAGTGTGGCAGAATCGAAGCCCCAGTGAATTTAGAGATGAAAGGATGAATTATCCATTCTCTTACTGCTGATTCTTTTCTGTGAAAAAGCCCTTTATTTACTCTGTCTTGGCCCTCACTTGCCTGATTCTGAAAAATTCTACTTTTAATTCCATTTTCCTTTGGAGGTATTTGCAATGATGAAGAGGGGAATGTGCTCTCCTGAAGTCCAAGGGCTGCCTTGATGTGTCTGTACACTCATGTACTTAGTAAGCCACTGAGAAGCTGCCACTGGAACTGGCTCCTGTGGGAAGTGAGTGAGAAAAAGTTGTACTTCTCTTTCCTTGATGTCTAACCAGATCCAAAGAGGAACGAGTATAGTTGTTCTAAAGCACACAGCTAGCCCTAGATAAAACTGTGAGATGATCACACAATGATTACAAAAATATCATGGAAAAATGTAGCGCTGGAACAGCCAACATTTACGCTAGTGTATATTGAGCGCCTACTCCATTCCAGGCACCTCTCACACATTCATACTCTATGGTCCACTATAGCTGTGACAAAAGATTTGAGGCTCCGAGGGGGGAAGTCATTTGCCAAAGGATGCAGACTTAAGATGTGGATTTAATTCTGTCTCATGTCAAAGGTCATAAATGAGGTGATGCTTGTCTTTCTCCTTCTTAGTCCCAGTTCTCTCAGTCCTGTGGGTACTGATGCTCTCCTAAATCCATACTCAATCAAGGCTTCCTCTAGTATTGCTCTCTTGGGTCTCCCCTGACCCCACAGACCTCATGATCCTGACCTGTCCTATCTCTTTTTCCCTATTCCAAAAATATGACTTGTTTTGTTATTTGCTTAGCACCTTGCTAAGCAGGTGTTTTCACTAACTGATACGAAGAGATTCCTATACTACTCACCACAGCAATACTTGCGCTTTAAAAGAGGCCCTGTGTAGACAGTATTACCATGACCCAAATGAGTGAGTCTCTAAAATGGAAAACTTCAGGCACCAAGGCAGGCTGATCAAGAAATAATTTAATACATCTGAGGTTATGCATGTGTTGAGTATGCATGTGTCTGCCTATTTGAGGAGGGAGTTGCTGTCAGGGAAAGGCTTCCATAGTATTCTCTTAACGTATCTCATAGACCTGTGTTTTTCTATCCTTTTTCATGATTGCTCCCCTAAGGACAATTTTTTTCTTAATTGCCCCTTCCCATGATATACCGTTACCTGTTTATGTACTAATGTTAATGTAATCTGTGCTTCATACAAAAAAGGAGTAAGATTTCAGACTTCCAAGAACCGATTTTCACCCCATTATGTGTGGAACAGCTATGGTTGAGAATGCATGCTGATAGACCAGTGTTTTCCTACCTTTTGGAGAGATAGGAGAGCTGAGTGTGAAGAGCATATGCTGTAAATTAAAATCCCAGCTCTGCTATTTCCTCACTGTGTTACCTGGGCAGTCCTTCATGCTTCAGTTCTCCCATGTATAAAATGGGTGTGCCCTGGATATTAAGGGAGTTAAATGTAGGGGCAACTGAGTGGCTCAGCCGGTTAAGCATCTGCCTTTGGCTCACGTCATGATCTCAGGGTCCTGGGATTGAGCCCTGCATTGGGCAACTTGTTCATTGAGGAGCTTGCTTCTTCCCCTGCTTGTTTCTCTCTCTCTCTCTCTCTTGCTCTCTGTGTCAAATAAATAAATGAACAGACAAATCTTTAAAGAAAGACTTAAATGCATATGAAGCACTTAGTACAGGTCTGGATGCAGAGTTGGAATTAAGAGTTAGGTATTTTCATGTCAAGGTGCACATAGAAAACTATATTACTTGTACTGCACTTGAGAAGTAAACTAAGGGGAGTGACTTCAGGGTGTTTTTATGGGGCTTGTTGAAAAAAAGCGAGTTTAGATATTTTATAGTTACCATAAGAAAAATACAAACAAGAAATACACAATTTAAAGAATTGGATATAACTTTCAAATAAAATAATTTCAGAAAGTATAATGAGAAACTTGAACTTATTTGTCCTCATTGATAGAAATCCTTGCCTACACAGGTGGTGACAAATGGTCCAAAAGAGATGATTAAGGGCCTTAAGTGTCAAAATAATGATTCTGAATTCAGAAAGTTTATAGAATGAGGCATTCAAATCATGCCTAAAGATCATCTTAATTTTTGTAACTTTGTTGAATGGTTGCTTTATTTATTTATTTAAGAGAGTTTATTTATTTATTTATTTGAGACAGAGAGATTGGGGGGGAGGGGCAGAGAGAGAGAGAGAAACTCAAGCAGCCTCTGCATTGAACATGGAGCCCAACGTGGGGCTCGATCTCACAACCCTGAGATCACTACCTGAGCCAAAATTAAGAGTCAGAGGCTCAGCTGACTGCACCACCCAGGTACCCCTTGAGTGGTTGCTTTAAAAAAAGGTTGAATATTTTGAGCGCGAAGAAGAGTTATAACCCCTCCTATCTCCTGGCCTACCTGAAGCTTGGCGTGCAGCAGTATTACCCCGTCCCAGTGGTTGGGACACGGGTATCAGCCATTGCCTTCCCAATTTTGTGTAGGCCTGGCCCAGAACAAATACGGATGAGACGAATTTTTCCTCATAGAAATCCTTTTCAGGAGCACTTTATTAAATTGCCCTAGGCCGAAAAAGAAGATCCAAGCTGGGCCTCTTAAAGAGGAAGCACCAGGGCCCGTTGTGGGCAGGGGCCACCAGCTTTGTAAACGGGAGGGCCATGGGAGTGAAGAAGCAGCGCCAGCTCCGAAGAGGAGCCACAGGACAGCAGCCAAGGACCAGTCCACAGGAGGTGCCACTGGCCAGGGTCTGAGCGGATGGGGCAGGAGGCTAATTTGAGGCTCTGCCATCCGAGTCTGAGCTGGTTTCCCACACCCGGTCCAAGTGCAGGATTACCTTGTGCACGTTTGCTCGCCCCTTCCTCGCTGGGCCTCGTGGAGAGCCGTGGTAGATTTCTAAAAATACAGAATTAAATCTCCTCTAGCCTCTATTTGAATAATTCCATGCTTTTTATTATTGTTTCCCAGCAGTGAACTGAGAGAAGAACTGCGTGTTCTAGCCAAGCCTAATGATTGTTTTATAAATATTTATAAATCAGATACGAGCCTCTTTTCTTTCTCCTCTCTGCCCAGCTGTACGTTATTGGGAGGCCCATTCTTCCCTTCATTACAGCTCCTTTGACGTTTTTCTGGGCTGGGAGGGCATTTGGAGTTTGACATTTTTCTTTGATTTGCTTGCCTGTACTTCTGGAGTCTTTGTTAAGGAGCTTCATTCTGAAGTATTTAAAGGTGGCCTCCTGAGGTTGCCTCATTGTTCACATGTGCTGAAACCAAAATGAAGAGAGAACCCATTTAGCAAATTCATTTGTCAACAGAGGACACGTCACTCTGGTTGGGACAGTGTCTCTTGCCTATCCTAAAAAGCATCAGAAATAGAGTGGGGGAGGGAAGAGGAAGAACTACCTGGAGCAGAAACACCAAGAACGGAAATCAGTAACCCGTTTGGTAGATTAAGTCTCGTTCCTGGAAGACTGCTGTCCATTTTCTGGCAGTGGATGGCACTCCATCTACAGTGTTTGGAAATCTGCCCCAGTGGCCATGGCTTTCAGAAAGTGGTGCCAGACTAATTAGATTAAGTTAACTGTGCCTGAGCTATTATATTGGATTGATCTTATTTTTCATGCTAAGTGTGGAATCACTATGGAAGCTAATTGCTAAATAAATGCAGATCCCTTGTCTGGCACCAATAGGTTCTCCTGATCTTCACTGACAGTGACGGAACAATGTTACAGCACAGGGACACAGTGAGACTGACAGACCCCTCCCAGAATTTGCTTCATCAGAATTTGCTTTCCTCATTTCTCAGGTGTGCTCAGAGCCAAGATCATCAAGCTAATCTTTCAGGAAGCTAAACATAATGACAGAGAGAAGGGCTTGGCCAGACTGTTTCCTTGGGGGAGTTACTGGGGAGCAGGGGTACTATAACCACCTCTAGTATCACCTCCAGAAGGAGCAAAAATACGTCAAGTTTCCACTTTGTACCAGCACAAGCTTTATACAAGTGCTTATCTCACCTTCTCTTTGCAATGATACTGAAGAAGCAGTGCATTTAAAAGCATTTGGGACAACTCTGGTATAGGCTATATTATTCCCAACCTTCTGAGAAATGACACCAAGGCTTAGTTACTGAGGTACTAAGCCTAAGGTCCAGGAGCTACATAGCCAGGATGATCTGAAGACTCTCTGACTCCACAGCTGGTGTTCTGAAACCCTATACTCCATCCTGTAGTAAGAAACTGGACCTTGGGGCACAGTAGAAAGAGCCCTTTACTGATCTCCATGTGATAAAGAACTTCTAGTAGAGGTATTTTCTGATTTCCTCAATGATCCTGTAATGTTCCCTCCAGATGGAATTTTTTGTTCTTCAAGATACCTCCAGACAAACCATGAGAGACTGTGGACTCTGAGAAAACAAACTGAGGGTTTTGGATGGGAGGGGCGTGAGGGGTTTGGTGAGCCTGGTGGTGGGTATTATGGAGGGCATGTATTGCATGGAGCACTGGGTGTGGTGCATAAACAAAGAATGCTGGGACACTGAAAGGAAATAAAATAAAATAAAATGGAAAAAAAGAGATGCCTCCAGTAGGAACCAAGACAAGAATTAGTCCCCAAAAATATCCTTTGGAGAAAGGGACAAGTTTATCTTTCCATGTTGTCTGCACAAAGTCTCCATGAAACTGAGCCTGGGACTTGTCGAGCTGCCCCAGGTGCTAATTTGGGGTGGGGAATCACATCTGGAAACAAGCAGGTGGCTGCTGATCTACTGCTATTTAATGGAAATAATCATGGTGTGATACATACCAGACCATATAGAAGGCTGGCTGAAAGTGAGCTGCCAACCCACAAACCACAAACCCAGCAAAGCACCAAAATACATCTCTCCTTGGCCTCTGTGGGAAGGCACAGGAAAGGGGGCTTGGGGATTCAATTTAACCAATTTTTAAAATGAGGTTAACTAGGAACAGTGAAGGACTTCACCAAATTAGGTCTAGGTCACTTCCATCCAGGTTAAGCAGCATGGCCTACAACAGTGGTTTTTCCACTTTTATATTTTCAAGCAGTGGGACTCTTTTTGAAAACGAAGTCTTATGGAGATCTCACTAAAGAGTTTCAGTAGGAGTTTTGCAGATTGTAGCTCAGTTTCGGGAGAAGGGACAGGAACCCACCTGATCACCTCCCTGTTCACAGTGCTGCTGAGACCCCTCCAGGGCCCCCTAAGGATTTGTAAACTATCCTCTGCTACACTGAGGGACTCTATGTATCTATTAACTTTGAATATATTTTACAAACAAAGGCAAATTTCAGTTTAATCAAATTAGTATATTGTCCTAATGATCACAGAATTTAGATTGGTGAGTTCCAAATTAATGAAGTTTGGCTGAATTTATGTATTTCAAGCAACATAGAATTTTTAAAAATATTTTTTATAAACATATAATGTATTTTTATCCCCAAGGGTACAGGTCTGTGAATCGCCAGATTTACACACTTCACAGTACTCACCATAGCACATACCCTTCCCAATGTCCATAACCCCACCCTCCCCCCAGCAACCCTCAGTTTGTTTTGTGAGATTAAGAGTCACTTATGGTTTGTCTCCCTCCTGATCCCATCTTGTTTCATTTATTCTTTTCCTACCTCCCAAACCCCCCATGTTGCTTCTCCACTTCCTCATATCAGGGAGATCATATGATAGTTGTCTTTCTCCGATTGACTTATTTCATTAAGCATGATACCCTCTAGTTCCATCCACGTTGTCGCAAATGGCAAGATTTCATTTCTTTTGATGGCTGCATAGTATTCCACATATATACCACATCTTCTTTATCCATTCATCTGTTGATGGACATCTAGGTTGTTTCCATAGTTTGTCTATTGTAGACATTGCAAGCAACATAGAATTTAAAAACAAAACTCTTCATAATAGAATTTTCAAACATATGTAGAATAAGCAGACTATAAAATGAACCTCCATTTATTAATCATGAAGTTTCATCAATTATCAACATTGTGCCAATCGTTCATCTGTCTTACATCCCTCTTCTTCCTTTGAGTATTTTAAAGAAAATCTCAGATTTCATTATCATTTCACCCACAATACTTCAGTATGCATCTCTAAACAATAGGACATTAAAAAAACCCCCACAAAATCACATGGCTTTATGACACCAAATTAAAACGAACTCTTCAGTTTTTAGCATTTTAACCTTGGAATTATAACCCAATCAATGCTTATCCAAATGTATTTTGAGGAGTAACATCAAAATGTTAGTATCCATTAGCAATTTATAATGAATGTTTTTAGACAAATTATTTTGGGGAACTTCTGGTTTAAATAAAGTTAAATTGTTCACCTACAAGACTTCATAAAAATTTTAAGACTCTAATTTTCATAGGACTCCAAGAGGGGAATAGAATATGTGCAAGTTTTGAAATTTATTTGACCATTGACACATTTTTCTCATGGAGCACAAGATAGGATAAGAATTACACAAAACACCGAAGAGTGGAAAGCCAGTCTCAGCTCTAGGACTCAAGGGTCTTTGTATCTGTATTTCCTAGAGAGTTAAGGAGGCAGCCTTGCTCTTGGTGGGCAATGAATAAAGATGTTGGATGAACATCAGTTGTCATCATACAGAACAACGAATATGCTGCTTAGGAGAGGTCTACAATCTAATCACAGAGAAAGACAAATGCTGTTCTGACAACTGGAAATCACATGACACAGTGATACATTGAAAGTTATGAACATAAATTCAAGAGGATTCCAGGGAAGGGCAGACCCATTGGCCCTGTAGTGCTCCTCTGTCCAGAAGGAACATGATGAAGATGAAGCCCTCCTTGAGCTAGGCTAAGAAGGAAGATTCTGGAATCTGACCAAATAACATGAATAAGAATACAGATATCTAAAAAAATATGTTTTTTTCAGGTAACAGTGAAGCAGCCAGCCAGGCTGGGAAGTGGTGGGAAATGGTGTCTAATAATGAGAGCAGAGTGTGACCATGTTGACTTGACAGTGGATTTGGATTAGGATCCAGGTGGCATGGTGATGAACTACTTAAGAGAAGATATTGTATCTTTTATGGCATCTTTCCCAGTAGACTACCTTAAATACAGCAGGCTCAAATAAACAGATGTTTATACATGGAATTCCATTGAATGGAGTGAGCATGACTTCATATGTCTCAGCATAAACTCACTGATTGACATAACTAGGCTGTCCGTCACTACAGACAAGACCCCAAGGGGATGGGCTACAGGATGGTTATATATTTTTGTTGAATTAAGGAAGGAAAGGAAAAATGAGAAGTGTGAGATGATTGAGGACAGAAGTTACCAAACATAAGAGTTCAGTAGTGAAGATGAAGGATAGAGAAGTTAGAGGAGGGGATTGCTTGGGAAAATAAGAAGAGCCTAAGGGTGTTGGGCCTCAGGGAACAAGGAGAGAAGAAAAAAGAATTATCAAAGGGGCAATAAAAAGTCCTCATTTGAGTAGAAAATGGAATCCTATTTTATTTTATTTTTTTTTTTTTTAAAGATTTTTTTTATTTATTTGACAGAGAGATCACAAGCAGGCAGAGAAGCAGGCAGAGAGAGAGAGGAGGAAGCAGGCTCCCTGCTGAGCAGAGAGCCCGATGCGGGGCTCGATCCCAGGACTCTGAGATCATGACCCGAGCCGAAGGCAGCGGCTTAACCCACTGAGCCACCCAGGCGCCCCTGGAATCCTATTTTAAAGAGGATTTGGGGTTTTCGAATTAGCACCGACATTAGTGCTTGTCCTCTAGATCAGTGCTACTCACAGGATGGTTCCTGAGCCAGTACAAGTCAATGACTTGTCTGTTTCTGGTCAGCGACGAGATAAGTATTAAAATTGAGAGTAAGCCAGATGGCATGGCTGGTCACACAAGCAAGTAGTTATTTTCTAGTAATTAATTTTTATTGTATTTTACAAAAGTATTAGTTTAAAAAGTGTTGGGAAAAAATAGTGCTTCGCCACAGATGGTTTGAGAAGCACAATTGAGATTATTCTTGAAAATGCTCCGAGGAATATGTCTTCTCTCACAGCCAGTTTTTCGTTCTGCATTAAAACAAGTGGCTGTTTGTTGGAGAGCCAGATGGCTTGCATTTATAGTCCATCTTATTAGAAAATTATGCATCTAATCCCTAGAAGCTAAACCCAGCGCAGGGAGATGCTCACACTTGGAGAAGCACAAAAGAACTGGGAGGGATTGAGTCCCTTTTACTGGAGGTTTATTCTCATTAAGTAGAATAACAGGAGGAATCACTGGCCCTGTTCACATTATTTTCTGTAACTCCTTTTTCCCTCCCATTTTCTCTCTTTCCCTCCTTGTTCTGGCTACATACATGTGTATTGTATTTAAAACTATGCAACATAACTCTGTCATATAGGTGACCACCTGTTCATACCTACAATTGTATTCTCCTCTAATATTTTATTATCTGACATGTTACCCCTAACTGAAAAGTGAGATAGGCAGGGACTGTATTATTATCCCATTTTATAGGTAAAGAAACTGAGGGTGCAGAGATTTGTGACCTACCCTGTTCTCATGGCTAGCACTCAGTTTTCTGATTATCTGCCAAATGGTCTTGACTTTCAGCCATGATAGGAGGCAGCTGAGCAGAGTCAGAGAGCTTCCATGTGTTTAGAAAAATTTAAATGAAACAGCATGTGCAAAGGGCCAGCATGGAAACTGGTAGAATGTAACTGCTCAGTAAATGTACTTTCCCTTCCTTAAAGAAAATTTTTAAAAAAATGCCAGAAGGTAGAATGGAAAGAAGGAAAGAGGTTTTAGCTTTGATCAAGACATAGCCCATGCTCTTTAAAATGAACAGTTGCAGGGTTGGTATTGTACAAATCTTCTGGGTCAACCTTCCCCAAAGTGTTTTCCAGCCCATGTTAATTAGGTCCCAATCTCTGCCATTTACTGTTTGACCTCCTTCAATTGTTAAACTCTCTGAGCCCCTAGAGTTTTTTCATCTAATAAAAAATATTGATACAACTTACTTTGCAGAGAGGCTGCAAGTTTTACAGATAATATGCCTAGCATACAGTGGGCACTTGATAATTGGAGCTGTTATGTCTACACAATTTTTCTAAATTTTCTTAATTTTTCTTAATCCAGCATAAAATAGTCAGATCAACCAACAGATACTGAGCACCACCTTGACTGAGTCTTGTGTGGAATGACCTGCTATTAACTATCTATTCTTTAATTCAAAAGTCAGGCAATTAAATCCAAGAGCCAACAATATATAGTCATGTGTACAAATACAAAATGCCTATATGTATTCACTAAAAAAAAAAAAGTTATCCTTCCCAATTTTCTCTTGTATGGCACAATATTTAAGTACTGCAGGGATGATTTATTATAGCCGGCAGCACCAGTTCTTCGAAACCGAATATGCTGGAGGAAGATTAAGAGGGAAGATGGAACCATTTGACAGTATAATTACACATACAACTTTTACTGTTATTGTGTATATATCAAAGATATTGTATCAAAATTTAAAGAGATAAATATTTTAAATTTAGAAAATGAGAACACTTTCTGTTTGTAGAAAAGAAAAAAAAGGAATTTAATAATATGCCATTCAAATTTGCTTGAAATAATTATGTTATTTCAGATCTACAAGATAAACAGTCCACACCACAGAGCAGGGCATGGGCTATAATTTAACAAACACATGTCCCACAAGAGTGATGAAGAATATGGCCAAAGGCTGAAATTGGATGCATACATGATCTGGGGGTGTAACTTCATTTGTAAAATGAATCACAGTCTAAACTTGGACTCGGTTGACTTATTGAAATCATACTTTTGCACGAAATGTTGTTTTTCCTATAGGGGCACTTTTCCCAGCTTATTTTTAGTTATGAGTTCTTTTGAACAAAGCACTCCAGTGTTCACCAGGGGCCAGCTAAGGACACTTTTTAGGACCTTTCTCTCCGTATTTGACTATCTTTGGCCCACCTCCAAAGCTTCCTTAGCTTCTCTGACTCTAACTCCCTCACTTTCGCTCCTTTCAAATTAACTGCAGAAAACAAACATGGGAATTTTTGAAATTTATATCCATGGACTCTGTAATCACTTTTTTACCCCAAGAAGCAAGAGGCAGGGTAGTGTGGTAGAAAAAATACAGGAGCAGGCTAATAGGAATGTAGGGCTCTAAATCTGGCCCTGCCATTAATGATTTGAGTATCTTGGGCAAGTCACTTTATTGGACTTGGCCTCGGATGTTTTTGTTGTTGTTGTTGTTTGTTTGTTTGTTTTGTTTTGTCTTTTAAATACATGCAGAGTAGAATAAACCAGAGAATCTTAAATCAAGGAATTCAACTATGACATCCTATGATGTAAGTTTTCTGCCTTCACTCAGTCCATGAAAGCCATAGAGCTAGTTCTTTCTCCATTTCCACTATTTATCAACTATATTACTCATTAGTCTTTTGTAACATTAGTTTCCATATTTATAAAATAAGCAAAATAATAGTATTTTTCTGAAAAAAGTTGCTGTTATGATTAGATGAGATTATAAGCCCAGTTTAACCTGATGGCTGTCACAAAGTTGGTATTCAATAAATGTCATCTACTATTTGGCTTTCAAGAAATACAGCTTTGATCCATCTTGACAAGAAGGCAATAGATATTGGAAGTTATTCAGAAGACATTGCTTCTAGCAATCTCATTTCTCATGTCAGCTTTCCTGTTTGGGTTCCGCCTGGCCTTCTTCTATTTAAAGGAAGTCAGGAAGAAAATAGTCTATCCCATCACAGGGCCATCATATAATAGTGGTACTCCACTTTCTGGGGACACAGTTCATGGTTTTCTCTTGCTGAGAATCATTTAGTTACCTTTCTTTTGTATTGTCTTTTTCAATCCTAGGTTCAAAGGGTAAGAGTCTTGAGACAGACAGTATCTTGGATTAAATTCTGGAGTCAAATGAAAATAAAGTGATGAGTATTCTACCCTAACAATTTCAAGTAGAGTCTCTGGGTTTGACTCCTGTCTCTGCTCACACCTGCTGTGTGTAACTTGGGCAAGTAACTTCAACTCTCCCTTCCTTATTCTCAACATCTGTTGAATGCACATAGGAGCACATGTCTCCTAGGGTTGATGGGAAAAAGAAATGTGCTACTACTTAGGAAAATGCTAGCACATATTAAGAACTATTTTGTAGCTATTATTTCTAATTACCAGATTTCCTAGAGAGAGAAAAGTTATGAGTGAATGAGCTCCAGATGTATGGACAATTTTTTTTTCAAGATTATACACCAGGTAGACCAGAGTGGAATGATAGATTAAAGAAGAATGGTGTTTATATATACTGGGTGTGAAAAGGACATAGCACTTCTACATAAAATAGAAAGGGAGAAACATTGATCAAATGAAGAACTTTTTACTGTTTCCTAAAGTGCCTACTACATGCCAGTCATGTACATAAATTATCTCATTTAGTCCCTATAGTTGCCCTTCCTGAAGTATCACCGGCCCCATTTTTACTGATGAATAAATTGAGGTCCAGAGTGGTTAGTGGTTGGCCCAAATCCACACCATAAGTGGTAGAGCTGGGATTTGAATGTGTATTTGACAGACTTCAGAATCCATTTTATTTATTTAGGATGTTACATTGGCTTGCAGTTGGGATAAGTGTAGGGGATCGGGAGAAAACTGAGGAGTAAGGAAGGTATGTTTGAGAAATTTATTTATTTATGTGTGTGTTGGATCAAAAGGTTACTATGTCATTTTACAGTCTCAGAGATATTTTTCTTTAAGAGCCTGAGATGTACTGATACCAACTCTCAAGATACTTCCCCATGAAGGAAATTTTTAAAAGAATGTTGGAAGCTGGATAATATTTTTTCTTTGTCTGATAGTGAAGACTTTTCCAGGTAGAGAGAAGTAAAAGAACATTGTCTGATAGAAGCTGACCAGTCTTACATAATTTTTCTTAAAGTTATAGCTATTCTTAGGTGAATATTAATTCAAGATAGAGCAACATTTTGCAAGGTGGTATGCCAAAATTACTCATAGATGCTCGGAAATAGTTAAAGAGCTCCAGATTAGTCATTTTTCTCTAAAGCACTGTCTTATTTATCTTCTTTTTAAAGCTGAAAATTTAACAAACCCACCTATTGCTAAAATGCAGAGATTTTCTCTCTTGCTGGGGTGATTATTCTTGAAAGAAAATGAGTCTTTTAAGAGTGAGACTATAAAAATGGTGAGAGAAGGAAAAAAATCATCAGAAAAACTTATTGAAAAACCCTAAAAATATCAGAGAGTCGCTTTCTGGTCTGGCTACAGCAATGTTTTTATTATGAGTTTGACATCTGACCTTACTGTCCTCCTTAACCAAAGATGTTCAACTTTTTATTGTATTAATTTCAAATTTATATGTGCATAAAGAAGTAACCTACTTTCTCAGGAACATGTTCCATTATATATTATAAATAACACACTGAATCCGTTATTTTCAAGCATATTTTTGTTCCCTCACTTCAGTTCATTTTGAGTATCAAACCAAAAGATGATCCCTTGAAACAACACAGAACTTTTTATTTTTCTTTTAATAAAACCACTCTTCTTTTTTATCACACTTTCATTAAACATTTTATGAATGTACTAAAAAATACTGAAGCCAACATTAAAATGCTCTACCCTCACAGCAGAATTATGTGCTTTTTGTTCTTTTCACTGTGCGAGGCCTGGAACACTCTAGCCAGGCTGTGACATGTGGGTCCCTGGAGGTCTAAGTGTGGACTTCAGTGAGACCAAACAAGAATATGAAAATAAAAGAAAAACTGATTGAAATATTATTACGGCTTCTTGTGTGAAATCATCTTTAAACTTTATTCGTTTGTTTAATTCATCTGGCTAATATTTATCAAGGGCTTGGCACATGCCAGACACTTACAGACGTGAGAGAACAGTGAGTAAATGTCACAAATCCCTGCCCACAAAGCTTACATCATGGAAGGAAATGTAAGTAAAATGCACAGTTTATTTGCAGGTCATTGTTGATATAGAGAGTATGCAGAGAAGGAGATCAGAGAGTGTTGGGTGGTGTTGGGGATTGCTTTTTTGAATAGAAGCTCCTCCTGTACAAGGAGTAATAGAAATAATGACTGGATAACATTGTCTACTCATCTCAGGTAGAAATCTTTCAGCCTGTGATTATTTAATGCAATATTTGCAGCGAGTGTTTTAGAGATTCTCTCAACAGATTAAGATAATTTCCTTCTCTTCACAAGGCACTAAGATTGTCTTAAGTGGGTATTGATCTTATCAGTCACTCTGCATTTTTTGATTAATCGTGATTTTTCTCTTATTTTGTGAACATAGTGAATTACATTAAGTGGTCAAGGTGAACTAACCTTATATTCGTAGAATAATTCCACCTTAGTTTTGATTTAGTGGCTAATAATTTTAAGACTCACATCTAAATTCTTAAGGGAAAGTGATTTTCTTTTCTTATAATGCCCTTGTCAGGTTTTGTGTCAAAGTTATGACAACCTCATAAATGAGTTTCTAAGTTTACATTTTCTACTTTTTTGGAAGGGTTTATGTAAGATTTGTGTTATTTCTGCTTTAAATGGTTGGAAAAATTCAACAGGGAAATCTGAGTGTAGTGTTCTCTTGCAAGTTTTCTAATTACAGAACAAAATTCTTTGGCAGATAGAGAACTATTCATATTTCTTATCTCTTCTTGGTCAGATCTGGTGATTTGTTTTTTTCAAAGAATGTGTGCATTTTATCTAAACTTTTAAATTTATTGGAATAATGTTGTTTATAATATCTTCTTAACTTTTTAAAGCCTGTAGGATTTGAAGTTATGAGCCTCTTACTATTTCTGTATTGGTCATTTGTGACTTCTCTCTACTACTGATTCTCAGTTTAAGGAATAATTCTAAAAATTTATTTTTGTCTTTTTACATTATATTTTATGTTTGTTCTCTATTGTGTTATTTCTTCCCTGTACTATTTCCTTTTTTAAACTTATTTGGCCCTAATTTGTTCTTCTTTTTGCAAGTTCTGAGATGAATAATTAGAGACCTGACTTTCAGCTTCTTTTCTTTCCCAATATTTGTTCTTAAGACTATCATTTTTCCTCAAAGCAGCCATAGCTGCATCCCCCAAGTTTTGACATACTGTAGCTTCATATCATTTGGTTCAAAATAATTGAAATTTCATTGTGATTTGTTGTTTGATCTGTGTGTCTTTACAAGTGTATTGGTTGCTTCACATATTTGTGAATTTTTCAACTTGTCTTTTGGATATTAATTTTAGCTTTATTCCACTCTAGTCAGGGAATGTATTCTGTGTGACATCAATCTTTAGAAATTTGCTAAGATTTGCTTTCTGGCCCAGTGTCTTGTTAATTTTGGTAAATGTTCTGTTTTCTTTTGAAAAAATGTAGTCTTTGAATACAGAGTTCTATGAGGTCAAGCATATTAATCACATGGTTCATATCTATTATATTCTTATTGTGGGTTTTTTTGTTTGTTTGTATTAGTCTATTTACTATATTAGGGAAAGTTGTGTTAAAACTTTCACCTGTAATTGTTGATTTTTCTCTGACTTTATTTCTATCAACTTTTTCTATATATATTTTGGGGACATTTTATTAGTTGCATATACTTTGCTTTATTCAGTTTCCTATTAATAGAACATTTTATAATTAGGAAACCAATCCTTGTTTTATCTCTAGTGATACTTCCACCCTGTCTTCCAATAGTGACATAGATATCCCAGCTTTGTTTTGATTTATTTTGCATTGTGTATTTCCCCATTATTTTATTTCCTTACATTTAATTCCTTATATTTAAAGTACATCCCTTTAAGCAGTATGTGGATTTTTTTTTTTAAATACTATTTGGTAATTTAAAAAATTACAGTGTTCAGTATACTTACATTTTGTGCTATTATGATGTTTGGATTTAAATTTGTTCTTTAATTTGCCATCTACTTGTCCCTCCTTTTTCTTTCCTTTCTTGGCTTCTTTTGAAGCAGCAACTATTATTATTTTTTCTTAAAGATTTTTATTTATTTATTTGACAGACAAAGATCACAATTAGGCAGAGAGGCAGGCAGGGGGTGGGGGAGCAGGCTCCCCGCCAAGCAGGGAGCTAGATGCGGACCACATCCCCCCATCCCAGGACACTGAGATCATGACCTGAGCCAAAGGCAGAGGCTTTAACCCACTGAGCCACCCAGGTGTCCCACAACTATTATTTTTATTATAACTTTATTATCCTTTTTTTATTATTCTTTCAGTGACTAAGACATCACTGTAAATATCTTTAACATATTAAATTTCAATTTAACTTATTTTTGCCACTACCCAAGACATGTAAGGGTCTTAGAACACTTTAATACCCTCTTTCCTTCTTTCTTTTGTGTTTTTGTTGTCACATATTTTAATCCTATGTGTGCATGTGTATTTTAGCTCTACAAGACATTATTGATATTCTTGTGTATGGTCAATATTCATCCAGATTTTTCCTGTATGTTTATCTTTTTTCCTTATTCTTCATTTCTTCCAGCATTTCAGTGCTTCCATCAGTGATCATTTCACTTTGGACTAAAGAAGGGCTTTCTTTTATTTCCTTCCATGTGGGTGATGAAATCTCTTTTTTGGTCTGAGAGCATCTCATTTTTCTTTTCTCTTTTGAAGTATTACCATCAGACAAACAAATCGTTGGCATTTTTTTCCATTTTTTCTCTTTCCCTTGCAATTTGAAAATATCATCCCATTATCTTCTGGCTTCATATGTTTCTGTTGAGACTTTGACTATCTTACTCCTGTCTCTTTTTTTATGGAAAGCTCCAGAAATACCTCAGTATGGTTGTTTCTTTGTTGGTAGTGTTTGTGGCACTTCCTCAACCTTGGACTTGGTGTATTTTCATCTGTTTGGAAGGTTCTCAGCCCTTATCTTTTTGAGTATTACTTTTACCCTATTCTCTTTTTTTCTTCTAGGATTCCAATTATATGTGAACTCTACCTTTTACCATGTCTTGTATGTCTTCTACACTTTGAAAAATGTGGTTTTCACCATTTCTCTCCCTGTGATCCAGCTTGAATATTTTATTCTGACATAAATTTTAGTTTAGTAATATTTTCTTTAGTTTTATCTAATCTACTCTTGAAGCTATTAAGATGTAATTTCAATTATATCTTTCAATTCTGTAGGTCCCATTTGATTCCTTTTTATAGTTTCCATTTCTCTTCTGAAATCTTGTCTTTTTATTTTTTGAATTATATTAATCACATATATTTTAATACCCAAGTCTGATGATAATATCTGGATCTTGTGTAGATCTGTGTCTGTTTTCTGCTTTTTACCTTGGATTTGAGACATTATTCTTATCTCTTAGATATTGGCTACTTTTTTTTTTTTTACTGAATCCTATATACAGTGTATGAAATTTATAAAGTTTTATCTTCCTCCAAAAAAGTATTTACTTCTTCTACTGGAAGGCAGCTAGTGTTGGGAAGATTGTCTTAATTGAATCTTGGATAGAGTCAATTAGAAGTGGGCTTGATTTTATGTGAGGGATGGTAAATTTCTGAAGTATAGTCATTTGTAGTCCCAATTGAAAGTGTAGGTTATTTACTGAGGTTATTTACCAAGGCCTCTTCTTGATAGACCCTGAACTCCAATTTCTTACCCCAAGCCCCACTAAGACTGCCAAGAAGCTTTGTACAGTCTCTCAAAAACTGACAAATACTGCACGGGCACAGGGCATGAATGTTAAGTTTACCTAGGAACTTCACTTTACTCTGGGATCTTGTCTCTTAAGGTCTTTGCTAATTTGGTAAGCTTTTGACACCTTAAAACAAAGGTTTAAGACTTTTTTTTTTTGCATTTTATAATTGTCCTTGGCAGGGGTGTTGGCCTGCAATAAGCTTACCTACCATTACTGGTAGAAATCTCTTAGCATAGCATTTTGTTTTTTCTCTGATGTGCAATATTTTCTATTTCCTTCTCTGTTTTATTCTTTTTAGTCATCTTGACTTTATCTTCTTTACTTCAAATCTATTTTTTTGAGATTCTGTCTTAGGGTGTTTTTATTCCTTTAGTCTTACTCTTCTAGTGAGTTCTTTTGCACAAATAAGTCTCAAATCTGTTTCTCT
Source organism: Lontra canadensis (assembly GCF_010015895.1). Taxonomy (NCBI): domain Eukaryota; kingdom Metazoa; phylum Chordata; class Mammalia; order Carnivora; family Mustelidae; genus Lontra; species Lontra canadensis. The sequence goes on along the minus strand of NW_022630997.1, from coordinate 53,014,537 downwards.
AAGGTATGCTTTTTGTTTGATCACTCTGACATGTTTACATGTTTTCTACTTTTTTTTTTACCTGTTTACCTACTTTTCTCTTTAAAACAGTGTATTGATTAAGAGTAGGGGCATTGGAGTCATATGAGTTGGAGTCAAATCTTGACTTCAAAAATTACTATGTGTCTGTTTGGTTCAGGTATTTAGTGTCCTTAAATCTCAGCTTCTCCATAGAAATATGGAAATGATATGAATATTATGAGGATTTAAAAAAGCCATATATATATATGTATATATATATATATGCTTGATGTATATAAAAATGCCTGGCATAAGCCTGACACAAGGTAAGCACTTAAAAATGTTAGCTATTATTATTCTAAATACCCACTGAAAGGACATGCAGAGGTGGGTATTAGCTATTCAAAAATACAATACCTATCTTTAGTATAATACCTCCTATTCCTACTGGAGATATTTCCATTAGCATGTCTCAATAATTCTTAAGCTAAATATGTCAAAACTGAAATCTGTGCTGTCTTGACACAGAATCAATCATTCCTGATTTTACTAATGACACCTCTATATATTCAGCTCTCCAAAATACCAAACGGAATAATTTTACACTTCCCCCAACACTCTGTTGTGTCTATCACCTTCTCTAGTCAATTATTTTTCTTTAATGTTTCTGCTTCTTCCTTTTCTTTCTTACTCCTATAATTTTATTCTACTACTGGGCCTCTCTCACTCGGTGCATAGGTAACCTTACCTAGGTATTCTTAATTATGTGAGCTTTTGCCCACTCACCTGTTATATCCTGTACCTGAGTATGAGAATTATGCTGTAACACAATTCTGTCACTTACTCCCCTGCTTAGCCTTACAAAATTTCTCTCCAATATCAATGATATCAAATCCCAAATCCTTAGGCTGGCATGTAAAATACTTTAGAGGTCTACCCAGTCATTCTTTTCATTCCCATATCACTGAGATTTGTTCCCATAAATGAAAAAGAAAAGTCCAAAGATGGTAATTAAAAACCAATCTGAATAACCCAGCAACTAAATCTTGTTCTTTAATTCTCTAATCACTGTTCTTCAGTAGAAGGAATCATATCTTCTTGAAGAAGTATTTGATTCCATGGCTAGGGCAAGAAATATAAAAGATGAACCTAGGATATAGCATGTTATGCCAGAAAGCAAGGAAATGATTTAAATAAATGAACCTTGTCAAAAGAATACAAGATTCAACCTGAGGGAGCTCCCCCAGTGGTCAAATGTGGAATAATTCAAGCCACAAAATTAATAATAATAATATTGGATTTAACACATGGAATAAACCAATATCCATAATCCATGCTTATATACATAAATAAATCAGTAAAGGAGAAGAGACAGCTCTTCCTCACAATAGTATTCTGATCAACAAATGTAGAAGCAAAAGAGAGAAATAGAGAACCATCATTAGGGGAACACTGTACTAATAATGTCAGACAAAATCCACCAATGAATACTAAAATTAGGGGGCAATTATTTGAGGAAAAATAAGATTTACATAGTCTCAAGGAATCTCTCCTACCCCCAAATACTTATCAACTACAAAGGAAAAGATAGTAATTTTATAGTGGCAAACCCAGCACACACCAGTAAAAAGATACATTGATTATCTTGAACCTCGAGATATGGTGAGCTGAGGACAGAAACATCATTGTCAGGATATTCTAACCGAAAATGTATAACCTCATTCCAGTTATGGCAAAATACCAAACAAATGAAAATCGGGAGATAGTCTATAAAAATAACTGATCAGTAGTTTTCAAAAGTGTAAAAACCATGAAAAACCAGGAAAGACTGGAGAATTGTGATGGACAAGAAGACCCTAAGGAGGAAGCTGCCTTAGCTGGCAGCTAAGTGGAATATGGAATCCTAGATAGGGTCCCAGAGCAGAAAAAAGAACACTAATGGAAAAACTGAAATTTTAAACAAGATCTAAATCCTCTTTAGTAATATTGTGCCAGTGTTAATTCCTTGTTCTTGAACATTGTTTTGTAAGATGTTAACAACAAAGGGAAGGAAGTTGAAGCATACAAAAGAACTCTTACTGTTTTTGCAACTTGTCTATAAGTTTAGAATTAGTTCAAAGATTAAAAAAAAAAAAAGCTGATCCACCGCTGTCTTCCACATGATGCCTCCCTTCGTGCCTGTGCTCTTCCTTAGGAGTATGTTCATCTCCCTTTGTCCATCTCTCCACAGCCAACATCCACCTTTGTGCAGTTTCTTAAACACAGTACACATAATGGTTAGTACATCCTTTGGTATCAGACTGACTTGGACGTAAATCCTGAACCAGTTAGCTGGGGGATGTTAGGTATATTGTCTTGGTTTTCTAGTCCTTGATTTCCTCACCTTTGTTTTTTAAATGGGAGCAAAATCAATGCTTTGTTAAAAGGTAGTTGTGAAAATCAAATGAGATACTGCCTGGGCAGTGCTTAAGCATAACGGCTTGCACACAGTCGTATTCAAGAGCAGTTATGACTTTCAGAGCACATGTACTTTCCTTAGAGCTGATCTCTGATTAATCTGCAAATCCTCTCTTACTCTGTGTTCCCTAAGTATATACCAATTTAATTCATACCATTTAAATTTGTGTTTGATATTTAATAAGCTGCTCTTGTTTAGATAATTTTCTCAATTAAATTATAAAATCGTTTGATGCAGAATCTTCTACTTCTTTTTATCGTGTCCCAACTGCCTCATTCAGTATTCTGTACATGACACAAGATGAATGTTCACTGGCTGATGATTATAAGTTGGCAACACTGTATTCTTTTAGCCTCCTAATGAACTAGAAAACCAAGCTTTCATACTGATAATATTTAATATTTAATAAACTGAAAATACTGCAGCTTTGCATGTTGGCAAAAATATTCAAATATTGCACTAATTAATTGAATTTTCCATGGTGCTGCAGTCACACTGTGGGGAAATGTCTAAGAAGTAAAGATAGGGGCACTTGGGTGGCTCAGTTGGTTAAGAATCTCAGATCATGATTTTGGCTCAGGTCATAATCTCAGGGTCACGGGATTGAGCCCTGTGCTGGGCTCCCTACCTGGGGGGGAAGTCTACTTGAAATTCTCATTCTCTCTCTGCTCGCTGATCTCTCTCTCTCTCTTTCACTGTGTCCCTCAAATAGATGAATAAATCTTTAAAAAAAGAAGAACATAAAACATCATAAGAAGGGAGGAGGTGGGGGTATGGGGTGACTGGGGGATGGGTATTAAGGAGGACACATGTTGTCGTGGGCACTTGGTGTTATACGCAACTGATGAATCATTGAACACTACATCAAAAACTAATGATGCACTCTATGTTGGCTAACTGAACATAATAATTTAAAAAATGTATTTTTGCAAGAGTGAAAAATGTATCAACAGAACTGAACAGGAAAAAAGAAAAAGAATATGCTATCATTTCAGTTTGGAATGCTGATGACACAAAAGTTCTCCACCAGAATTCATTGTGATGTCTTCAGTCTTAGCAACTTCAATTCTTCTCTGTCCACTTATGAGTGAATAGTTGTGATAACAAACCAAAAAATGCATAAGTTATTTTTTTAAGCAGGTACTGATGAAAAAACTTCTCTACTCCTAGAAGGGTGTCAAATTTCATTGTTTGGTTTGTGAGAGGCAGGTCTTCTAGCTGGAGATGCATGTTGTATGCTTGAATTTGGCAATGATTGCTCTTAGAACGCTAGGGAATTCAGAAGATGGCTCAGCTGGCTAAGATCCAGACTGCTTGGCCAACAGGATGGGCTTTTGCTTTAGGCTGCATGGATTTCCATCTTCATTCCATGACTCACTAGCTAGCTTTTTAAAAACTTAGGCGTGTGTGTGGTCTTTTCTTTAACCTCTGCTTCAGTTTATCTCCAAAGAGGAAGATAATAGTAACTAGTTCATCAGGTCATTGCCAACATTAAATAAAATACTGTATATGAACTATAGAGTATCATTTGCATCATAATTCCACAGCAAATGTGAGGTTTTCCTACTGTAGATAAGTCCCTCTCTCTTCTTCAGGGCTTAGAACCTCAGGGGGTGAGAGGAATCTCACAGCTTTTTAAAATCAGCCTGGTTATTTTCATAGAGAAAGAAACTGAATCATGGTTTAAAGTAGCAAAGCTATTGTTGACTGCAAATGGCTGGCTCAGGAGATGATAGGTAAAATGTTTATAAAAATGCCTCCCCTGGAGCTAACAGGCAAGCACCAGTTCTTACTAAAGGGAAATCCCCCACCCCAAAAAGCAGTCCTTACTAAAATTCACTCAGCCTTTATTCCTTCTCCTTTGACTGGTTTCATGACTATGTTTGAATGGTAAAGTGTTTTAAGAAAAACATTAGGTGTTCATTGAATTATTACTGGTTAATATACATTTCAGGCCAGAAAGATTGTAAAATGTGGAAATAATTCAAATGCCCATTGACAGAAGAATAGATAAATAAAGTGTGGTGTATTACAATGTACGTGTCAAAAAATTGAAGTATAGCTACATACAACCAAATGTATTGATTTTAGCAATGATTTTAGACAAAAACAGTAAGTCCCAGGATATTATATTACATAAAGCTTTTTTTATGGTTAAAATGACTAAAATAAGGGTATAATTTTTTAGACATGATAAAACGATATAAATGGAAAGCAAGCTTATGACAGACACAAAATCTAGGATATGGTTATTTTCGAGTGGGGGGAGACTAGAGAAGGGATGAGGTAAAACCTGTGAAGTATATGTAAGTATACCAGTGTTCTAGTTTTCATGAGAGGGAAGGTTTTTTGTAGTTTAATATATTACCTACACAAAGAAAAGAAGGCCTTATACAAATCAGTTCAGGACTGTGTCCTGAACAAAATATTTTAAGCACAATAGTGTGCGTGTGTATCTAAGGATGCGTACATATGTGTACATATATAATATAAACTTATAGTGTATATGTAATATACATATATGCATATGCATACACACACATATATACACACTTATATAGAGAGGGAAATGCATTCATTATGCATTGTGTCTCATCATATTGGGAAGTTTAGATGAACTTATCACATGTTGTGTTGTCCTCACAAGACCCTTAAAAACTTCCTTATTCACAGGAGATAACACCCAATAAAGTAGCTATGTTTAAGGCAAATTTTGCTTCTATTTCTAGCAAAGAAGGAAGTCTAGTGAATGAGATCCATTGGTGTACATGATGCCGCCCACTGGCATCTAGGGATTCAGAAATCTAGGTTCTTTGCTCCTGACTGTATATTGATGGTGAAGTACCCTATGGCTTGTCAGACAGCATATCTTCCCTGGAGGAGGCCAATGCACTCATATTACCCAACCTCCCATTTTATAGATAAGCTCACTGAGGTCGAATATTCTGCCTAAGCTCATGAACTCGGGCAGAATATTGGAGCAACTCTCTCTGCTTTCTTATTCCTAAGTACTTCTTTATTTTTTCCTCTTCGTTATATCTTCTCTTTTTCACCAAAATGGTAGATAAATGGGTAGGACATGGCTTGAATTGGTGAAGAATGTCTAGAAAGAAAAGGGGAATATATGATGGAAACAACAACAACACCACCAACAATCAGCACCTTTTGACTCCTTATCATGTGCCAGGCACAGTCTGGCTTTGTGTGCTTGGCACGTATGATGTCATTTTAATTCTCAGGACAAGGATTAAAGAGTTAATGCAAGTGATTACCTCACTGGGACAGAAATCTCATCCTGCTTCCTTCTTTGTTCACCACACTGTATACATGACAAGTAGCTGGGTTTAGTGTCTGTGAAGAAGCCATCTAGCATGTGGGGGCTGAGAAAGGAATGATAGCAAAAGTTGTTGGCTACAAGGTATTTCTGTTGATTTAATTTCTAGGTGTGAATGTTTACTTGGTCTGATTTTTGGCAGGCCTCCGAGGCCCTCGGGTTCTCATTCGGTGTTCTGCTCTGGTTCTCAGTCTCCTCTAAAATGATAGAAAATTTGTCAAACATTTCACCAATCCATCTGCCCCAGCAGAAGCAGGTTTGAAGGATTATGATTCTCTTTCTTGTGGTGCAGCACCTCCGAAGCTTCATTATTTGTGCTGCGGACTCAAATATTAAGAATGAATGGAAGGGACCTTTATGGAACTTAATTGGTATTGCTTTCTAAAGCATATTATTTTCAATAACAAATGGCCATGTGACTAATCTTGCTGGATGTATAGCCAGGCTATCACAAGTGGAGTTTATTAGAAAGCTCATGTCATTATTCTAACCTCATTTCATAGGACATAGTATATTTGGATCTTTATTCCTTTTGTGCTGCCAACCCTTGCCTAGAAGCATACCAAGGGACATAAGAAAGGAAACCTGTAGGCCTGAGGGCTTTTGCCTGACCCTGCAGCATATGCAGGGCCAAGTGACATGAGATGTGAACGAACATCTGAGGACCCCAGAACAAGTCACACGACATCATTCTATGCCCAACGTCCAGTCCCACTGCACACTTCTACAAATAAAGTCAGATTAAAATGTATGAAAAGTGTGAAGAGATCAAAAGGTCCAAAAGCAGAGGGTATATTCATAGAGATGGGCTGATGCTTTTGCTGGGAGGTGGTTTAATGAGTCCCACCGATCAGCTCTATGACTTTGGGCAAATTAATTTCCCTGAGCCTTCACTTCCTCAGTAGGGATAACGCTGTACCTTCTTCCTAGGATTATTTTAAGGATTACATGAAATTTTGTGTGTAAATTACTTAGCACAGTATATGGTATATACTGCACAGTCAATAATTGTTTGACATAATTATTACTATAAAAGATAAGAATGACACATTCCTTACAAGACTTTTGTGAGGTATAAATGTGTGTTATGGGCCTGGCATAATGCCCAGCATATTGCAAGGCCTAAGGATAGTTAGCTTTTCTTCCTTAGCGCTTGTTATTAAAATAATATGGGGATCCTCAAAGAATGGGGCCTGAAGCTCTGATTTACCATTTTTGGGATTTTATTATTTGTAAAACCATCTACGATTTACAGACTGTTTTCCAACCTCTAACTCACTGGGTTTTCATAAGAAGCTTATTGCTTCCTCTTTTGAAAATAGGCTTCATCATTCCCCAGTTTTGCATAAGAAGAAATCATAGCTCACATCGTTGAAGTGACATGTACAAGTTATACAGCAGGAGAGGAAGGATCTGAATTCAGGTGTGTAGGACCCCTCGGCAAGCATTCTTTCCATATTACCTCTCTAAATATCATAGCTCATACTGAACTAACTAGATTGAATTACAAATTTCTGCCTAGCCATTACCTTAAATAATTCATTCAAGCTGTCTTCATGGTCCTATTGATGCAATGGGGTCTGTTAGCTGGGTCCCTCAGAGCAGTGCCAGAATTGAAAAGAAACTAGGAACCAAAAATCCAGGAAAGTGAATTTTTCTGGGGAAGGGGGGGAAGATTGCAGTTTGTTTAAAGCAAAAGAACTTTCTAGAGATGCAGCAGCAGCAAATCCATCAGCTCCTTGCAGTGTCATCAATCACAGAAGCACAGGGAAAAAAGCAAGCTGGACCCAGTACCCATCCTTGTAAATTATTTTTCAGGAAATCCTGCAGGCTTGGTTTTTTACCCAGGAAACAATTACAGTTTAATATAGAGGACCACAGAATTCACATGGAACCGATTTCTATTTCTTTTTGTTCTGCTTACACAAAGGAAATGCAATTTTTCAAAAACAGCAGAGAAATACACAAGGGCTGGACTAATAGAGTGGCGCCTGTCGCTTACAACTGAGGGATTGTGTCATTTCTCATTGCCAGTCCTGACAGCATCTCAAATAAAGAGGTGTCTTAGCAAATTATGTTCTTGATATCACTTACTGAAACGTGATGGCTCCATTTTAAATAATAAAGTGACAATGCAAAGACCTGAAGCTAGATATGAAGAAAGTTTGCCATAGCTTAACTGATGGTTCATTATATTGCTCCTGCCATTATCTTAATCTCATATTTTTATCATGTGTCTATAAATGTGCAAAATTAAAAAGCCAGAGGTAATTTTGTGTTTTATCTGACTCCAGAAGAAGAGATTGTTAAATTATCATTGCTTAGATATTAAATAGCTTGAACCTGTACAGTGACCTTTGAATATGTAAATGGAGTACTTTTTGCAAAAAAAAAATGCAGTTTGCTAATTATTAAAATGATAAATGAGAAAAAAATGGAAGAAAACTGGAATTTACTTTGAAGCAAGACTCGTTGAAGGTTTATGTGATAAGGATAAAGAAAATGTTTTATATTTATGTGCAGGTTCAGAAGAATGATTGTCTAGAGCTGTTCAAATCTGTGACTTTGCAGCTGTAATCAAAACCAGCAGGAGAGTTTCTGACTTATATCCCTGGCAGAGAACTCGTGGAATACAAAATACATACCCAGAAGAGTTAAGAGAATTTCAATAGTTTCTTAGGTAACAATTTTCATTCTCTGCTCTTAAGATGTTTGAAAAATGAAAGGCTGTAACCCCAAATCAAACAATAATTAAACATTGGACTCCATTTTTAAATTAGCTTTTTCATACCAATGTGTTCATGAATCTAATGCTCCCAGAAATGAGAGATGAACACAACTTCTAAGAATGATGACATCCCCAACAATCGACCACTTTAACCTTGAGCTGCAGCATCTCTGATGTATCATTGTCAGGACTGGCTTCAGCAGAGAGAGTGTCCCAAGTATGTTGGTCTTGGACCAGCACCCATGGGACTTGGATGTGGCATCCAAGTTTTCACTCTTGGGGGATTTGGCTTAGGTCTCCAGGCCAGCTGTGATTCTTTTACGTCATAATTGTGGAGCCCATTTCCTTTGCAGATGGACAGCTATGTTCACATAATTCTCCAGAAGGCAGCTCTCTTTAGAAGTTCACAGTGAATGGAGAAGGAGGCACATTTCCTGACTTCCCAACCCTGATCACCTGAACTTGGTGATTGATGCTGAATGCCCTCCATTGCTTTAGCTTCAGTGTATCATAATGATACAAAATGTGGGCTCTGGAGCCACTTAATAGCCAGGTGCTCTTGAATAAGTTACTTCTCTGTGCCTCAGTTTTCTCATCTGTAATAAAGTTTTCTTGCCACTACCTATCACAAAGTATTGTGTAGCAAGAACTCAAGTAGTAGAATCATCCTGGTCATGGAGAAGGCAATTCCTGACTCTTAGGTCCTTCTCAGAAAAATGGAGGTGAATGCAGCCTATACTGTGAAAGTGAAGTTTCTTCACAATGAAATGCAGTGAGAAACAATGAAATGCAGTGAGAAAATGATAAAAATCCATAATGTTCATTCAGTGCTATTAAATTCCAGACATTCTGCAAAGTGTTTAAATATCTCACAGTAATGCCAGGTGTTCTATTGTTTTTAATCCCATTTTACAGATACAGAGAGTTAGTCAATGAGAGAGGTTGATTGTCTGTTACCCAATCTTATGCTCTTAATGACTCTGCTAGAGTACCTCCCTAGGAGGTAAGGATTGGGAGTTCTAGTGACTTGGGACCTAAACCTACTCATGCCATTAATTAGTTTTATAGCTTTGTGACTTGGGATAAATTATTTCATTTTTTGGGAACTTTATTTTCTTTTTTGATAGAACTGCCTGATCTCTATGTCTTTTTTTCTTCCAGTTCTGACAACATACGATTCCAGCAGAGAACATCTTTGGGAGGGGGATAAGGGGTGAGGGAGAAGGAGAAGAGAAAAGAGAAATAGAGAGGAAGAGATGAGAGAGTTTGGTGTGTAATTGAACAGACTGTTGTCTTTGCAGTTCATAATGCAGTCAAAAGACTTTCAGATATTTCAGTACATTCATTCTTGTACAATGTGTCTATATAGCATCACTGTCATTTTATAAATGAGGAAATTGCAATATAGAAAGTTTGTGACTTGCCAAGGTCACATAGCTAAGTCATAGAATCTAGCAATTTTACTGCCAATATGAAACAGTGTTCTCTGGATTAGGCTGAAAAGTCAATATATAAAACACTTCTGAAAACTTCTATTGCTTAATAATGCAAATAGTGATGTACTTCATGTTATGCAGTCAAAGAGTTATTTGAAAGATACAAATCGAATGTCTTTAAATCAGATCCTACTTGTCACTGGCAACACTTTAATTTGTTTGATCTTCAAAGGGTGGTATCTCCTTTAGATTTGTCTCCTGCTTTATTTCTATACTTTGTTTCCAACCTTCATCCAGTTGTTCAAAGCACAATGGAAGTTCATATTTAAATGGACCCTGTGGTGAATCCACTAAAAATTCTGTGACTATACATTCATAATGAAATTCATTCATTCTGCTCTAGCTCTGTATGTCAAAGTTTCTATATTTATCAGTGGGGGACAACGGTCTTCTCCTTGTCAAGGTTTTAAATTTTTAATAAGATACCTCGTGACAAACTTTGGACAAGAGTAAGTACATAAGAATCATCATCTCATTTGTAAATATGAATTTTTGCTCATTAAAGTTTCTTAAAGAAGACAATTTTGTAAACTCATGAATATTCTTTTAATATCAGGCTGGATTTTGAAAACTGGTTTTGACGATTCCAGAGATTTTGACAGCAAACAAATTCCACCCTATAGGAAAATGTAGAGCTATCCTTAGAAAAGAATGATACAATCAAATCTGTTAGCAGTAATACAATGAAAAAGACTTTGGTTTCTATTTTTATCAGAAGCCTGGATCTATTAATATTTATGCACTTTCATGTGAATGTGTATATGTAAATTTCCTCTTTTTAAAAAATCTCAATTGTAAAATAGAATCAGAGAACTTGTTCTTTCTTTCTTTCTTTCTTTCTTTCTTTCTTTTTTTCTTTCTTTCTTCCTCACTTTTAATTTTTCTATTACAAGGGAATTATCCTTTGAGGAGTTTCATGATGGCAGACAAATTTGTTTCTCAAATGGAGCATTGGTTTCTGCAGTTGTGCTGGAGGGCTGGAGGGATCAGAATGCCCATTTGCTTCACAGATTCCCATAAAATTCAACTACTCCCAGTCATACATCTCTCTGATTACTGCTTAGCTATATACATTTTGACAAAGAGAAAAACAGTCTCGAATTGTTAATACCAAAAGGCTTTAAGATTTTTGTTTTGACTGCAGCATGTGGATATACTTATAAAGGCTGAACTCCTTTACATATTTTATGCTCAGATTATAATTTCACTTGCTAAATCATTAAGCATATTTTTAGAGGAGAGTATTCTTATTAAAAAGAAAAATCCTTCATGTATGTATATGGGAATATAAATGTATATATTTCCTATAAATGCATATATATATATTCCTATATACACATGTATGTATGTATTTCTTACACACATGCATGAGCATGCATATGTATTATAAGGATCTACAATGTTAAGTGAAAGATTTTTTTTCCAAAATGACTCTGTTAAAACGATCACTTCTCACAAATCTCAGACAGCCGCCGTGTGCTGGGTTTCTAACCTCTGGAGAGTACAGCTTTGTGGTTTACTCATGATAACCAGAGATGGTGGAAAAGTTAACTACTTGGCAGTGGATCACATTTCTGTAATAATCCAATACACATTGTACATTGATTCATTTCAGATTTGGCACAAAATTAAGCAGCAAATATAGATGTTTCTTTAGTCTTCTGACACCAGATTTGACCGTGTACTTCGTTCAGATGGTACTTTTTCCTTCTTTGCAGCTAATTTCAGTGGAGAGTCAGGAGCCCATTTGCAAAATGTTCAACCTCAAAATATACAGGTTTGGAATCTTGATTGAAATCCAGATATTTGGCATTTAAGTTCATTTGCCTTTGGCAAAAAAAAAAAATCTTATTTTCAAAAAGAAACAAGTCATAGGAGAACTTTATTAAAAAAGGCTCAACCAGCTGTTTAAAGGACTATTTTGATGATGTCAGTGCAAGTGAATAAAAAACACATGGATTTAAATTCCCTTAAATTATACAAGCCTTTAAAAATTAAAGGAACTATGTTGGGCAAATGTGTTTTAGGTTTATTAACTTAGAAATCATTCTTCCATGGTTTCTAAACAGTCTTGTATTGGGGGAACAGTATAATTATTTGTTAAACCTAAAGATAAGTGAGAACACGGAACACAGTTCAGTAAGAACCAAGAGGCTTATGTTTGTGAACCCAAGTGGGAGTGGGTCCCTAATAGCCAGTGAAAAATCAACATTTCCCACCCCACCCAAATAATACAGCAGTAACAGAGGGAGAACATGCGGTACACTTTCAATTTGAAACTAAGATTCTTTGTGATGTTTTATTTTCTGCTTAAATGTTTAATTTCCTATTGTGTAGACAGAGCCCTGGCAATTGAAGAGCTGTTGGATTGATACCAATTGTTGAAAGAGATCTGCCAACCTAAAGGTTTCTTCATGTGTTCTGAAAATCATAGGCTCATTCTAAAACTGAAGGCTTTTTCAGCTTCCATAAATTGGGCAGGAAGACAGACAATAAACAACTCTACTTTTCAATTCTTAAGGCAACATGACACGTCTTTGCAGAAAAAGATGTGGCGAAGTTTTGACAAATGAATACATTCATATGCAGACTCTATAATAAAAGCAGTTGGAAAGCACAGATATGCCCTGGTCATTTCTTGTTCTTAATTTGGGGAAAAATCAGAGTTTATGTCTTCACCTGCTAGTTCCTTGGTCTGCTCTAAGCCATTTCCATCATGACATTGTGGTATGATTTGGGGACTTTGAGATGAAATAAGACAGAAATAATCAAATCACAGCTGCCCCAGTGATACCCTGACACACTTTTTGGACAACTATAAAGCACTACATTCTGCCTCCTTTGTCCTGGGAGATAGAGCAGTCATCTTCTGGGCACAATGGCAAGACTAACTCAGAGTCTCTTTAGAAGGCCGGATATTTACAAGTCTGATGGTGGGGGAGATAGCTATTATTATTGGTGCTGTTCGTAAGTACTACGTTTCAAGTTCACTGGTGTAGGTAAGTACTTAACATAGTAGTGTATGGTAGATGCTTATGAAATAATAGTTATTATTTGCACATATTATTTAATTTATAATTTGCAACTCTCCTGTGTGATAACTATTTTTATCACCATATTGCAGATGAGAAACACAGATTCAGAGAGGAAACATGACTTGCTTGAGACCCTGGAAACTGCTGGAATGTGACACAGCAAGAATAAAAGTCATGTCTGTCTAATTCCAAAGTCCATTCTCTTCTAATTAAAAATATCCATCAGAGTGACTAAAATTAAAAAGATGGACAGGTGTGCCTGGGTGGCTTAGTCATCAAGTGTCTGACTCCTGATTTCAGCTCAGATCATGATCTCAGAGTTATGAGATTGAGCCCTTATGTCAAGCTCCGTGCTGGGCATGGAGCTTGCTTAAGATTCTCTCTCTCCCTCTCCCTCTGCTGTTCTTGCCTCTCCTTCTCTAATTAAATTAAACTAAATTAAATTAAAAGCTAAACTAAAATAAAGATGTACAGTATGAGATTATGGAGCAACTGGGCTTTGCACACCCTGCTGGTGGGAGTGTATAATCACGTTGGAGAATTATTCAGATTTTAGTTAAAGCTGGATATCCTTATGTCTTATGTTCTCACAATTCTACTGCTAGATATAACAACAGAAATGTGCTCATAGATTTACCAAATGACATGTGCAAGGATGTTCATAGTAGCATTATTTAGAATTGCCACGAACTGGAAACAGCCAAAATGTCCATTAATAATAGAATGAATATAAAAATTGTTTTATATTCATCCACTGAAGTGCCTGCCACACAGGCATAAAAATGAACAAACTACAATCAAGCACAAGGATTAATCTCATAAACAGAGAGTGGTATGTCAGAATCCAGATTTAAAGAAGTATGTGCTACAAAAGTCCATTCATAAAAAAATTCAAAAATAAGAAAAAATCATCTATCCTATAGTTGGAGAGATAATGGTTACCCTTGGGGAACAGATAATGATTGGAATAGATTGTGCTTCTAGTATTACTAGAAATGTTTTGTTTCTTGATATGAGGTTAATTATATGGGTAGAATCACTTTGTAAAATTTATTGAGCTGTGCTTATCATTTCTGCACTTTGCTTTACAAAGTTTACTTACAAAATTTACTTTTCAGTACAAAGTTTACTCTCACAAATTTAAAGCACGACATCCTCAGGAAGAGGAAAATGAAGCCGGTCTACCATAGAGGAGAGCCATCCTGCCACTGGGTGCTAGGGCTCTGCTGATTTCCCTGCAACCAGGTCCAAGCTATGAAAGCATGAACATAAGCTCAGTCTTGGGATCACATCTGGGCAGAGATGTCTTAGACAACAGGTGTGTCACCCAGACAAGAGGAAGAATACAGTCTTTCTCCAACTGATGTGCATCACCCATGGAAGAATACAGCTCCAGTCATCTACATGTGAAAACATTTTCCAAATACTGAGTCCACAAAAGTTCTGGTCAGTTCACTAAATTTAAGTCCATTCAGTAGACATGGATGAGTCTTGTAAAATGTACCTAACCACCCAGCCTGTTTTGGTGGTCAAGGAAACATGGGCATCTAGTCATGGCAATTTGAAGTGAGTGTTTGCTTTCAAACCTCTTCAATCACCGATCTTTTCAATCACCAAACCTAAGAGAAACTTTTCCACCAAGAAGAGGCAGCCTTCAATGCATTTTGTTTCTAGACATTGTCTGATTTCTTCTGAGCAGTGCTGAGCATGTGGCCATAACCTAATTTGCATGGTTTATGTGCACACCCAAGTTTAATTTGGAATCACAAGACCCTAGGGTCCCTGATGCTGAATAACCTGGGACTTCCATCTGTAGCACAGCATATGTTAGTCTGATGTAGTAAAACTGGGCAAGAAATACAAATCTAATTATAAATGTATGATCAGAATGTTAGGTAAATTATACTTTCTGCGGGTAAGTTATTACCTTAGGACACCGTGGACTTTGGCATGTTTGGCCCTCTTCCCATACTGCCCTCTGCCTGTAAGTACCCACAGTGGGGTATTGCCAACTGGAGTTTAATTTAAGGAATTTTGGATTCCTTGAAAAATATGTTGTTGCATCTGCAAAGAATATTTTATCTAGGGGTGCCTGGGTGGCTCACTTGGTTAAGAGTCCAACTCTTGAATTTGGTTCAGGTCATGATGTTAGGGTCATGAGATTGAGCCCTATATCAGGGTGCACACTCAGCATGGAGCCTACTTAATCTCTCTCTCCCTCTCCCTCTACTCCCCTCCCCATAAAGAATATTTATTTTACCTAAATCCTATGAAACATATACAGACAGAAGAACAAAGGCAAAGTTTAAACACATTTAATATTCAATTATATCTTATGATTATGAAGTGCCCTAGGTCAGGGTTTTTCAAACTCTAGGTTAAAATTCAAAAAAAGGTTCAGAAATCAATTTAGGGGGTCTAGTCTAGCGCTTTCAAAAATGAAAACAGAAGAGATTAGAATATTTTAGAATGAATTGTACATGATTATTGTCAGTATTGTTTACAGCAACATTTTTGATTGTTTCATTTTGTGTGCATGTATGTATATATGTATGTATGTCAGGATGTATCATGTGTTTCTTACTGGGTGGCAGTTATTAAACGTTTGAAAAAAACTGCTCAAAGGTGCATCACGAACAGATAAATATTATAATGACCCAAACCATATCATTGCAGTCATTTTATAGCTTCTTCATTTAGTAAAACCAATTCCATGCCTGGCAAGGGCTAGGTGCTGAAATTAAAGCAGTGAATAAGGTACACCCCTTCATGGAACTTGCATTTAGAGAGGAGATGAATTGCACAATTAATTAATTATGGTATTATAATGGTCACAGTGACACTAGAAAACAAATTCAGGGGTAATAAGACTGAATACCAGAAGGATCTGAGAGAAATTTGGGAGTAGTGTCAGGAAATCATCCTGGGAAAAAAGTGATCTTTGAGCTCAGATCTAAAAGATGAGTCAGAATGAAATAAGCTCAGCCTCAGAAACTTTAAATATTTTAACATAGCCTTTGATTTTCCTAAATTCCCCATTGGTACCTTAAGGTATTGCATGCTTCACTTGGATTCCAGAAGAGCCCCCTCTTGACTCTGATAGCATTCTCTCTTATTGATATATTCTCAAAACCACCTTTTCATGATCCTTCATTCTGCATCTAGATCGACGGATTCCTGCTTTCCACTGTTCTTCGGTAGACTTCAGTCTGTGAAATCATCATCTGTGGCACTTTTCAATGAGTTATCCGGAAGGGGTAGACGTTCTGAGCCTGTGGATGTGTGTTGATCAGCTTTGCTCCCAGCTTGCTGCCTCTCTGAGAGTCCTCCTTCTTTTCAGGGAAGAGAGGGGCCATGTAGTATTTGCTTTGCCTCACAGGAAACTGTCCTCTGCCCATTCATGTGATCCTTTTTCCAATTTGGATAATTGAATGAGAAGTCCCACGTTACAGATTTATTCTTGGGATGAACACTGCATTTGTCCGGGGAAATACTATGAGGCCACAGCTTGGGATGGTGCTGGGTAGATGGCAAGCTGTCCATCTGGCACAAGTCACAAAAATACCTTCTGAAGAAGGTGAGATCTTACTAGACAGCTAACTTTTCTTTTCTTTTTTAAAAGATTTTATTTATTTATCTGACAGACAGAGATCACAAGTAGGCAGAGAGACAGGCAGAGAGAGAGCGGGAAGCAGGCTCCCTGCCGGGCAGAGAGCCCGATGTGGGGCTCGATTCCAGGACCCTGCGATCAGGACCTGAGCCGAAGGCAGAGGCTTAACCCACTGAGCCACCCAGGCACCCCGTCAGCTAACTTTTCTTCCTGAGGAAGACTCGTATGGAATTATGATGGTAAGGACTGGGTCAGAGCTGAAGCATTCTGCATAATAGAGAGTTGACATTCCCTGGGAGAGATCCAGAAAGCTGTGCGCTGCCTGGAAGAAAGATAAGAGAGGAAAACTGTTGGTTCTTTTCTCTTAGGTTTTGGTTCTTGCGAGTTTCCTTTGCTCCTGAGCTCAGCTTTGTATATAAAGTGATGTTTGTGTCTGATCCGTTATTTCCAAGTGTTGGAGCAGGGTGTTTCCCCCCACCCTGTGATATCTACTTTGACCTAATGCCAGCAACAGAAGTCCTTGGTATTTTTAAATTGTGAACAACAACCACTCGCTCTACTGTATATCCAAACTATATTTAGCAACAATATATTCTCCTTCCATCATCATCCTTTGCAACAAAGGAGAGGTTGTAATTTCTAGGATAAGTGTTAGAGTTGTACATCTCAGCAGCACAAGTCATATTGCTTCTTTTCTAGAATATGTGCAAAATCTGTTATTAAGGGGACCAGGAGATATCACACTAGTGAAATTGATTAGTCATCTAAAACAGTGATCTCCACATTTTGACCAGAGATTACAAAAAGACTCTAAACTACAGTGCTATATAGTTCTCTACTCCAGAGGAATTAGGAAATGAAAATGAAGACAATTCTGCTAAGAAAATAAACTTTCTATTTTGCTTCCTCTCACTTATCATGGAGATAATCAATATTGTTAAGAAACTTTCATTCGCTAAGTTTTCAACAAATTTCAGACAAAAAGAACTCTGGAGAAAGTTTAAAAAGGGATTCCAAAATTGTTTACTATGGAGAATGTAGCACCTCTATTCCACTGCCCTTCCCCCTAAACACCTTAATGAAGGCTACATTATTCTGATACTTCTGCATGAGAGAATTCCTCATGAGAAACTGAAAAATGTGTTGAATTTTGTGTCTCCATACGTGCAAGGTGAAAACGGAGACACAGCAGTCAGAAGTTAAAAGAAAAGCTCTTTTGTTTACTACCAAAGCAAGAGAATGTGGTATTTTCTTTTATAGAAACTTAAGGGTTAGCTTGCCTTTTTGTTATACTGACAAGAAATAGGGATAGAAACAGTCTAAGTTAGCTAGTGTGTGTCGGGGGTTAGCAAACTTTTTTGGTTAAGTGACAAACAGTAGAATATTTTAGGCTTTGGGGGTTAGACAGTCCATGTTGAAACTACCCAATCTCATTGTAGCACAAAAAATCTTAAACAATGAAAATCAATGAGTGTGGTTTGTTCTAATAAAGCTTTATTTACAAAAACGCAACGTGGGCCGGATTTGGCTTTCAGGTTGTTGGTTTGCCAATCCCTGATCTGTATAAAAAGGCAAAAACCTTCACAGAGAAAAGGCTGAAATTTAATCATGCCCATATCAATCTTATGCTTTCCCAATAACTGTTTCTTTGCAAAGCAATTAATGTAATTTTTTCCCAGTGGTTTGTAAATACTTTGGGGCAGTATATATTTTCTTTAATCTCTTCAGCAAATAAAAACTTCAGAGTAATTTTCAAAACCATTGTGCTTTTTTTCCCTGACAGTTGTGCTGATGTTACTGTTTTTAAAATAATCAATATTTTTCCCCAGAAGAAAAACTGTACATCTGATTGCCATGTGTTATTAAAAAGGAAATAAAATGCCTTATAACTAGAAACTAAGACTCTGAAACAAATCTTATCAGGACATGGCCTGTGATTTAGAAGGTTAAGGTGGCATTCGCTAAACCCTATCCCAGAGAATCCAAAAATATGCCAAAGACTTCTATGTTTGTATAATATTTAAAAATTCATACTCGTTTTCCAGTTAGTATAGTCCTCACTTTATAGCTACAAAGGACAATTTTTTAAAAAGCCAGTTCACAGACTCATGGAGCTGAAGGAGGACTTGGAGACCATTGGTTAACTCAGGAGACAATGCTTTCATTACACATTCCACCGTGCCCACACCTGCTTGCACACTTCTACTAATGGGAGTCTCTGCCCCAGAGTAGCACTCCCCCCCCCACCGGTTGGCCCTTGTCATTCAAGATGTTATTGTTACATATAGGCAACATTTGTCTCACTCTAGATTATTCTTTTCTGCCTATTGACTCTAATTATTTTCCCCCAGGAATAATCCTTCATATATTTGAAGATAGCTACTTGTCTTTCATGATTATTTATTTCCCAAGGCCACATGCCACCAATTCTTTCCAACTCCCCATCTAGGGTAGTTGAGGAGTCTCAAACTTAGATATTGACAGGGGTGGGAGATCAAATGTAAACAAGTTGAGAGCATGTTGGATGGGACTGTGGTGAACCAGAGAGGGAAAACCCCAGAGAAGAGGCAGAGGCTACCTGGCATCCACCAGTTGTTGTGTGAAATTCTGGGCCAGGGTTATTGGGGAGATTTTAAAAGAATTCAAGGATCAAGATTTCTATTTGAAATCTCCCAATTTTTAAATGTTGGCAACTAATTTTTAAAAAATGTTTAAACACTCTGTAAGCCAAACAAAACACATCTGTGGGCCAGATTTGCTTTGTGAAACACTAGTTTAAAACCTTAAGTTTAGAGTCATTTTACCATCCTGGTTGCCACATTTTGTACACATTTTTATTTAGTTAGTTGTAACTTGAGGAATGTTAACCATTGGAAAAAAGGAGAGGCTTCCTTAATTGAAAGGTAAACAGAGAAACAGTAACTTCAACACAGATGAGCATCAGAGATGAACTTTACTGCATAATCAAAACTTAGGTCATATGTAACATAAGGTTAAGTTTTAACTTTTTAACCATTGTGAACTCTAAAAGTAGAGACATGTGTTAACAGTTGATGTGATAGGTCGACAAGAAAACATATTGCTCTTGTCTAGAAGAGGTCTCCTAAAAATGGGAATAAAACACTGAAGGAATATAATATAAAACCATTACCAGACCATATGTTTGTGATATAAAATGAGGCATTTTCTTGCCAGGATATCACATAACCATGGCACACTGCCATCAGCCTCATTCTCCCCACCATGAAAGAGAGAGAGAGAAGAGAGATTCTACAGACATTGTTGGAATAAATTGGGCTATATTCCTATTATAAGTATTTAATTTATAAAATATTTTCCTGGAGTTAAGTGCCACTAACCAAAGTAAATAATTATATCATTGGGCTGAGAGGATATTGTTTTGTCATTGATAAGTCTGCCCTTTTCATGACATGTTGGCTTGCTGATTTTAGAAAGACTTATCTGGAATGTATTTTTGTTCCTGTGCTTTTTGCCCTCTGTTGTATGTTCTGATTTTCAAGCCAGTTTGCCCTTTCCCCCTTATTTCCTCAAGAATCTGTTAAGAACTTAATTGAAAGGATGGAATGAACACTAAGCTCCAGCTGGACAGCCCCTGGTGTTAAGGTCAATCTACCATCACCTTATCTAATTGGTGACCTCTTCCTCACAGAAAGGGTGGTCTTAGATGGTTCTGCAAGTCAGTTGCCGCCATAAAACTTTCTTTGTCCAAAGCTGGCAGCTCAGAGAGAGGGAGAAAAAGCAGAGCAGCTTTGTGGAATATTGTATATGCTGTGAATCCATTAATTTTAAAATTGCCTCTCTTTCACTGTTCAAACAAACATAAAAAACAAGTTACTGGCAACAGAGTTCTGAATACTTTAGGACACATTATTAAGTTAAAAGTTTAGACATTTCTTCTAGATGCATATTAAGAACATAACTCAAATAGAATACTGAAGTTATATTGTAAAGACAAACTGATTTTAGAAGTTAGAGTATTTTGTTATTCCTGGAGCTAGTCTTTGTGACTATTAAAAAAATGCTAAGGAAAACTTTCCCTCAACTAATAGAAATTAAGAGATTACACCTTCATAGACTTAAATTACTCACTTCTCTAGCTAGACAGTAATTAAAGCAATGCCATATATAGTTACAATATACAGTTCACCGATTGATTGAAACCTAGAATTAATAAGACTGACTCTAATACTTAAAAGGAAAAATACCCATCCTGTTTATGTTAACAATCCTGAAGAAATTAAATCAGTCAAGAAAAATAAATAACATCTAGACAACTTAAAAAGCCACAGTTGTCTCTATTTTCACTTTACTACTACAATAACTCTAGTTTCCCCACAGAATTTGTCTTTTCAAAGGCATTTCTCAAATGCATGTTATAGGATACAGTCCTTGAACATTTAGTTTTTGCTTTCCAGTGTATGTATTTAAATTAATCAACTATGAGCTATAACAAGCTATTTCCTACAAAATTTAATACCTAAAATAATTGTATTAATTGCACTTTATAACTTCTATCTCCCTGAGTGCCACCTTCTAATTTTGTTAATCTCAGACTCTGAATATTCCTCTTTTGCTGCTTGTGAAACAGTTACTGTCCTGAATGAAAGTGTTCTCAAAATGTGAAGTATAGGCCATTTTAATGTACAGTTTACATCAATTAATAGAAACTTGCCCACATGCTCTTTGTATTTTGGGTGCATATTATTCTAAAGTACCTGAGATAGAATAAGCATGACATTTGCTGTTTTGTGTGCTATTGCCAAGACATGACTTGTAAGCACTAGCAGAATTTCTGATCCAAATGACAATATCATTGAGAAAGACTTCCAAGTCAATGTCTCTAAAGTTTTATAGATTAAAAATCACATATATAAATACATATACAAAAAATACATGCATATATAAGTACATATAACGTGCATTTAATGAAAAACTTTTGCTCTCTGAAGGACCTTGTTAGGAGAATGAAAAGACAAGATACAGACTGGGCAAAAATATGTGTAAATCACATGTCTGATAAGGGACCTGTGTCTTGAATGGGTAAAGAGCTCTCAAACACAACAGTAAAAGAAAACAAACAGACCCCTCTCATACAATCCAATGAGAAAATGGTAAAAGATATGAAAAGATATTTTACCAAACAAGATATACAGATGGCATAGCCACTAAGCATATGAAAAGATGTTCAGCATCACTGCCTATTAGGGAAATGCAAGTAAATCCATAGTGAATATCATTGTGTATCTATTATAACAGCTAAAATGAAGAATTGTGAGAATACCAAACGCTGCTGAAGAGGCTGAGAAACTGGATTTCTCATACATTGTTGATGGGAATGTAAGGTCCTATAACCACTTTGGGGAATACTTGGGCATATTCTTGAAAAAAAAAAAAAAACAACAACAACTAAATACACGCTTACCACACAAGCCAGCCGTTGCTCTTTGGGCATTTACACCCACATAAAAATTTTATTTGTAACTGCTTAAAACAGGAAACGAAATGTCCTTCAATAGGCGGATGGTTAAACAGACTGTGGTATATCCACAACATGGAATATGACTCAGCAATAAGAAGGAAAGGATTGTTGGTACATACAAGAATGGTGATGGATCTCAGGACACTATGCTTCCTGAAAAAAGCCAGTTCCCCAAATGTCTTATACCACATGATTCTGTTTATACAACACGTTCAGAATGACACAATTATAGAGATGGATAGCAGATTAGAGGCTGCTGGGGATTAGGGATGAAAGGAGATTGGGTGGTGAGTATGACTAGAAAGGGATAGTATGAAGGAACTTTTGAGGTGATGGAATCGCTCTGTGTCTTGATTGTTACGATGATTACATGAATGTACAGATGTGATAAGATGATATAGCATTTACACACATTTGTGTCAGTTAACACCTGGTTTTGATATTTTCAGTAAATATAGTTATGTAAAATGTATCTGCTGGAGGAAATAGGGTAAAGCATACCTGGGATCTTTCAGTACCTTTGTAACTTCGTGTAAACCTAAAACTATTTTGATATAAAAATTATCTTTAAAAGCCTCCAAAGGTTATGAAGAATCCATAGACTATGTATTAATTTTTCTTAACAAGGTGAAAAACATTGTTTCAATGACTTTGCACCCTGAATTACATGTTAGGAGTCTGGGTTTTGGTGTCAAATGGGCTTCAATCTCACTCAGCCTTTTCATTTACTACCCATAGGTCATGGAAAATTACTTATTGTTTCAAATTCTCAATTTCCTTTCCTGTCAAAAGATAATCAAGGGAATTATAATATGTATCTTATAGCATTTTTGAAATTATTAGAATGAGATAACATATGTATTGTTCTTAGCACAGTGTCTCACATCTAAATATACACCAATAAATGAGAGTTGAAATTGTTTTCTTTCTTTCAGGCCTTCATAGAGCTCTGCGCTAATTCTTAATTTTATATTGACATATATTTATGACTTGTCTCTACAGCTCTATGGGAAACTTCATGAGCTCAAAGGACTGAGTTATACTTTAGATGCCATTACCACCTAGTAAATTATGGTGTAAAGTTAAGCTATTAATACATACTGATCAAATGTGTAATCTGCATTGTACTATCCAGTGGGTACTTTTCAATTTTTCCTGAACTAATTTCTCAGCAGCATTTGGCACAGTTGACCACTTCCCCATTTTGAATCCTGCTGTGAACTGCACTGTGCTCCCCACCCCCGCCCCACCCCGTTCCTATGTTGAAGCCCTAACTCCAATGTGGTGGTATTTGGAAATGGGACTTTTGTAAGGTAATTAGGTTTAGTTGAGGTCATGAAGATTGGGCCCTCATGATGGGTTTAGTGCCTTTCTAAGAAGAGGTATCTCTTCATTTCTCTGTACCATGGGAGGATACTGGGAGGAGGCAGCTATCTGCAAGCCAGGAAGAGAGTTATCTGCATGAGAAACTGGTCATGCTGCACCTTGATCTTGGACTTCCCAGTATCCAGAAATGTGAAAAGCAAATTTTTGTCATTTAAGCCACCTAGTCTATGGTTTTTGTAAAGGCAGCCAAGCAGACTAATACAAATCCTTTTTGTTATCTCCTATGACCTTGTTTTCTCTTTGGTTTCTCTTTTATTTCACTGGCTAATTCTATTTAGTCTCCTTCACTTCTCCACCAGCCATTAAGTATTAGAACTCCTCTGTCCTCTCTTCTAAGATATTTTTCTTTTAACTCTGTACTTCTTTCTTAAATGATCTGATCAGTTGCCAAAGTTCCAGTTATTATCTTTAGCATAGTAATGTGCACATTCATATTTCCAATTCACACTTTGCTTCTGAGCTCCAGTCTCATCTGTCTAAATTTCCACTGGGACATCTTACCATCATCAATATGTCTACAACTGAACTCTTCTGGCAGGAAAGAGAAGTTTTAATAAAGGATCTATTTGGAAAATTGTGGACAATGTTTAGAAAGAGCAACAAAGGTTGATACATTATTGTAGGCCTAGTAACAGCAGGAAACTATTAGCACTCCCAGATCCATAGGACAAGGGGAGGAAGTGGTTACAAGAACCCAGAATGAGTGTGTGTGTGTGTGTGTGTGTGTGTGTATGTGTGCAAGAGAGAGAGAGAGAGAGATGAGGGGGAGAGAGATATGGAGGGAGAGAGAACACACAAGAACTGCATGGAGAGGGGTGTCTGAGAGACTGTGGGACAAAGCCAACCCAAGAAAACCCCACAGGAAGAGATTTTTTTTTCTTGGCATGATTCCCTGCATGATTTGCCTGTGCCCCCTCTTAAACCTCATTACAGATGCTCTCCTCCTCAGTTGGCATAACCCAGTTATGCCGGCACAGTTTTGTATCATGCCATGCCTCTTTTTGCAATAGGTTCTTATACTCCCAGCTCCTGGCTGGAACACTCCACCCAACCCCAGTACTCTTTCAATGGGTGTATTAGTTTTTTATTGCTGTGTAACAAATTACAACAAAGTCAGCATCAAATAACACACATTTATTATCTCACAGTTCCAGTGGGTCAAGACTCCAGGCATGGTAAAGTTAGAGCCTTTCCTCAGGGTCTTACCAGCTGACAATCAAGGTGTCAGATGAGCTACACTGTCTCTCACAGAATAGGGAAGAATCTCACAGAGACACAGTTTAGTTCCTGACAGAGTCTGTTCTTTGCTGATTTCAGCTTTTGGTGGGTGTCAGCACTGCTTGACTGGTGTCACGACACTCTAGTCTCTACCTAGAGTTGCCTCTTCCTCTTTTCTGTGTCTTCTCCTCTTCTTTTCTGTGTCGGTCTCAAATCTCCTGCGTTTTTCTCATAAGGACATTTGTTATTGAATTTAGGGTTCACATAATAATCCAGAATAATCTTATCTCCAGATTCATATGGAAAGATCTTTTTTCTAAATGAGGGAGGCAACATTCACAGGTTCTGGGGACTAGCAGGGCATATCTTTTGGGACCCACCATCCAACCTACTACGGGTCAACTGCTTGGATGCAGGACGCCATGGGTCCTCCCATTACATGCTCCACAGCATCTTGCCCTTTAGCAGAATCACAGTTGTGATGACCTGTTCAAGGTCTATTATTGGTCCATTAGAGCACACCTTCCCATAGGTAGGAAATCTGTCTTGTTCATAGCTATGTTCCTGGCACCCAATATGGATTAAACACATGAAAAGTAGTTTGTTTGTTTGTTTTTTCTCAAACTAACTGGATCACTGCTTTTTCCTCCCATGTTGCTGGGTAGAAATAGCCTAAGTCATTGGTAATGAAAGTTCTTCCCACTAATTGTGAACTTGTCATCTCTCAAGCTGTCTCATTAAAAAAGCATTCATATTCTGAATTTAAATGAAGATATTTCTCTTCTAGTGCATTGCTTTACTTAGGAACCTCCGACTAATCTCATTGTGTAAGAGAAAGGTTGACATACAGATGGTGCAACTCAACTTCTTTACTATATAGTCCATGGCATATAAATGTGGCCCAAGACACCATATCTACTGTAACAGCTCAGTTCTGTTAGGCTGATAAGATTCCTTTTTACAGTAAGAATATTTAATCCTTTCAAGTCTGAACTCTGGCTTCCTACACGCTGTGCCTTCTACACTGCTGAATGCAGAAGTGGTACTCAGCGAAAACAAATAACAGCCACAATGATGATTGTAATGCATACCGTAATACTGTTACTAGAAATATAATTATGTGAACAGACAATTTACAGAAGAGAAGAGACCTCAGAGCCCTTGTGTTGTCAATCTGGCCTCTCTCTTAATCAGGGATAATAATAATAAAAATATACCCCCCCCATCTGCAGTCAGCTTGTCAACATAGCAATATTTATAGGATGCTGTATATAACAATGGCATCTCCACGCAGATGGATTAAGATCGAGGAGCAGCTGCAGATGGCTGTTCATTAACTGAAAGAAGAAAATGAATCTGAACAAAGGCACTTATGGAACCCCTAATTTATTAGTGCTGTAATAGGGAAGAGGAGCTCTCTGGAATGGTAACTGAGTAAGACTGGTTACAAAGATAATTGTGAAAACAAGACACAGATTCAGTACAACATACGGGGACATTTTATTGCCTGTAAATTCTGTAGAATTATAAGGTCAACACATATCAGACTCAACATCTAATCCTTCATATTTATTAATTACATTCAACAAAGCACTTGCCATCAATCTACAGACTGAAGCTCGATTAATATTCTGTCACAAAAACCTGCTCAATTTGTCCAGAGAGAAGCTAAGATTTCTTTTATTTCTCTGTTGTACTTAATATAGCACGTGCGTGCACCCCCCACACATGCATGAACGCGCGCACACACACACACACACACACACACACACACACATTCCCCAGAATAATCTGTGGTCTTCAGAGTGACTTCCAAACATTCCAGGATTAAATTAGGTAAGTTATGTTAAATGTCCAACAAAATGTCAGACACAAAGGAGGTGCTCCCCAGATGTTTTTTTTTTTTTTTTCCTTTGATGTCACAGCTGCTACATGACCAAACGAATTGTTGTCTATATGACATCTCTGGTTTGTACTTTTCCAAAGGAGTCCATAAGTATCTAAGAATTTCACATTAGCCAGGATTCATGTCAATGATTTCCAAAGTGGAAGATGCTCCATCAAAACAAACAAACAAACAAACAAAAAAACCAAAAATATTCATCAGTGGATGAATGAATAAACACATTATGCTGTTTCCATACAATGCAATAAAAGGAACAGAGTACTGATTTAAGGAACAGTCTACTGGTATAACATGCAGTAACACCAAAAAATCTTAAAATCATGCCGAGTGAAGGAAGACAGACAAAAAGAGAACATACTGTGATTCTGCATATGAAATTGTAGAAAGGGCAAATCTAGTCTATTTTGAAAACAGAGCAGTAGTTGTCTCAGGCTGGAGGTGGGGAACTTCTCTGGGGAGAGGGTGATGGAATGCTTGCTTCTCTACCTTGACTATGGTGGTGGCTGTATGTGTCAAAACCCATTGAACAGGTCATTTAAATTGAGTGTACTTACAGCATGTAAATTGTAACTCAGTACATGGATTTTAAAACCTTCTTTGGAGGGGGCAATCCAAGATGGCTGTGTTGAAAGATCCTTTACTCGCCTTTTCCTACAGACAAACAGAATCTATAGATAGGAAAATTTCCTCTGAAAACCACCTAAACAGCACCTCCATTAGGAAAAAAGGACCACATAAGGATGGGAGGGAGAGGACGAGATAAGGTCTTGCCAAAAGCCCCTCCCCCAGTGCAGTGACTCACAGTTGGGAGGGATCTCACAAATCTGGAGCTTCTCCCTTGGGAGTGAGGGGTTCAAGCTCTATAGCAGGCACCCCAATACTTGGGAGCTGTACCAGAAAGACAAGCTGCCAAAATGTCTGGCTTTGAAAAATAGTGAAACTTAGGTCTAGGAAACCTAAAAAGACTGTTAGGGAAGTGAAATACCATTCTTAAAAGGCTCACATGCAAACTCTCTGGGGCCCAACAGCATTTTGGAAAGTGCCTACACTATTTGTGAAGGAGATCCAACTGTTAATTTTAAAGCCCAAGGTGGAAAGTGTCTGCTAGGACTCTCTCCCAGAGCAAGGCTCTGGTGGGAGCCATTTTTGTACTCTCGTTCTACCTCACTAGCATAGGCAGGTGTACACACTCTTCAGTGGCCCTGCCAAAGCCAGCAGGCATACCTTGCCATTGTGTTCTTCATCTGCCTCACTAAAGCCAGAATTCCTGTATTCTCTGGCTACCTTGTCAAGGCTTGTGGGCACACACAGGGGGCTGTCCTTCAGCACCTGGCTCTGGTGGCCATGGGGACTCACATTCCTGAGTCCCACAGGACTAATAGTCAGAGAGTCAGTTCTTGGCATTCTGACACCCCCAGGGCACTGCACTGAAGTAAAAGGCAATGTTCCTGCAGTCTTCCTGTGAAAAGGACTTATTTAGTTGTGCTGGAGCTTCAGCCTGAGGGACAGACTTCAAGTTTACCACTCATCTAGAGACTATGGTAATGATTTCAGAGGACATAGGCCAGGAGACACCATCCTTACACTCTTTCCTGGTCTTGCTTTTGCCAGTACCTTCTAGAAAGGAGCTTATGCACTCATCTGGAGCTTCAAGTTTTGCAGCTATTTTCCAGGGGGACACCTCCAGATCACCTGGTTTGGAGGGCATCAAGGTTTACAACTACAGTCCCACAGAACCATATATATTTGCAAACTTTAAAACCTGCTGCCTGAGGGTCTGGCTCCTACTCACCCTGAAACTAGGGGCTGACTGAAATCCCTTCCTTTGGAACATTGTTAAATCTTGGCACACCCTTAACAACTGGGACTTATCAAGAATAAATCAGGCTGTTCAGATAATCACAAAGGTTCAAGACAACTAAATGCTTGGACAGGTTGAATGACAGGGGGTCTGGGAGGTACAAAAAAATGGATGAAACTTGCAATTACAAAATAAATAAGCCCTAGGGATGTAATAAATGACACATTAATAACTATAGGCAGTAATATTCTGGTATATGCTTGAAAGCTGCCAAGAAAGTAAATCTTAAAATTCTCATCACAAGAAAAAAAAAGTGTAGTTTTCTATGGTGTTGGATGGTACCTAGACTCTTTGTAGTGATTATTTTGTAATATATAAAATAGTGAAGCATTATACTGTACACCTGAAACTAATATAATGTTACATGTCAATTATACCTCAATAAATAAATAAATAAATAAATAACTACTCCTTTGCTCAAATATATTTGAGAAATAATTCATCCTATCTTCTCCTCTCAGAAATTCATAATTAATCAATTAAAGATTCTTAATCCATGAGAGGCAATTGAATCATTAGAAGCTCAGAGAAATCCTATCATGTAGAACACTGATTAATTAACTGTTGATTTCCACATTCCCTGAAACTATGTTACTTCTAATCCCTCCCATCTTAAAAATTAAATCCTATCAACATCCTTGGATTATCACTTGAGTAGTTGTGTGATCATGGGTGAATCACTTAAATTCTCTGTACTGAAATTTCCTCACCTAAAAATGGGACATCAGTCCCTATCTCATAGGTGTACTGAGGTTGAAATGAGCTAACATCTGTCATACACATAATAATAGTGCCTGGGCAGTGTGTTAGTTACTCTTGGAACTCATTTTGCAAAATGAAGAGGCTTCTTCCAATCATTCACTTAAGCAGAGAAATTCAAGATGAATATTATTGTCTTTACATCCCTGGAAAACGAGATGGTAGTGAGCGACTCCTAATGAAGAAGCTGCTCAAATGATCTGTACATGAAGCAATGTACAATGAGGCTCTGAGAGGAAATTAAACTTATATTGATGGCCCAGCCCTGAGGTTTACTGATTCTGTAACCTGGGAAGTCATTTGATGTCTTTAGACCTCAGCTTACCTTCATCTTAATAGAAAGTGGCTGATAGAGGCAGAAAGCAGAGTAATGATTGTTAGGGGCTGACAGAGTGGGGAGTGGAACTGTTCAGTGGGTACATGGTCTGTTTGGGGGAAGTGATGATAGTGATCAGTATCAGATAGTGATATTGGTTGTACAACAATGTGAATGTACTAAATCCTGAATTCTACAATTTAAAATAAAATAGTAAATTTTGTTTTATGAGCTTTTTATCTCAATAAAAATGTATGGTTTCATTAGATGATATTCAAGATCCCTCATAGTTTGTTCATTCATTCATTTAGTCAATAAATTTCTATTAAACCTTTGCTATAATAAGAGGCAATGTGTTCTATTCTGACGACATAATAACGAACAAAAAGACATGGTCCCTAACCTTACGAAAACTGTATCTTTAGAGGTTTTCTTCCTAATCATGACCCCAGTTTTGGATATTATGTTTTGTTCTCTTTATGTCAGTGGACAGTTTGGGAAGCTAGAAAGCTTGCTAAGGGTTTGATGCCATGACATGAGTTATTTGATATTATAGACAGAAAGACAAAAGTGAAAGGACTCCCATTTACTCAATGCCAAACGCCAACCACTGTGGACTTGGCTGGGCTTATCTCATCTAGTCTTTACAAGATTCATGTAAAGTAGGTGTTATCATGCATGTTGTACAGATAAACTAAGCCTTAAGGGAGTTAAGTGAATCTTGCTTAGATTGTAGATTTTATAAGTAGTATAGCAAGGAGTTGAAATGTATAACCCCACGGATTTCATATAAAACTACATTTGCTCTCATAATATAATTTTATAAACCTAATATTATTTATATAAAATGTAAAGTACATGTATCATTAAGATGTACAATGTTTCCTGTGAAGTTTGGCCTCACTTGACAAATGCCAGCAAACAGAGTTAATAAGGTGAAGAAAACTAATTAGAGGCTAAAGAGCCAGTGATGCCTAGAGAAATATCCTTTGTGCTATTTACATGTTCAAGATGATTGTTAATATTCAGAACCATTGTTTAGGGTGGGTTTTGTTGTTATTTGCTTCTAAGGAAGGGCAGTTGTTATAAAATTTCTTGTGCTACTCTTAAAAGGCTCTACGGATATAAAAGTCTCATGCTCATTATACTCTTTAAACAGATACTGGGCATATTATAAGAAAAAAATGACCCTAAAAAGGCATGTCTCTGCAATCATTTACAGTTTGCATGCACACATCAAGTAACTACTGAATGCAACTGGCAAGAAAATTGAACATAGATTGGATTGTAAAAGATATTGAAGAAAAACAAACACAGACCATTTACTTTGGTTAGTAATTCATTGACAAACTATTGCCAACTTTAAGTTGTATTATCAACTGGGGTGTTGGGTGCATTGAAATAGTTGCTTTAATTAGCTTGTCATAGAAAAACTGGATTAATCCTTCCCAATACAATCAGCTGTTTAGTAGCCGCAAAGGAAATTTTGCAGGCAAAGCATCAACTGTTACTATTTTTACAATTCTTACTTCTTTCTTCTATTTTATTTTGAATTGTTTTGCTTCAGTTGCTATTATAAGGTAAAAGAATAGTGGGAATAGAAAGCACATTGTTTCTGACTTTAAAGAAGTGCTTTTTATGTTTTAGTGCCACATAAGTTATTTCTTTAGGTTTATTGAAAGAAACCCAAGTTTGCTAAGGAATTTTCCTGAATGAGTGTTAACTTTTATCTAATAACTTTATCTAATACTGAGATTTCTCTTTTATGGTTAAAAATTGCGTGTTATATTAATATACTTTTGGAGATCAAACTATCCTCACATTCCTAGTGTGGTGCTGGCCCTCACTTATCTCTCCAGTCTCACTTCTTGCCAATTACCCTAATGATCACAACCAATAGCGTGTTCTATTTGAACCTCCTTCCATTCTTTGAATGAATTTACTTTCACGCATCTACATATTTCTTCTCTCTGGTATAGTCTTCTGGTCTTCACTTTCTCCCAATATGCTAACTTGGTTAGATTATTGTCTACTACTTTTAGCTTAAACAGCACTTTTTTGGAGAAAGTCTATCTTGATACTTTCTGCTCTCCCACTCCCTACCATAGCATTACTTGTTTTTTGATAACACTTTATTAAGTTGTAGTGATCTGTTTAATTTTCTTTCTTCCTAAATATATGGGACACTGCATGGAAGAAGGTACTAGGCAATTTTTTCATAAAACTACCTCTACACCCCACAGAGGACCTGGAACAACATAAGAAATTAATAAATACTGAAAAAAGAGAGAGAGAGTGGTGGTTGGGGAGAGTGAGAAAATATCTTCAATTTTAAATATCTGAGGTGACTCAATGAATGAAAAAGCTTTTTTTCCCTCTTTTAATTAGCCTCAAAGTTTTCTGTACATTCATTCAAATCATGCTGTATATATAGCAAAGCATGAAAAGAAATTGTGTTTCTTGAGGCTATGGGCCACCATGATGAAGCAACATTGATGGAGAATGGAGAAAAAGCAGGTCTGTGTAGGATATATATATTTTAATGTTCTCTCATGTAAAGAATTGCAAGACATTGATTCATGTTTAGGCTTTGAAAAGTATCATTAATAAACCCTACCAGCTGTGATATACAAAAGACTTCAACTTGGGTATTCAGATGTTGAAATGCCAGTGGCTCTGTGATTGCCACAGAAGGTCCTAAGCAATAATAGGTCAATGGGACAAAGTGGTAGAAGAGAAAGGAACAGAACAATTAGTTCTAGGACAACCTTTGAGAGAATAAAAACCCAGATGTTAAAAGTAAGTAAAGGCTCAAATGTAGATGAACTTGATTCTTGATCTTTTCTAGATTAATTGAATTCTATTTCAGTGCTGATATCATGTTCTCATTTAGATTTCTTTTCCCTTTCCATTCCATTCTCACTTCTCACCTCTTGGTTTATACTCTCATCAGTTTATACCTCTATCCTTGCCATCAATCTCTTGCTGTTCCTACCTATTCATCTTTCTAGGAATACTGCTGTATCCATTTATTTCCCCACTTCATTCAGATACATCTGTTTGTCATGCCTGTAATGCCATTAGGCTTGAAGTTCTGTCCATGACATAGCAGGAAGGATATCAAATATTCTTGGTTGAACCGTTGCATTGCTTCAACTTCAGACTTCTTTCTTGCCAAGAAGAGGTGGGAGTAAGAGTTGCCACATTCTTGTAGTCCAGTCTTCTTTCTGATCACATTGGGTCCACCTCCTTTCTTGGGTTTCTAAGTACCAGGCTAATCTCTGTGGATTTTCTGGTTCATCTCTATTCCTCCCACTCTTGCCATCTACCTGGTTACCAATGTCCTGACCAGATGTCATATTTCCCTACCTGTTCATCACCTTGAACATGGAACTTAAATTATCCCAGTCTTTTCATTCAGCCCAGAAATTGTCTTGACCTCATTTGTTTTGCAAACACCTTAATTTCTTTCAGCAACCAGGAAGGTCTTCAGAAATCAGAAAGGTCACATATAGATAAATAAATAAACAAAAGTCAATAAGGAGACAGAATGGGACAGACTCTGTTTCTATTGCATTCATGTTGATTCAGAGTTAAACTACTTGTTGCTGACTCTTACTTTCCTGACCGATTCTGCTTTGGACCTTGACCCACATTTGACCTCTTGGCCACCTTTTCTTTTCTCTAGCTACCACCCACAGTCTGCAGCATCCATACCCATTTGTTGTCGAAAAGACCTGCTTTTATCATTTTCTCTCCTCTCCACATAAGAATCCACAAAATTCATTGCTTACTGCAATGGCTCTCAAATTCTGCTTCTTTCTCACTAGTGCCCAGGTGTTCCATGGCAGACTACAAAGAATGGGAATCTTTGTAGCAAAAAATTAAATGAATGGATTGAATTTTCTTATTTTAATGTCTTCTATTAGTCATAGTACACAGCAAAAGCCTAAAGACTCAATAGACCAGTTGATTTGACTTTACCAAGGTTTGTAGTTTGGAATTTATATGAAATTAAAAGCAGGTTCCTATGGACTAAAGGGTTTTTAGAGTTTTTATGGTTATACTGTGGTCTCTTGACAATTTGGGAACATGATGAAATTATGACATAACATGTCAAACAGGTATCTACTATCCATATCTGTACTACATATCTACTATATTACATACATTATATTTGATTACTCTAAGTATATTGGTAGTTATGGTTATGTGTGTATATATATATATATATATACATATATCATACATATACATACATATGTATACACACACACACACACAAAGTAAAAATAAATATGTCTACACACATGCACATGCACACACTCACACACACATACAGAGTTATCACTAATGGTGTGACTCCTGCTTGTGAACATCCAAAATGTTTCCCTTTATAATGAAAGTGATAATATTCTGCATGTTTCCTTAATCCTTTTCCCTTTACCTCTTCTTGTTTTTTAGTTTTTGAAATATAAAGACTGTATGTTTCTGATTAAAATAAAAATTCTCTTTCTGTTAATAATCAGAATTAATTTCAGACAAAGCTAAGACTAGAGTTCCTTTGGAAATATGCCTAGGAGACCTCATGAGTGTCTGGTAATACTTAAACCTTCACCAAGTATCCTATTATATATTTATCATATAACATATCTGTTTATATCAAGCTTTACAATAACTCACTCTCATGCATTAGGCAGACATATGGATTATTTAATGACATTGGCATGTCTTCTGTCTCCAGAGCAGTTTCCTGTTATGGCATCCACACACTATAAGGAAATTATAGATGCATTTTTTTGAGCAAGAAATGAATTTTGGAATGACAGCCTGGTTCTGCTCCATGATCTAAAAAAAAAATGAGTGATAAAGCTTTTTCAAAAACTGTGGTAGAAAAATAATTCGAAAATACTGATTTATGAAGATCCCTGAATCTGCTTTAGTTACTGGAAATTTAGGAACACTGGTAACTTATTCTGGTAATCTAGATGACACTCACTATTCTATTTGCTGCTTTTCTAAACCAGTAATCTGGGGAGACATTTATAATAACTGTTTTCCTTAATCCCCAGCTGAACTGATAAAGGTGATTTTCTGAAATTTCTGGAGGAAAAAGGCATTCCAAGTAATCACTGATGGACAGACTACAGATATCTAAAAAGAGAAGGACACTGGTTCCCCTACACTCACAAAAAGAATCTGATGTCAGCAGTGTCAGGAAATGCAACCTAACCAGAGTGAAAACACCCCATGGGGTTATATAACTCACTGGAGTCATTTTCAGGTTCTGCATGTAAATTGTATAAAACTCCCAACAATATAATCCTCAGGATATGGGGATGATTGGCAGGCTGCAAAGCTTTTTCTTTAGACTCAAACAGTTCTTTGATACAAACAATATTTTTCATTTCAAAGGTAATTGTTGGTAGCCAATAGGCACTGATAGTCCCATGTGGGTAGCACAATAAGTACATTGCCTTTCAAAAAACAGTATTGCTTTTCATGTGATAGAGACCATTTGTGCAATTGAAAACCCATTCAGAAAGCACACTGATAGACAGACCCTTTAAAATTCCAAGATGTAAATGTATTGAAGTGCACTATCAGACAGGCTCTCACACAAAAGCTCCTTGAAAATAATTTAATATATATATATTCAACCATCACTGTATTTACTTTTTTGGCAATAATTCCTTTTCCCTTATTTTCCACTACATTTAGCAGAAAACCTCAGCTGTGTCTCAGCTGAAACAAAGACAAACCACAGTTCCAAATTTCAGTTTTTATCATTGTCTCAATTACTGTTTCCCACAGTCCCATTTTTGTTTCTTACCAGAAATTTATAAAACCTACAGGACTCAGAAATGATAAATGATTTCATAGCCTATCCATGCCCAAAAATGTCCAGGAAAGTAGATTTTTTTCAAGTTAATCTTGTAAATTGTCTCTTTTTATCTCCTAGGGTGTGTTTATCTTATACCAAATAGCAAATCGTCTTTATCTTTTCATTTTATTTGAACTAATACTTTTCAGTCAGAGAACAGGCCAGTGAAAGAGATCTTCAGGCTGTTTGATATTTGTACTTATTGACAGAGCCGGAGAAAACACGTCATAAGAGAGTGTAACAAAGTGAACTATTCGACATAAAGCCAAGAACAAAAGATTCTGCATTACTATTCATCAAGAGATTAACCATAATCCTATTAAGAAATCAAAGTACAGTTCTGAAAGATTTCCACATTCAAAATTCTGAGTGATCAGTTGTCTGAAAGAAAATCGATTCTTACATCACATCAAGAACAATCTTTTATGAATCTCTACATAACTATTGATAGCATACAATTAAGATAATAAAAGTTCAGTGACAATCTTGAGTCATTATTTAATCAATTCCTAGGAAATGAAAAATGAAAAGTTTATTTAGCTGGGTCTTGCTACCTGAGAAGAAGTAGGTCACAATATAAAATTGGTATGGGAATCAAGAGACACTGTTCATCTTTTCTCTGCATTGAGTCACTGTGGAACCTTCAACCAGTTGCTTAATCCCTCTGTTTCATTTTTACCTTGTGTGAAAATGAGAGTTCATTTAAATCACAAAATCAACAGAGATGCCAGAAGGACTGAAGACATTGTTTTCCTCAAAGTACCCATAGCCATTGCGAAACACAGATCCATGCACTAAGATTAAAAACCTATATTTCAAAACCAATGCTTTTACTTAACAATACACTAGGAAGGCTGGATACTCTCTACCACAAATGTAGAGATTTCAAATGCTATTTTTTAATGAATGTCTTTACGCTTTTTAAGTTTTTCTACTATGGCTTGTAGCTAATCTAGGGTCTCCTGGGCTGTATTTGCTGTACCAAAATCATCATCATCAAATATCAAGATTCTTTGGCAAAACTCCAGAATGCTTGTTAATGACAACGCTGATATATGTACACCGATTTGCACTTTACAGTCTAATTTACATAATGCTCTCTTGGTTAGTAAACAATTCTGTTTTAAGGGTGATGGTACACTTACTAGGACTTTGGTCCTTTTGAAGTAGGGAGTTGGTGGTTTGTCAGCCAGAGATGGGATAGTTCTGGGATTTCGCCACTTAAGCCAAACTATATGATTCACCAGTGATCTTTGTTACTGGATGTGATAACACACATTTGGCTCTAGCAGGGAGTGAACACCAGTGCCCACAGGTCAAGATATGTAAAATGAGTCAAGGGATGCTGGTGTTGGTGAGATAGCAGGGAGGTTAAAGGCTCTGTCCAGCTGGAGATTCAGTTCTGATTGCTGCCATGTGTCAACTCAAGCTCTGCAAAATGAAAGAAAACATGAAATCTGTAGAAAAACATAAAATCTGTAGACATCTATGTAAAATATCCCAATTCTTAAAAATAGTAATCAAAGTGTTTTTGAGGAACTCTGAGAAACACCTCTGTGCTATGACATCATAATTGTGCCCTTGGAAGTCTGACACTATCAAAAAGGTCATTATAAAAACAGTTGTTTCAACAGGAAAGTGGAGATTAAATGTGTAAGACTTTCAGACTCTCTGTAACACATCTTTATGATGTAGGAATTTCACAGTAATGGTGATTTTTATCATTATGTACGTGTAGAGCTATAGTACCTAAACATCATGGAGTGTTGACTTCCTACACACTTTTGCTCAAGAGCAGACTCTTCTGTCACCACATTCTCACTGATACAGCACTTCTTACATTTCTGTCACTATCCTCATCACTGTTATGATAAACACACCGTGAAATCACTCAAACAAAGATATGGGTTATAAACACATCTGCATTGGTTGCTTCTGATTTCCGTCTTATTAAAGCGTAAAATATATGTACTATACTGTTCACCAAAAAAGTGGTCTTTTTGTGGTTATCTCACTCTGAGATACCCATTCCTGCAGGAAAAAAGTACTTCTAAGCTTGCCAGTTACAGTATCTCAGGCCCTTTCAGTTTAAAATCATTTCTTTTGGTTTGGATAGTCTTGTTTCAGAAATTATTAAGGCACCTCAAAATCAATTCCAATCTAATTTTCTTCTTTCTTCTCACTCCCCAAGGCAGCTTCTGGTTTCAAGGCTTACTTCTCTATCCTGACAGTGGAGTAGTTGGGGGTCCAGGGTCCTCATACTCTTTTCTGGCTCTCTATTGACCACTTGTGGTGGTCTGGTGCCCAATAACAAAGAGCTCACTCACTGAAATTCATAGTCTGTTCCTTTGGCATGTATAAAGCATATTGAGTGTACACTGGGGAGTTAGCCATCACTCCCCGCTGACAAGGCCCTACATTTATGCCTATTATATTACTATTATTATTATTATTATTATTATCATCATCAATCTTGTGGTAAAATGCACTTATCATAAAACTTACCATTTTAACTAAAGTGTACAGTCAGGTGGCATTAAGTGTATTTATAATGTGCAACCATCACCACTCTCTAGTTTGGGAAGTTTTTCATCACCCCAAATGGAAACCACAGACTCAATAACCGTTGCCTCTCCCCCACAGCTTCTCACAACAACCCATGTATTTCTGATCTCTCTGAAGAGAGAAGAGACCGAATTTGTCTGTTCTGAATATTTCAGATAATGGAATCATAAAACATGTGGTCTTTAGTGTCTGGATTATTTCACTCAGCATAATGTTCTCAAAATTCATCTATACAGTTGCATGTGCTAATACTTTATTCCTTTTTAATGGCTGAATAATATTCCATTCTAATGGATATATCACTTTTTGTTCATCCATTTCTCTCTTAATGGAAATATGGGTTATTTTTACCTTTTGGCCATTGTGAATAGAGCTTCTGTAAATGATTTTGCACAGATTTCTATTTGAAGACTTGCTTATAATTCTTTTTGGTCTACAGCAGAGAATGGAGTTGCTAGGTTAAGTGGCAATTGTGTTTACCTTCTTCCACTCTCGCTGGCCAACAGGTCCTTTCATTCTCAGCCATGTCTTCACCTCACTCTTAGTTTCTACTCAGGGGACACTTTGCCTATTATTACAGAAACTCCTGGCAGGCCTGAAAGCTTGCAACTGAACCTCCTGAATGGGGAAGAACATTCAGAATTCTGAATCCTTCATGTGTCACATATGCATAAATGAAACTCTGAGGCTCATCCCTCACATATTCTCTTCTATGCCATTGTGCCACTCATGAGCCTTGTTGGAAGTGCTGGAAAAATGAAACATCTACTTGAAAACTTCTTCCCCCATCTCTTTTAGAATTTTAATAGGTAATTTTTTTGGTCTTATTACTCTCCTCCATCAGCCATACACACACACACACACACACACACACACACACACACACTCCCATAAACTGCCTGGGTGTTTCTATTCTTCCCGCCTGGTGGTTGTTTCAGTTCTGAAGAGGACAGGACATTCCCTTCTACTTGTTATCCTTTCTTTTCAATCTCCTTCTCTCCTCCTGTAACTGGAAACACTTCTGCTTCTTGACTGGTGGGGACTTTCAGTGCATCACATCTTATTCTTTCTTGGAACTATAATGGCAGAAGAGCTGCAGGGCAATATAATTAAGGGGGACATGAAAACATATCAGTTTAGTATTCTTAATATTAAATTATCCTCTTCATGTCTAAAGCAGTGTATGTAATGAAACTCATATTCCTCAATTTATTTTTTTATATTCACTTTTACTTTTAGAATTCATATACTATATGAAAAAATTGTATGCATATTTAGACATTTC
This sequence comes from Lontra canadensis, assembly GCF_010015895.1. NCBI lineage: Eukaryota > Metazoa > Chordata > Mammalia > Carnivora > Mustelidae > Lontra > Lontra canadensis. The sequence continues at coordinate 52,975,196 of NW_022630997.1, read as the reverse complement.
TGAAAATAAAGATCTTTGGGAAAATTTTCTCTGGGTCCACATGCCCCATACTCATAAACTCCAGGTTACTTATTCTTCCCATGGCTTCATTCTTGATGACTCCTTGATGAGTTCTCAGGACCTTTTACTACCATCCACTTGACTCTGTGGAAGACTCATCCCCCAAAGCTGTGTTGAGCTCTGGTTTTATCCGAGGTTTGCAGCCACAAGCTTGTCCAGCAGTACCTCTCTAACTTGGCCTGGATCCCAAAATCCATGTATTACTTTGTTTGGAAGGTTGATAAAATGCCACCAAGAAAAGAGGGTGTGTGTCAAGGGTGGAGGAAGTTTTAAGAGGAAGAAACTATTAGTAACATTAAAAGCTGAAGAGAGTTCAGGTAAGACAAGGTAAGAAATGTGTTTTAGTGACTTAATGAGGAAAATTTCATCAGAGCAGCAGGTGAATAGCTGATACTTCCAAAATGTTTCTTTACCCTCCACTTCTTTGTAGCACTCATTCCAGATGTAATTCATTTTGTAAAGAGTAGTTGGTGTCAGTTTTCCTCCACGATGATAAGCTCCACGAGTAAAGAGACACATTGAACATAATTCTGGGCCCAGAGAAAATGTTGAATACATAATTGTAGAATTAATGCAAATTTAGGACAAATGTAAAGACACAAAATTTTTTAGGTATTGAGGGTGTCAGTGAAAATTCCAGGAGGTGTGGGTTCTAGTTCCAGCCCTGTCATCAGTAAGCTTATCATTAAATTTCCCTCATTCTCAGTTCCCTCTTCTAATAAAGGGATTAGGTTTGCTGAGGATCTTTTCATGATTGGTGCCTTTTTACTAAATTCAGCCTTATTTTTCATTTGTGAAATGAAAAGTTTTAACTTTATCTTCTTTATAGCCATAGAATGTATTCATAGCTCCAGGCGATTTATTGCCTGAAAGTTAGCTTGATAGAGTGAAGATATTGAGGAGCTATCATATTTGCTTTAACTTTTTGTCTCATTATCCAGTTTTAAGGATTCTAACTTGCTTCATTTTGCTCTCAATTTTAGGTCCCCTTTAGTCTTATTTATTTCTTTTTGTGGTTTCTGCTCACTTTTCCTCCCTTCATGGTAAGAGAAGAAACAAAAAGGGAAAACAGAGGAGGCCAAATGCTTTAGTCAGCAGTGTGATTCTTTCAGGATGATCTTTTTCCAATTAGGAAAGATTTTTCCTCTAAGAACCACACTACCATTTTTTTATTTTCAAACAGCATTCATATACACACCTTATTAAGAACTCATTTGCACTAACTGGTTCTTTGTTGGACCTCTGTATGGATTTGCCTCTCTGTGTGTGTGTGTGTGTGTGTGTGTGTGTGTGTGTGTGTCTGTACCTGGGTTTATGCCACAACTTCCACTTCCATAAAGGATGAACTCATTTTTTCACTTTTACCCTACAAAAACATAAAAATTAAACACAAGCAATAATATTTTAAAAAACCCAGAATCATGATCCAGATATACAATATAATTTCAGAGATAAATGGTTTTTAATATTTAAGTGTGGAGATTGATTTTATTTGATCATATCAGAGCATTGTGTACCATCATCCCCATGGTTTCTTAGCCACTAGAGGAACCCAATATCCAATAGGAACCAGATTCAAGAAGCTTAAAAGCAGGGTAAGCTTAATAGGCAATCCAGTTTTCTAGTCTCCAATATAGGACATACATCAAATCAGGCTCTGAGAGGATTCAAATGGAAGATTCCAATTCCTATTAGAAAATCAGGCAATTAGGGAAAAAGTGCGTTTAAGGAAAAAAGAAACCTTGAGCTGTTGTTAAATTAATTATGTGAATTGAATCAAAGAAGTTTGAGTTAAAATGATTTTTACAGCTTCAGTCTTCTTTCTTTGGATGAAAGCATTAGAAGGATGTACATGGGAAATCTGTAATAGAAGATAGGGAGAGATTTGCAAAGGAAGACATGCTCATTTTCTCCTTATAGTTCCATAACTCTTAATTCCTTTAAGTTTTCCTGCAGGGGAGCATTATTTTCCATTGTAAAAGTGCCCTAAGTTCTTGCCAATAAAAAGCCCCTATATTTTATAGTCTATTGAATCAAGACTGATATATGGTAAGTAATTTACAGAGAGATGCATTGAGGCCAATCCCCAAAAGGCATGCTATCATTTCATGCAAAAGTGACTCAAGAGTAAAATGAACTCTTAGAAATGTTATCCTTTCACTGGTCAACTCCTGTCATCCTATAGCTGGGACCTAAAGTTGATGGACTCAAAGGTGGGAGGTTACTATTGGATCTGTGTTTCTAAGTATAGGGAGTTACTTTTCTTATAAATACTAAGAGGACATTCCAACATTTAAGCTTTTTCTTTGGGATTTTTTTCTGCATCAAAGAATTAAAGATACAACTTGTATTGAAATGAAACTGCTACCAGAGGGAATTCTTACCCCTCAGATTTTTATTCATGAAATATTAAGAATTCCTCTATTTTTCTAAAATACAGTGATGGATGCATTTTGGCAAAGTGAAAATTGAATGTAAAATGTTATGATGAATTATAAATACAGATATATTTCATTCTCTCATCTCAATACTTTGCATTAAATATGAGTGTTGTATTTCTTTCAAGTGACTGAGTTAATTTTATCTGAGAAAATAATAAAATGATCATTCATTTCAGAAAGGCCTTTTGGAAAAGTTTACACTCATTTCCTTTCTGTTTTTACATACGTATATAACCTACTCTTGAAGAGCCAAGTAAATGCTTTACACATCTCATGAACTCCATCAAGTGGAAAAGAACTTAAAGCAAATATTGACATAGAGTAGTGACTTACCATATTACCTGGTGAGAAGAAATTTAAATTAGCTTCTTGAAGGATGGATCAACAAAACCCAATGGTAAGTGAAGTCTGCATTGATCTTTGAGAAAGCTTGCACTCTAAAGTAGACCCTGGAAATTTTAATGAAACTGAAATGGAAAATGAGGTGAGAAGTAGTTTACAAATCATTCATGGTTATGTGAAAGTGGTGTGTGTGTGTGTGTGTGTGTGTACAGATAAAAGGTATATAGGGGAAACTGCAGAAATCAGAGTGTCTATCATTTATAACAATTTCAATAAATCCATGTGGTAAAGTAAAATAGTAATGAAATAAAATTATCAACAAAATAAAAGATGACACAAATGTAACAACACTGCAAACATGATATCTTCATGTTTCATGTTTCAATACAAGATATTCAGAAGAGTCAGAAAGCTAGTTTTGCCTTTCATAGCCACTATATGTAAATGTGTAAATTTTCTCCATGCATGTTTGAGGATTCTATAAAGAATTCATAAAGGTGCTTATCCCAGTAAAAGTCACTAAGATTTCACAGTTCCCTACAGAGAACAGAATAGCTTATTGTTTTTTACTCTTCAAACTGTTCTGTCGTGCAAATCTCTTCATATTTACAATCACAGAAGATAAATAATTGAATGAACATTTTCTTAAAAAAAATCACTGGGTCAAATTATCATGTGTTCAAAAAATTTTAACCAATCATATTCCTGGAAGGTTTTAAGAAGTAAATTCAACATTAAAAAACATTTGAGAGTAAATAGGGGCAAAAAATAACTAACACTAAAGTAAAATTAAGCTAAGATTTAGATTAGTACTAACAACCCATACTATAGGGAAAGGACCACAGATTTGGCTCTGAATTTCTTTTCTTTTCTTTTTTTAAGAGGAAGAAAGCGAGAGTGAGAGTGAGAAGATGGAGGAGGGGCAGAGGGAGAGAGAGAGATCTTAAGTAGGCTTTACCCCAGAATGGAGCCTGACCTGTGTCTCGATCTCATGACCCTGAAATCATGCATGACCTGAGCCAAAGTCAAGAGCTGGACACTTAACTGACTGGACCACCTAGGTTCCCCTGGCTCTGAAATTTCTAATTAATAGTATGAAAGAAAAAAAATAGGACAAATTAGATGATAATTCAAAAATGTCTATTATTTCCATTAGGGAAGGGGAAGGTCAAATCTTCCCAGTACTCAGACCCAGGAAAAGTTTCTCCCAAGACTTAAGGAGATGCACTCTATGATATGTTGTGAATACAGTCTTCAACAGCATCTTGAGATGCTCCAATTTTAGTCTTAGAGAGCCATATAATGGCATGGTCCTGGAAGTGTCTCTTGCATTGATAAACATACTATTTAGGATAACTTCACTGACTGATTTTTGTTTATATGGGAAGGAATTTAAATTTATAGAAATGTATACAGTTTAATGGTACTATAATAAACACCTATGTTACAAGCCCTCAGTTTAATTGTAACTTAATATTTTTGTTATGCATGCATTATATTCTTTTAAAATGAAATAACACACAGACTTGAACTCTCCCCCTATCCCCACCAACTCCTCCCAACCCATTAGCACTCTCTTTCTCCAGAAGTAACCAAAACTAGGATTTTGATATTCATTATGCTCATGGATTAAGCAAATTTAATTGTTTAAATACATTGTATAGAAGTGTATAAATGTCAAGTGTACAGCTCAGTTAATTTTTACAAAGTGAAGAGGCTCACGTGGACACTTCCCCATTTAGGAGGTAGAACATTAGCTCCCAAGTTGTCTGCTCCCTGCCAAATTTGTACCCCTTAACAACCACTGTCCCTTACCCTTCTTTTCAAAACCTAACCAGTATTCTGTCTTCTACCACCATAAGTCAGTTCTGCCTGTTTTTGAACTTAATATGTTATCAAACTGTATGACACCTTGTGTTTGGTTTCTTTTGCTCAAAATGATGTTTGTGATATTCATCTTGTTGCAAGTCACTTTAATTGCTCATTTTTGTTGCTTTGAAGTTTTTGTATCAATATATTATATCAATGTATCAACATATTAGAATTGATTCAATCACTCCATTTCTGATACCATTTGGATTGTGTCCAGTCTCCAAATATTAATAATGCTGCTATGCACATTCTTCTCCATAGAATTCTGTTTGGTATATATCCAAGAAAGGATATTGTGGAATTAATAGATAATGTAGTTTCCAAAGTGATTTAATAAACTCTCCTAGCAACAGTGCATGAGCTTGCCATTGTTCTGCATCTTTGTCAGTATTTGGAATTATCAGTTTTTTTCATTTAGCCATTTGATGAAGATAAACTGTTATTGTGATTTTATTTGCATTTCCCTGATGACTAATAAGGTTCCACACTTTTCTGAAGTATAAGAAAAGTGGTCCATTTAGGTGATTTTTTATTCAGTGTCTTGTCCAATATTTGATTAGGTTGTCTGTTTTTTCTTTTATTGATTTGTAGAAATTCTTTATTATGTACATGAACCTTTGGCAAATTATGTATGTTAGAAATATATTCCCTAACTTGCCTTTTTCATTCATATAATTTTCTATTTGACAAATAGAAGTTCTTAATTTTAATGTGTACAATTTATATTTTCCTTTATGGATATGGCTTCTTTATATTACTTAAAAAATATCCCCCTCCTCAAAGTCATGAAGATATTCTCTCATGTTTTTTCCAAACTCTCTATTTCTTTTCCTTTTACATTGAGATCTTCAAACTACTTAGAAATTTTTTTGTGTATGATGTGTGGTAGGGATATAATTTCACTTCCCCCCATATGGTCATCTGGTTTTTGATCAGTAACACTGATCAAAAAGGCCATTATTTACCTAGTGCTTTTTAGTGTGTTTATCAAAAATAATAGATGAGAAGATTTGCTTTCTTTATTCTGAACCATTTGTCTATCTTTTTGTTCATGCCACATTGTTTAATTAGCTACTGCAGCCTTATACCTTGCAATCTTGTAGCCTTGGTACATGTGAGAGAAATTTTTTCATCTTTTTTTTCTTGAACAAGAGAAAAAGATGGTGTACCTTACTCTTCATGAGTGTTTTGATTATTCTTGGCACTTGGAATTTCTATATACATTTTAGACTATCCCTATCAATTTCCATACCCACACCTCCCCCCACCCACCCACAAATCTGTTAAAATTTCATTTGGAACAAATTGGTGTACTGAGGACAATTTAAATTTTTATGACATTGAGCATTCTAATTAATGATTGTGATACACTTTTATCCATTTAGGTCTTTAATTTTTCTAAAGTTTTCTGAATTTTCTGTCCACAGATATCTTACATATTTCATTAAGTTAGTACAGATGACTTCCATTTACTCCTCACCCAGATTTACCAATTGTTAGTACTTTACAGACACACACACAGACATATGTATTTATGTGTAGTCTATCTGTTATCTCTCTAATCTTTGCTTCCCAGTGCATTACATCTGAAGGCACATGTTTAAGTTTTTTCCATTTTCGTAATGTTTACTTTGATCACTTGATCATCATTTATTTCTATTTATCATTGATTTCCATTTTTAGTTACATAAACTAAAGAGAGAGACTTTGAAATTAAGTAAATTTCCTATTCCTCTTTAAATATTCATCCAGTGGTTAAAATACTCATTCATGAGTCCTATGTAAATTAATGTATAGTCATTATACTATAAAAAAGAGCTTTCAATCTTCCTTTATGTAGTTGTTTACCTACTTTCAGCATGGACTCATGGATTATTATTTTATTCAATGGTAACACTGTCATTGTTCATTTTGAAGCTGAATCTGCCTCTAGTATGGCCAGCCTCATTGAGTTGGCTCTGTATCATTTTGACATGTCCTTTTCATTTTTGGAACTCTTCTTTATTTTTTGACATAACAAGATGTTCCAGGCTCATCTTTTATTTTTACTGCAATGACTTTGGAGTTAGCCAAATTTTTAAGATCTGTTTTCTTTTAATTTGTTAAATTCACTTTTTTATTCTGACATTATTATAGATTCTTTGGATTTTAATAAACATTAATCATGAAATCTGCTAATAAATAACAGTGGTTTTACATATTTTTTACAATCCCTTTATCATTTTTTTCTCTTACGACATTGGGCAGGACTTCCCAATGCTAAATAAAAAAAGTGATATTGGTGGTCATCCTTGTCTCTTGTCTGATTTCAGAGAGAAAGCTTTCAACACCTCACTTTAAGGATGATGTTTATACTACACTCTTTGTAGATACCCTCTTAAGTTAATTCCTTTCTTTTCGTAATTGCTAAGCTTTTTAAAAAAAATCCTAAATGATAATATATTAGTTTCATATTGCTGCTGTAACAAATTGTCACAGAGTAGTGGCTTAACAACAGTACAGATTGATTTCTTGCAGATCTAGAGGTTAGAAGCACCAAATGGGTCAGCAAAGTTGCATTCCTTTTCAGGGCTCTATGGGAGATTGTGTTTCCTTATGTCTTCCAGTTTCCATTGTTTTCTTCATTCCTTGGTTCTTGGCCATTCCAAACTCTGGTTTTTTTTGTTTTGTTTTGTTTTGTTTTTGTTTGTTTTTTTGTAACATCTTCTCTGACATTGACTTCCTGCCTTCTTCCTATAAAGACTCTTGTGATTACCTTGGCCTAATCAGAGTAATCCAGGATAGTATGCCCATATCAGGATCCTTAGATTAATCACATGTACAAAGTCCCTCTTACCATGTAAGGCAGCATATTCATGGGTTCTGGGGATTAAGGCACATACATTTTTGGGGAACATTATTCAGCCTACCACAGATAATAAATGTTACCAAATAAATTTTCTGCATTGAGATGATCATAATATGTTCTCCTTTATGCTGTACATACAGTGACTTCACATCCAATGTTCCATGTTAAAAAACCTTGCATTCCTGGAATAAGTCAGATTCTTTGTGATGTAGTTCGTTTATGTGTTGCTAGATTTCATTTGCATTCTAGCTTAAGTAAAACTGACCTGTATTTTTTCTCTTTTGACATCTTAGTTGTTGTTGTTTTTTTTGTTTTTTTTTTTTTAACATTTTATTTATTTTAGAGAGAGAGAGCGAGCATGGGGGGAGGGACAGAGAGAGAGGGGAAAAAAAGCAGGCTCCCTGCTGAGTGCAGAGTCTGATGTGGGGCTCAATCCCATGACTGAGATCATGAATTGAGCTGAAATCAAGAGTCAGATGCTTAACTGAGCCCCCCAGAACCCCAGTTTTTGTTTGTTTGTTTTTTAGTTGCTGTGATTTGGGCCTCAAATAATGAGTTGAAAAGTGCTTTTCTTTTTTCTGGTTTCATTAAAATTTCTGCTTTTGTCAATATTATTTCCTTTCTTGTGTTTTCCATAAATTTAGTTGTTCTAACTTCTTTAAACGGGTGTTTAGCTTATAGATATTCACCTTTCTTTCTTTTCTGATATACATATTGAATGCTAAAATTGTCCCTCTGACATGACTTTAATTGCAGCAAACAAGATTTGATATACAGTCTTTTTACTGTCATTAATTCAAAATACAGTAATATATTCTACATTCCTTTTTAATTTTTTTCTTTGACCCACAATATCTCACCTGCCTCTTGTAAAAACTATATATACATACATACAGATTTTTTCTGTGGGTGTATTTATCCAAATTGTTAGTTTGTCATTATCAACAGTGGTATTCTCTCTATCTTTGACTATTTCTATGTATGCATGGATCCATAAACAGCACATGCTATTTCTCTGTTTTCATTAAATTTGTATTTGTATATATAAATTTATATTTATAAAAATGCCATATAAACATTAACAAAAAGAAAACTGGTAGGGAATTATTAATATCTGTTAAAAGAGAACTTAAGGCAAGAAGAACTGAATGGAGACAGAAAATAATTAAAGAAGAACTCACAAGAAATATTTAAGAACAGCGAAGTGTTTGTAAAACTAAAAATATAGTTTTATCTGTATAAAACAAGACTGACAGAATTTCAAGTTAAATTTCACAAACTAACAACCATATGGTATATTTTAAGTCTATAAGACTCCATAGACCAAGTGCCCAAAAGTAAAGTAGTGAGGATGTAGACAATTTAAAATAAGATTTATGTATTTGAGAGTAGCGGGGGGGGGGGGACAGAGGGAGAAGGAGAGAGAGAATCTCAAGCAGACTCCCTGCTGAGTATGGAACCTATCACGGGGCTCGATCTCGCAACTCTGAGATCTTACCTGCAACCAAAATCAGAAGTTGGATCCCTAACCCACTGAGACACCCAGGCTCCCCAGAATACAGACATTTTGAATGAAACACTTAGAAATACAAAGTGGGGGAATGAGGAAGGGAGAAAAGAAGGGAAAAAGAGAGAGAGGGAAAGAGAATTTTACACCAAAGAAATAGAAAATACACCTTCATTTCAAATACACAAAAAACATTTATTAAAATTGAGCTCAAAGAGACTCTTAATCTCACAAAACAAACTGAGGGTTGCCAGGGGGAGGGGATTAGGGAGAAGGTGGTTGGATTGTGGACACTGGGGAAGGTATATACTATGGTGAGTGCTGTGAAGTGTGTAAACCTGGTGAATCACAGGACTGTATCCCTGGGGCTAATAATACATTATATGTTAATAAAAAAAAATAAAAAAAATGAGCTCAAACATTCCACACTCTATCTGACTAAAATAAGTTAAATTAATAATTCAATAATAGGGATGCCTGGGTGGCTCAGTGGTTAAACATCTTCAGCTCAGGTCATGATCCCGGTCCTGGGATTGAGTCTCACACTGGGCTCCTTGATCAGTGGGGAGCCTGCTTCTTCCTCTGCCCTTGGCTCCCCCTGTTTGTGCATTCTCGTGCTCAGTCTCTCTCTGAGAGATAAATAGAATCTTTTAAAAGAAAATTCAACAATAAATTGATGACTTAAATTACAAAATTATATAATTTTATATATTTTTATATATAATATATAAAATATATTTTAAATTACAAAATTATAAAATTATATAATTTTATAATTATTTTTAAATTACAAAATTATAAAATTATATAAGTATATATATTTATATATATAAAATTATAAACACTAGAAATTCGTGGACATTTCTAAATTTCTAATAGAAATTTAAAAATAGAGTTGAAAAATAAGAATATTAAATAATAAAAATTTATAGTATCTAAGAATCTCATTAGAATAAATTTATAGTTTTAAGTTCCTTTATTAAAAACAAACAAGAATATTTGGGAATGAGTGTCACTTTCAACTCATGAAGCTAAGAAAGTCCCAAAAAACAGACTTATAACTAGAGAGAAGAAAATTTCAAAAATAAGGTAAAAAATTAATGTAAAATGAATGAAAGAAACAAAAGAGATTAACAAAACATAAGTTCTTTAATGAACTAATAAAGTAGTCACATTTCAAACAAGAGTAATCAAGAAAAACAAAAACTTAAGATATTTGAAGTAAAGGGACACAATCACAGAAATTGTATTGATTTTTAAAACCATAAGAGAATATTATAACAAAAAATTTGAAAACATTGATTAAATATAAATATTTCTAGAAAAATGTCATACAATCTTTTAAAAAACAACAGAAAAGTATAGCTTTTAAATAAATTTAACTTATAATCAAAATTATTGTCTTCATTCTTATTATCCTTTCTTCTAAGAAAACACAAAACACAAAAAAGAAAAAACTGACAATTTTCAAGGTGAATTTTTCTAACCTTAAAAAACTAACAAATACAAAATGACAAAATGAGAAAAGAGGGAAAGTCAGTCACAACTCATTTTATAAGACAAGTAATAATCTGAAAATCAAAACCAGACAAGGACAGAAAAAGAAAGTGAAATTATGAACATAAATACAAAGTTTCTAAATAAAATACAAGAAAAAGAAATTAAATGATTTAATATACATGTCATAGTCAATTAATATCTGTCCAATAAATCAAGAACAGTTCAGCTTTAAAAGAATTCCTTAGAAAATGGGGAAATAATCTGAACAGGTAATGCACTAGAGAAAACCTAAAACGCAGTAATAGATATTAAACCTCATGGCACCACCAAGACAAAAATGAAGGACATTGTTATAGGCATTGAGCTGGTAAAATTTAAGAAGTCTGACAATATTAATATTGACAAAAACAGAAAGAAGCTTGGAAAGTTTAGAATTTTCGTCTTGAGTGGGAGTATAAATTGCTACTACTACAAACCCTTTGTTTAGCAATTGGGTTATATCCAATACATTGACAAAGTGTATAGCTAACAATGCCGCAATTCTTTAGACATATTATCTGGAAAACAATCTTGCAGAAATGTGCAAAATGGCAGATGCAATGTATAAATTGTAGCATTGTTTCAAAGAGCCCTAAAATTAGAAATAACCTAAAAAGCTTTCTAAAAGAGAATGGGTAAATTATTAGTTATTGCAGTTATTGTTAATATCAAACAATAGTGTATAAGTAGTAAGCATGGAAATTTAAATGAACGAGCTAGAGCTATATATGTCAAGATTAATAAGTCCCTTTCACTGAAAAAAATAAAATAAAGTTAAAAAAAGGTTAATAAGTCCCTAAAACATAAGGCTAAGTGAAAAAATTGTAGAATGACACAATATTTTATATATATATGATTTATAATTTATGAGTTACCTATCTTCTTATTTTTAATTTCTCAAAGTAGTTTTGTCTTAGATGGATTTTGTTTTCTAACCATAATTTAGTAAATCACAATCTTTCGGTAATTGTTAGCTTTGTTAAATGTTAAATCTCTTACATTTACTATATTTATTGTTCAATTTAGTCTTACTTCTATTATTTTATTTTGTGTTCTTTGTTTACATCTTTTTCTTTTGTTCCTTTTTCTCCTGTTTTCTTTTCAAATAACAAAATTTTTAATAGTCTTTTATTTTCCTATACAGTTTTAGAAGCTCTAATTGTATTATTATTTTACTAGGTGTTCTGGAATTTTATTTTTATTTTATTTTATTTTATTTTATTTTATTTTTTTATTTATTTCTTTTCAGTGTAACAGAATTCAATGTTTATGCTGAATTTTAAAAAACATATATAACAACTTTTATTTTTAAACAAATGCTAAAACTATGTGACATTTTCCCCCTTCTCTCATGCATAACACAGAATGTATCATACTACAATTATGAATTACTCATTTTAATCTACCATTTCATTTTTTTCAGTAGAGTTATATTTTACATTTCCAAAAATATATAAAGCTGTTAGTGGATTTTACAGTCAGTAAATGACTAAATTTAGTGATATATTATCAATTTCTGAGTTTGCTTCTCCACTTGACAGTTTTTATTTTTTTCAAACAGATTACCTATAGTAGTTAACAGTCTTCATGTTTATATGCTTGAAAATGTTTTCATTTTGCTTTTACTCTTATAGTTTAACTGGGTATAAAATTCTAGCTCACAGTTATTATCTTCAGCACCTTAAACATATAACTCCACTGTCTTCTGGGGTTTCTTATTGCTAAAGAGAAATCTGACTGTTTAAATGCCATTTTCTGCAGATAATATTTTGCCTCCAGCTTTTAGGATTATTATTTAAGATTAGGATTCTTAAATATTTCAGTTCTAGCTTTATGCTTATCTTGCACACTTCTCAGAACTTAACAGTTTGCTATGAACATGTTTTTCTTACCTTCTGGAAAATTCAGTTATATCTGTTCAGAAATTGTTTTTTGCCCACTCCTTCTATTCTCATATTCTGGAGCCTCTCAAATCAGTCATCCATATTTCTCACCTGCTTTTTGTTATTCTTTAGAAGTTTGTTTTGTTCTTTGTGATATATTCTTTGTGAATTCTTGGTATAACTGTCAAATTCGTTAACTCTCTTTTTTTCTACAGTGCTACTTCATCTTTAGCATTGTTTCATCTCATGGGTGTTGTTTTAGTCTTTAATTTTAATGGTTATATTTTTCATTTCCAGTCTGTGTTGCAGTCTGTCTCATCTCCCCTTGGGCTATATCATTTATGTATATTTATGTTTTATAGATTCTTGCTCTTGATATATAGGAATTATTCTTTCATTTGAGAGTGTGTCCTTGTCTTGTTTTTCCTCATTCCTATATGCTATAGTTCCAGGTATAAGTCAACATTACTTGCCTGCTCCCCAGTTCCAATCCCAATGCACAGCCTTATTTTTTACGAGCAGGATCACTCTACCCTAGCCTCTATTTTTCGGTAATGACTCTCCTTTTGGTACTAATACCTAGAATTCAAATTTTAACTTTCTATCAGTAACTGCTACATACTCATGGATTCAGTTTTGAATTTGGACTCATGGATTCAGTTTTGCTTACCAATTTGCTTCTCTATTCTTTTTCCCATCTCTATGAGGATTTATCTTGGCAAACCTCAGTATGACATTTGTAATGCCTACTACTGTATTTTATCTCTTATTACTATGATTTTGGAACTCTTCATGTGGTAAAAATGTAAGCATGCTTCCCTTTGCGTATATTTGGAAATTTTGTTATTAGATTGAGTCATAACTACATACCTATTCCAAATCTGGTAGAAAGTAAATTGTGTCTCCACATGAAGTAGTGGAGAATATCTCTGAGCAACTAACCAAGAATTCTTGGTAACAATGGGGTCATTTAGAATGGAAATAAGGAAACCTTATTGCCACTGAGATTTCTACAAGTGGAGTAAGCCAGTCTTGGAATGATACCTGTGACCCTCAAGTTATCTGTCAAATGGGATTTGTTGTAGATCTATAAAATGAATAAATTTCAAACACTGTGGACTCAAAAATTCTGAATTAATATCTCTTATTTCTAAAATTATAGAATTCCATGGAATAAGAATATATTTTATAAAAATAAAACAAACTTTCCTTGATCAGATAAGCTTGGTTTTTCTGGTTAAATAAGGGGAAGCAGGTTTGTTTACTGCTAGAATTCTCAGAACTTTTAATGTGATAATAGTTAGGAGTCTTCTTGAGGGAGCCATCCATGCAACCTTTCAAATGTTGATCTTGACATGTAAAGTCAACAGGCACATGCAAGTGTTAATCTAGAATCTTTCCCTCATTTGTTTTTCAAGGATTCCTTTTTTGAGAATTGGTGCTCTATGAGACAAATGTTTAAAATTCAGTGTCTGAATTTCTGTTTTTAAGTTAGAATGTGCTTTTAAGAAGAGAACTTATAAACTACAACTGACCATCGTCTTAATTTTGATGAAACTAATTGGGTCAAGACATTAACTCATAGAACAACAACAATAGTGAAAAAAATCTGCCCAGAACTTCAGCCCATTATTTAACCTCATTAGCAACCTACTCTAACCACTTGCAGAATTAAAGGTAAAAGGAAACTTGAATGGGACCTACCACATATTCAGGGTCAGGATCCTTAGGCTTGGAAAGAGAAAAATCAGCTAGCTAAGGAGAACAGCTTCATGGGGCGATGCTAATGGGCCCTGAAGTGCTAGCTCCTGTTTTTATGGACGGCTACTCTAACCAGTTAATTAGGTTCGATGAAGCCAGGAACTCTATTTCTTAAAAGGGAACAGATGTCATTTGCCTATTTTTATCCAACATGATGATAAGTAACCTGGACTACAAAGAGTTTTCAAATAGCACTAGTCAGCAATCTCTGTAATTATTGGATTTGGGGAATGATTTTTTAAATGGAAATGTACCAGATCAAAAATATGTGTATTAGTGAATATATATTTAGTCATAGAACCAGACACATCGTACAAAGCACTAATGAAGTGTAGTTAGTATATTTGCATATATATCTATCCTTGTAAACTGAGAGTAAGCATGGTGGTATTACTTAAATTAATATTTTTATGTCACTTGCATTTTTCTTATAAGTTTTTGTCAGGCTGATCTCCTAAGTTCTATAATGCATTTTCCTGAAATTTGAAATCATTTCTGAGAAGCCCACTGTTTGCTATGAAGTGAGCTCTAAGAACAAAGAGATGTTGCAACACAAGCTGAGACTTGAGTTCTTAATTCCTCCTTTAGAGATACTTCCCCTCTGGCAATTCCTCAGACAAGAGGAAAAAAAAAAAAAAAGCAAGGTCATAATATTGGAATTTTGCAACTGTTGGAAGAGACCCCAGAGGTCATTGACTTAATATTTATGCTTTCTGATTGTAATCCCTTAAAATTATTTCAAAGATGCTTATAGCATGTACCATTATTTCTCATGACTTCTAAATACAACAAGCAATATCCTAATTAATTCATTTCCATAATATTTATATTCCTAGATTTTGCATCATTTCCCTCCAAGCATCAGGAAATGGTGTTAAAAAAAACCCAAAACCTCACAGTTGTATAAAGTCATTTATTTAGTTCTCAGTTGTTTGACATGCTCTGCCCACTCCCGCCTTCTTCAAAAAAAGAGGAATTTAAGTTGACTTAGGGAAGAATGGCTCCCTAACAAGAGCCAGATTAAGTTCACACATCAAGCCCCCATGACTGGGCTCTAGTCTACTCTTCCAACTTCAACTCTTATGATTTGTGGTCTCAAAATTTATATTCATTCTATCAACACTTAATCTCATGGAACGGGCTCATTGTTGTTTCTTATTGCTCCATCTAACAGGAACGATTGTCCTTCCTGCCCATGGCCTTCCTGTCTTCCTGGTGAACTCTTATTTTTCCTCTAAGACTCCCTAATCAAGACTTCACCAACCCTCTTGGATTGATCCGTGTCTTTTTTCTGGGCTTTCATAATATCTCATGCAAAAATTCACCTTTGCAATTTCTATAATGTATTATGTGTATATGGTTCTCCATGCTTGAAGGGAATGGCTGCAGGTTGTTCTTTGTCTTACCAGTGTGTAGCACAGTTGGTGTCCAATTAGTGTTCACTGGGCTCCCGAGTGCCATGTGTGATGTTTATACATTAAAATATTTTGAAGTTGGGTAGGTAAATCCCACAAAAATAAGGATTAAAAAACAAAGCTGCATAAAGTAATGAAGAAGGTTTGAAGGATTGACGATAGAAATTTCTAAGACTTTGGTGTAGGATAATTGCTCTCTTGCATTAATGAGGTATTGAAGTGTGATATATATGAATTTATCATATATAACACAATGGATAAGTTACATGCTAAGCAGGATTAGGTAGTTGGCTCTATTTTTGTGCTATTTACACCAATCTGCATGCTTTCATGATTTTCAGCTGTATTCGTCATCTCAAATATAGTTTTTTTTGCTTGCATATATTTTCAGGGTATGCCCTGCTATGCAAATTCTCCGGCTTACACATTGGTTTGGAAAGTGGACGTACTATTGGAAAGTGGACAGATTTTGCAAACTTACCATTTGCTCTGAGTTGACCTTAGAAATATGCCAGATTTCAGGCTCTCTGCTCTAAGCCCCTTCATGGCAGGGACTGAGTTTTATTAGTCTTAGCCCTATTAGGCTGTTCTCAGCATAAATGTTCAATGACTAATATGCTCATCCAACAGTTCATACATCAAAGAATAATTTGTTAAATATTATTACAATGATCTCTATATTTTCTGACTCAGAAGTTCCAAGTGTTTCTAATAAACGTATTTATAGATATAAAATGTTTTGCTGCTGATAGTATTTTGTTCAAAGATAAAAGTTATATTTACCCAGATTAATTACAGAAAACCAAGAGAGTCAATTGGGGCTTTAAAAATTCTCTCACTTCCCTTCCAAACACTTTGGTATTAAAGTATAATGTCATCCATAATCATAATTTTTAATCCACCAACTGAAAATATCAGTCTTTTAGTAGGCTCCTGTGGGAAGCACCTCTGGACGTGAAAGGGGATTGGGGGATATAAGAAGGCAGGAATATAATCCAGATCTCCAGTCTAGAAGTCTCTCCAAACTCTCATGTCCAAGTCCTTACTTACTTCACCTTTCTACTTAGATGTCTAATTATTGTTAAAATTTTACCATATCCAAAATGAAACTTTTCTTTTCCCCCACTTCAATGGCTTCTGATCCTGTAATCTTCCCTCAGCTCGTCAGCAAGAGCTCCATTGGTCTATTGGTCCAAAATCTTTACTCTTCCTTTAGCCCCATCTTCTCTCAAACCCATTTCTAAACCATCAATAAGCTCTGCAGCTTCTGCCTTCAAATCCAGTGAAAATCTGGCCCTTTCTTATTCCACTATAGCCATCGTTCTTAGCTGAGCCACCCAAACCCATCTGCTGGACCACCGCAGTGGCTCCAGGAAAGTTTCCTTGCTTCACCTTTCCCTTGACTGTCTGTTCTTCATGCAGAATCTCAAGAATCCTTTCAAAATGGGAGTCAAATCATGCCAAGTCTCTCCTCAAAACATCCATTAGTTTCCTACCTCACTCAGAGTAAAGTTAGAAGTCCTTACCATAGTGTAAGAGCCACTCCTGGATCCCATCTTCTACCATGTCACTCCGGTCTTCTTTCTGTTCCCCCAAGTGCAATATGTCCACACCTTCCCCTGGGCTTTTGTGTTACTTTTCTCTCTTCTGGAATGCTGTTCTCCAGATGGCTCCCTATCTCACTCCCTAATTTGCTTCATGTCTCAGATGTTAATACATTATTGAGGCTTTCTCCAACTAATCTACCTAAAATAACAACCCTTCACTTCCATCATTCCCTGCCACCTTTATACTACTTTTTAAAATTTCCTTTTATCACCTGTCATACAATATATTTACTTGCTTTTTAACTTTTCACTTTATATTTCCCTCCTCCAGAATATAAATTCCATTTGGCAATGCTTTATTTTATTATTTATTTATTTATTTATTTATTTACTCAGTGCTCTATTCTTATGTCTACGGTAGTGTCAGAAACATAGTGGATGCCCAGTAAACATTTGTTTGTCAAAGAAATGAGTTTGTAACTCATTAACAACAAAGAATATTGTCATGAACTCACTTTCCTCTTCCACAAATCCATGATGATAATGGGTCAGGAATTTTAGTTCTGTGGTAGAAAAAGAAAAGTCAAGGCTTCAAGGAGTATCTTAGGACTCTTGTGGTCACAGGTAACAAAAACTCACAAAAATCTTAAAAAAAAAAAAGGATAAAACTCTAGCACTAAGACATAGGGGGTCTCATAGAACCAGAGGGTACGTGTGCAGGCAAATCTTAGGTATGATCTAAATGAAGACTGTGAGATAGGAATGCTGCCAAGATGACATTCCCTCCTTCCCTATGTTAGGTTAAGAAGCATTAAGATTCAGTTTTCCTTTCCTTATTTGTTCTTCTCTTACTTTCTACCATATTATTTTCTTCCTGCAGATAGCTTTTCCTGCTTTGTTCCCATGGCAGAAAGGAGCTTTTCACAGCTTACCTTTTATCAGCTCTGCTGGGGGAGAAAATCTGATGAATAAAATCCAATTAGCTATAGATAAGGAGTATGCAGATAAGACAGGCATGGCTTCCCAGAGAAGTGGGAACCATTTAGAGCTGGTCAGATACCCTTAAAACTATCTACTAAAAAGTAGGAAAGATATTTTCCCAAAGTAAGACATCAAAGGAGGGGCAGAGTTTGGGCTTGACTGGGGTCTTTTGTTCTGTATCTTGGGCTTCTCAAATTTCCCCATACCTATGCTCTAGTCAGTTACCGTGAAGCTTTTATATCCTGTTGATGACTGTAAGCAAGAGTAGTTACATTTAGGAAAAGGATAAAATAAAATTAAAGGGGTTATGGGAAGAAATAAATCAGCATATAAAGAGGGGGACTTTGATGTACTGAGAACCCAACCCCAACCGCCATGCTGCTAGAAAGATGGCTGCTGCAGCCAGACAGTCTGCTCAGACTGTTGACTTATATATGTGGTACTGGAGAGTTTGGGGCTAGGGAAGTATTTGCTTCAAATGTGGTTCCGGAGATTGTGCCCAGCGGAGCATCAAGGGCATTGATCTGGCATAATTCCACCACTGGTGAGCGCAGGCCTGCTCTGTAAAATATTTATTTTGTCAAATTTATTTCAACTTCATTCCTTTCTGAAAAAGGAAGGGCGGTAGCTCAGTGCTGCTATTGGCTTATAAAAAATGTAATTTACTTTACTTTCTGCCCACAGTTAATTTAGCCCCATTGTGTCCTTGCCCCAAGTTCATGGAAATGTGACTTCACTAAGGAAAAATCCATGTAAAGATTGTACATTATACTTTAATGTCGGAAAGGTGGATGAGTTGACATCATATAATGGAGAGTGTATCACCCTTTTACCAAGAGATGTAATAGCAGAAACAGTCTTGACTGTGGAACTGCCATAATAACTGCTATGCTCATTTTTTATTGATGATGGATAAAAATTCTCATAATACTGAAGCACAGTAACTTGCTGGAATATAGCTCCAGGCTGCCCCTGGGGCAGACTTTATTTATGCATTCCTACTTTCACTATTTGTAATGATAATAATAATAATATTAATATTACTAATAATAAATATTAGTAATTTCTGAATTACAACAGGAACTAGAAGTTTCAGCTATTTTCCCCTTGACCAACCCTGCTGAATCTTCTTTTAAAGATGTAATGCACAAAAAACCATTATAACCCTCACCATTGTTCTAGTTGTTAATAGACCTATGCTAGCAATTTGGAATAGAAAGTGAAATCTGCCCACTGTGGGTTTTGCTGGTTTTGCAACTATTATTGTAGGCTTTTTAAAAATTATTAATTTATAAAGTGCCTTGAGCCTTACAGAATATAAGCTACTGGCTTGGCAAATAAAGTTACACAAATCGCTATTAAGTTAGTAGCACAAACCACAGTGACCCTACGATGGCTCAATATAGTAGCTTTGGGAGAAGAGGCACAATCAGGAATTTTCAAAACTTAAAAAAGAAAGCACATTTCAAAATAAGTGTATTTGTCTGAATATTTATAATAGAGATGTCAAATGGAAACTAATAAAGATTCCAAAGAATCTGGAAAAAAGTACAATCAGGTCAGGATTGTATATAAAATTCTTGTATACTTTGAAATTTTGATGACTCTAGATTTCTTCATGAAAGAATCAAAATCTAGTCAGCATAAAAAGGACAACACATAATTGACAACATGCTTTCCTAAGCTGGGCTTACCCAGACGGAAAATTCATCCCTGGATTTCTTGTTTGAATGCTGATGAGGAAAGCTGTTCAAAATACTGTGCACCAAGTAACTTTGACAGGCACAATGGGAGAAATTCCTGTCTGATCTTAACACCAGAAACAGTGTACTTCCTCTGAGTAATGGGTTTGTTTTTCTCTATGGGCCATTAGAGCTGTGTAACTGACCAGGCTTCCTTTGACAGAGAGCCAATTTCTCTTGTATAGTCTTTTTATGACAATGCATAGGTTCTTCTAGGATGTATTTTGTTATCATTTCTGAATCCATCTTATGTTCCCATAAGGTTTTATCATATATTATATAACTATAATATATTATAGTTAGTTAGCTTTATCCATCCAGTTGCCTGCCTTACCTAAATCCATACTGGGAAAAAATGTGAAGGGTTAGGGAGGAAAGAGAAAGAGGAAGAAAACTGAATTGTTAGAACTTAGACATAAATATAATCTTCTAATGACAAATTACAAAATCTAATTTTTCTATATTTGAAAAAGAGGTAACTAAATTCCATATCCCTAATGCTAAGTAGCTCTGACAGTAAATAGTTTTAATTTGTATCATGTTCATGCATGTAATCATATTAATCCATAATGAATATTACCTCAGAGTTTAGTACTATGAGATCCTGTTAGCTTTCTTAATCTCGCTTTCAATTTATTCATCTATAACATGGTGGTAATTGCACATACCTTGAACAAATCTTAAACTTCTTGCACCTCAGTTTTCTCATCTGTCAAATGGGTATAAAATAGTACCTATATTACAAGTAGGTTGTGAAGATTAAATAAGCAGGTATATCTAACACATTGAGGAAAATTCTCTGCACAGTATAAATGTAATTATATACTTATTATTCCTCATATGTTTATTTTACAAAGGTTTTACGATTATTCATATTAATTTCCCCAACTTAAGGGCTGGAAATATAGGTTTACTGAAACCAGTACTATATTGGGCTGAAAATTACCATTAAAAAAAATTCATGGTCTGCCATTGCCTCCATGGGGTTCTTTGTTCATATTGATCCTAAATACCACAAAAATTAGCTGCTATAAAGCAGTAGTTCTCAACCAGGTCATTTTGCACCCCCTTACCCCTAGAGACATTTGGTGATGTCTAGAGTTATTTTTGGTTGCCACAGCTGGGAAGGAGTGTGCTAATGCCTTCTAGTGAATAGAGGCCAGAGAGGCTACTAAACATCCTATAATGCACAGGAGAGGCCCTACAACAAAGAATGATATAGTCCCATTTGTACCCTGGTTGAAAAATCCTGGTATAGAGTTTCATGACCAAAAGGGGATTAACAGAAGGAATTGTCATAGAACTTGTGGAAATAAAAATCTTTTTTACTCAGTTACTGCTGTTTCTGTATATTTTTAAATTTTTGTTTTCACTTTTGTCAGAAGCTTAATAAATATGGTAAAAAAATGTGACATCATATAGTTTAAAGAGCCCAGAGACTGTCATTACCCACCTGCCTTTAAATTCACAAATAATTCTATATTTTCAAAAAGTCACTTAGACCCAAACTAAGAATATAAAAGAAATCCATTAGAGTCTTCATCTAACATACATCCTAGAGAAACTTTTATGCAAATGAGTCTACAACATCATTGGTAATGGTGAAAATTAAGATACAATCTAAATACCCATGGGAAAAAAAGTGGGTGGAAAAATAAATTTAAAAGTAAATAAACAATATTTATGTATCAAGTGGATAAAGAGTGAACGTAATTTGAGTGAAAAAACAGATTGTTAAGGTAATATCATTTCTATAAAAATCTTAAAAAAACAAGATAATACATTAGCATTTAAGATTGTGTTTGGCTGCATTTAAAGAAATGTAATGACAGTGGCTTAACTAAAATGGCAGTTTTTTGTCCTCTAAGAGTTCAGCTGAAGGTGATCCAGATGAAGTGGCTCCAAGGTGCCATCAGTCAAGTCCCACAAAGTGAGAGATGGGACACTTGTACAATTAACCAGGTCTGGTCCAAAAGGATAACAGGGTATGTACATGTCTAAATATGTTTAATTAGTCCATCTTTGCCGGAGGACTCAAAAAAATATTTCAGAGGGGCTCAAACCTGAAGCCAGTGTCTTTTTTTCAAGGCTTGCGTTGCTAATTCTATCTCCCTCTCTTCCATTCCCAAGATGACGAGATGATAGCTTCCATGTCATACATTGCATCCATGCCTCAGAGCTGAATCTGAATGTATCCTCTTTACCAAGAAAACAATGGTTTTCCTAGAAACCTCACTTTCTGACCTTCTGTGTAAAGCTTCTTGACCCAAACTAGGTCACATTCTTTCCTACCTATCCCTTCACTCCTTAGCTACACCACAGACTAGTGTGTGTGTGTGTGTGTGTGTGTGTGTGTGTGTGTGTGTGTGTGTAACTTCCTGACCCACTTCTTCCTAGATAGGACCAGGCTTCTGATAGAATGGCAGAAGGCAGTGTGACAGTGATTAAGTGGACAGTTAGATTTATCTGCCTCAAATATTATATCATATTTAAAGATACATAGTAAAGATATAAAAATATGGACTGGGAGATTATATCCCAAATTTATGAAAGTGTGTGCCTCTAGAGAGAGAGAAAGAAGAATGCAACTGAGTAGGAGTACAAAGAGGATTTTTATTTAATCGTTACTGTATTTATATATTTAACATGAGAAAATCGAAAGCAAATGTGGCAAAATATTAAAATTATTTTGAGCTGGGTGTTAGATGCACACATCTTATCCTCAGTTGTTTTATGTAATTTTTCTAAATTAAGGAAAAATCTTAAAAAACTTTTGTTAACCTTCAATATACTGGGGTTAGTGGTCGATATTCTTTTGCCTTGGGAGAAGAGAGAAATGAAAGTATCTGGCCAAATAATGAGACAGGAGAGTTCTGAGATGAAATTTCCAGGGAACTACATTCTCACTGGCCACTAAGCTGGACAATTTTTGGAGGCTCCAACGCACAAACCCATATTGTATACAGCATCTCCCAGGTGCATATTCTGAAACAATTAAATGAGGATTCAAGCCGAACCATGGGGAAAGAATTTTAAGTATTCATGATTCATCTTGTTCTCACTGAAAGTCAGCATAAAAGCTTGCACGTACAGTGTTTCCAAATAGCTGACTGTCCTAACATTTTCTTTCATAAGAGATAGGTCATGCAGGATACTCATGCAAGAGGTGCTTTTATGAAGGGTACTTTATCCACCCCACCACCAAAAAAAAAAGTATAATGAATTATTTTCTGAAGCTGATGATTTCGGAGCATTCATTTTTATGAAAGTCAAAGTCACCCCCACTCAGTAATGAATTCCTTTTGGATGCAATTCAGACTTTCCAAGGTTACCAATACAAATTTTACAGAAAAAAAAAAAAATCCTACCAGTCTGACAAGAGATATCCATGAGAGGTTGAGGGACAAAAAGTTAAGGAAGCCAAAAACAGGATGAGATGACTGGGCATTTAATGAGTACTTGAAGAACTTACTTTTATGCTAAAGGAAAGAAGCCAGTTTAGGATGGGTTTTAATTTATGCAAATGAAGAAGTCAGAGAAAGAAGAGAAAGAAAGATTTACTGGTTTCCTTTTACTTTTACCTGCTGTAGAGTCCTATCCTTGTGACCTAAACTACTCTTGTGAAAGGGAAGAGCCTGGAAGGGGAGGGAAGGTAGAAGTCTGTCAAAGAAACTACAAAGGTCTGTAAATGAACCCTGTATCTTCCCTGTCACTATGCCTTTCCTTTATTATCTTACTTGTTTTAGAAAATATGGAAAGGGTTTCTGTGTGGGGAAAAGGAAAATTGAGTTTTATTTTCCCCAGCTCCATTAAATATAGAAAAGGAGACAATCAAAAGAAAACACTCAGATATAATTAATCCCAGTACCACAGGAACAACAGCAACAGTTGTCTTTGAACCAATATTCACAATACCAGTCTCTCTTTGGGAAGAGGCAGTCACATTACTTAAATACTCTGAGGATGGAAGCTGCTGGGAGCAAACCAGTTTAGGGACCGAAGAAATAGAGTCGTAACTTAATCCCGTTCTGATTATGCTGACAGATGTTGTCATCTATGGATGCATGTCTTTGGACCCACTCCCTGGGACATTAGAACAATATTGCTGGTCAAAGCTAGGTTTGGAAAATTTCAGACCAAGTGGAAAAACAAATCTATTAGATTTTTAAGTTGATTTATGGGCAGGGCTGCTTACTGTTGGAATAGAATCATTTCACAAAATTTACTGGCCTGGGAATCAGAACCTTTGGATACGAGCCCCTGTGCAGACCCCAAATCCTGACCTTTGCAAGTGTTCTAGCCATTCTGAGTGCTCATTTCCTCATTTGTTTAAGGCAAAAAAAAAAAAAAAAAGTTTCTAAAGCAGTTGTGAGGATTGAAACAATTGATGTGAAAACATTGTGTAAACTCTAAAATGTTGGGCAGGTAAGATTATGTTTAGATTATAATAGATACTGAGTGTTATTAGATAACTAAACATGATTAATTTTTTGTTTTGTTGTATATTTTTATTTGTATTTTGCTTTTTTTGTACAGGTCATTTTGGTCTAAAATTTCCCATTCGTTAGGGTATATCTAGGATGACCCTGTTTTTCTTCCAGCTTTTATTTCTTCACTTTTTTTTTTATTTCTTCACTTTCAAAGAAGTAAGGAGATCTAACATCAGTTCAAGCTCAAACACTCCAAACGTATGTGACTCAAAGCACAAATATAGAGCAGAATCTGTCTTGAGTAAAATCCTGTGTGGACAACATCTGAAAGGAAGTCAACAGGATGACACTAAGTGAGGCACTTGAAACTAAAATATAGAACTTTTAATAGTTGATGTTTGCTTTGGCTTCTCCAAGAAAAGTTGGAGAAATGAGGTCTGTACTCTTTGGAAGATTCTGATTGAAAACAGGATTTTTATTAAGTTTTAGAAAAGCCATAAGGCGAGGATGAATTCTCTGATAGCCGTTCAAATATTTCCTGAACATTATCCCTTTCGAGGGATTGGAGCTTTGATGAATGTGGCTGTCACCCCCAGAGATGACATGTACTGTATAATAAATGGATCCACGCCTGGGTGTTTAGTCTTCTATGGAAGAACACAGAATACAAAGATTCGAGGGTAAGCTTATTTTGCTTGGTGCTGATTTTACATCTGTGCAGGTAGGTGTGCAATTTTAAAACACAAATTACGAGGATGCTATAGATGTCCAGCAGTCGGGCGATGAAGAGGCACATGTGTGCAGCAGAACCAGAGAGGTCTGTGAGTTCAGTCAAGTCTGACTCAATAGTCTCTAAAGTAGAAGCTATAGCAGATCCAGAAATACCAGCCATTGCCCACTCATGGCTGCTGACTCTCAAGACAAAATAAACTGGGCTGACTGAACTTTTTTGTCACATCTGATTCAGCAGCATGCAGCTTAATGGGCTGCTTCCCCCAAAGAGAAAAGTGGTGGACATCTGCTCTTAAAAATGACTGACATGTTCTCCAAGCTAGCATTTTCTCTAAGGCTTTCATGCCATGTATTGCTTCAGTAAAATTTAAAACTTTTTGAAAAGTATTTTTCAAAAACTTAAGGAGAGATTATGCTCTTTGAGTGTAGGGCAGGCATGTCTTCCTTCCAAGACTCTTTTGCTGTAATTGAGATCGCTAGGATGTGATCGCATCAAGTGTTCTTCCTTTCAGGCCAGTGGATGTGTAAAAATAAATCTCTCTGCTCCCTTACATGTAACAAATGAGCATCTTCTGCCTTGGACATCTGCTAGGAATACACTTTAGATTATCCTGAAGGTCCACATGATGCTTTTAAGTCTCCCATGGTGCCTTCACATGAATGGTGTCCCACCACTTTGAGCCTAGAAATATGGCTGGGTTCAGACAGAAGCCTCTGCAGAATGGCTGCATCCTGTGAAAAGAAGGCAGCAGATTACAGCCAAAATCATTATATGACCACGATGAGCTCTTGCAATGTTTGAGGGATCCCACGGTGGCCATCCTACAGTGATCAAGGGCCATGAAACTACAAAATATGTTTTCAGAAAACAAACAATGTTCATTCCTTTTAAACCTGTTCTCTCAGATCGCCTCTCTTTTTTGCATCCACTCTCACATATCAAAGTGCATGTTGGGAGCAAGGCCAAGGACTTCAGGTTCTACACAAAACCCACAGAGAACCAAAAGGAACCCTTCACAGGCATGAAGATAGGTGGGAGGTAGTGAAGTTTATGGAGGTTATAGTGGCATTTTTTGGGAAAGATTATGGATATAAATTTCCTCAATAGCAAGGGAAATGTCTTATTCATGTGTGTATCTCACACATAGCTAGCAGTGGCTTGTGTATAGTAGGTATTAAAAGATATTTGTTGATGCCATTGATCATTCACAGAGCAAAAAATTGCTCCACATGTGCCATGAGAGTCGCCATGGGGCATAAAAAGATGAATAAAATAAGGTCCCAATTCCAGAGTTTACCACAGGGGCACCATTTGGTCCAGACGTCAAATTCACAAAAGGCCTAAAATGTGGACATTTTTCATTTTTGAACATAAGATTATATATGCCTTCCTAGAGGTAAAACTGACAAGACTGAGGACTGAAATTGTTCATCATACAGATTTAAATGAAGCCACAATTTTTTGCAACTCCTTCTCTGGTTTTTATTTTAAAGATTTAATTAACCTATTATCTTATTTATGTAAACTTGTTTATGTATCCAAATATTGTCTCTCATTTTCCTATCTTAAATAAAAGATTAACAAAAAGTTGGCTTTTATTAATGATGGCATTATTAATGGTGAGCATTGTAGTTAGGAGGTTGCTGTTCCTTGTGATTGTTACCTTCTTCTTTTTTGTTTTCTAAATGTTTGAAGCATTACATGGAACACATATGACTTATATAATCAGAGAAAAGCAATAAAATTATATTCATTATGCAAAACAAAAATATTCAGCAAATGTGTGAATGAGGAAAGTCAATCAAAGATGACAACTTAGTTTGAGCTAAAATGGCTGGAAGGATCATGATTCTATTAAGAGAAATAGAAATTTCAAGAAAAGGAAGTGGTTTGGAAGAGGGCATGTTTTGATCCAATCGTGGACATGTTGATCTGGAAGCGGCAGAAGGGCATCTACATGGAAATGCGGAAGAGAAGCTTGGGGAAAAGCTGGCAATAGAGACTTAAGGGATCATTGATGAGAGCAAAATTACAGAGGTAGAGTTGAGCCCGGATGGCCAAGATAGAGCTTATACATTTAGGGAGTGCAAGAGTCAACAGACCCATGGAAAAGAAGGATCAAACCATGAGAGAGTATGAGACACAGAGCTGGGGATCTCACATCACCACAGGAGTGTAGGAAGCCACAAAGAAGAGGCATTCCACAGCACCAAAGGCAAAGTGTCAAGGAGGAGGGTGGCTGGAAAAGCCTATGGTGGTTTTGTTAGGTTTTTTCCTTTCTTTCTTTTTTGTCTTTCTCTCTTTTAAAAGATTTTATTCATTTATTTGAGAGAGGGAGAGAGCGCACGAGTGGGGGATGGAGGAGGCAGAGGGAGAGGGAGAAGCAGACTCCTGGCTGAGCAAGGAGCCCAGTGTGGGGCTCCATCCCAGGATCTTGGCATCATGACCTGAGCCAAAGGCAGATACTTGACTGACTGAGCCACGCAGGTGCCCTGGGTGATTAGGTTTTTTCTACATTCACCCAGAGGAGTAGGTAAACATTATGCTCTCAAAGAATAGTTAACTTTAGGAAAAGCTCAAGAAATGATAATAAATGAACAAAGTAGAATATATACATAAATAGTATGATTTTAGTTTTTTAAAAGAATTAAAGATATAAATAAGCACAGAAAAAAATAATGGACTCAACAGTAGTTTCTGAGCAGCTACTTACCATGTGCTAGTCTCTGGGACACAGAGGTGAACAAGACAGATACACTTGACCTTTATATTTTCATTATAGGTAGGATAGACAGTAAATAAATTTATAAAGTAAAGATAATTTCACTTAGTGAAAAATGCTAGGAAAAAAATAAAGATTGATGTGATGGGGATGACTGAAGAAGGCAAAAAGTGATGGTCTCTTTGAGGACCTTGCATTTAAGCTGGAATTCAAATAAAAAGAAAGAGTCAGGGTGAGGGTTACTGGAAGCACCAGTAAGAACAAATTCCCCAAGACAGAAAAAAAACTTGTTTTCTGAGAACAGACAAAATTTCAGTATGTCTGGAGCTGTGTGGTTTTATGATAGACTATAAGAGATGGCCTATGCCCCCAAACAGCTCATAGGCATGGGAGAGACAGACACATAAAGAAATCATTACATATATTATGATAAACACTGGGACAGAAGCAAGTACAAAATGCTATGAATACACAGGAAGGAAGGAGAGTCACTCAGTTCTGGAAGCTGTGAAGACGTGAGAAGAAAGGAGGAAACTTCTGAGAGTCATTGGCCTGCTGCCTCTCCTATAGCCTCTAGTCTGGGACCATGATAATTGATGAATCCCCCAGTTCTACACAGAGTTGTTTCTTTGAAGGAAATCCTAGAAATCAGAGACCTGAGACTAGAGCATTCTCTACTCTCCAATAATACTTGTGTTCACTCTCCTAGAGTTCCTACGGCATGCAGAACAATCTTGGCCAATGGGATTTTGTCTCCTTCCCTTAGCTATCAACTCTGGATGGTGAAATGGGCCACCCAAGAGAGGTGAGGGCTGAGAGACAAAGAATCACTAATAGACTAGTAGTAATGAAGGGCATCACTGAAAAGTGAAATAGCAAAGTGTGCCAACTTTACATTATTATGTGAAATATAATGACATGTTTAGGGGAGCATGAGTACTATGTTACAGTGGAAGGGGTGTGTGTGTGTGTGTGTGTGTGCATGCACGTGTGTGTGTGCACACACATGTACATGGTGATGGTAAACGAAGTTGAAAAGTCAAGTTAGGGTCAGCTTATGAAAGGTCTTCAGTGATTTTCCTGGGACTTTATACTTGATCTTATTGGCAATGAGGCACCATCATTTTAAATAGAAGAGATACATGATCCATTGTGCATTTTGGAACAGCTCTAAATGCAGTTTGAAATATTTATGGGGGATTAACCAGGAGGTTGGAGGGTCAGTTGGGAAATGACAACAGTCACTGATGCAAGAAATGATGAGATGCTAAAAGAGGACAGTAGCTGTTGAAAAAGAGAGGACAGGTTAAAGATTTAACGAAATTATGAGCAACATAACTGAAAGAATGAGGCGATTACTTGGGTAGGAAGGATAAGAAAGAAGAGCAGAAGGTCAGGGATATCTCCAGATTTAGTGTGGGTGCCTGTGTGGCTGGTGATGCTGCTAGCCATTACATGGAACATAGGGAAGAGAGTCTATTGGTAGTGGAGTGTGTCAGATATGTATTCTATATAGACTGAGTGTGAGATGCTTACAGAGCAGCTGAGGGAGATGCAAACCCAGGCATGGAGTCAGGAAAGAGGTTGAAGTTAAATACCAAAAAAACCCCACAAGTTACAGAAGTTAGTTGAAACCAAGAGAGCTGATGATATAATTATAGCTTTTGACCCAGCTGTTAGCTGTCATTCAGGTCATATGGGAACCTTTGAATAATAGGGAAGAACATTCTTTGCCAGAAGGTAGAAACAATCCCCAAGATCCCAGAACCACAGCCATCTGAATTCTCCAGCTATGCACTTGGCAGACACTGAACAACAGCATCCACAGAGAAAACATTTTTTGTCTTGTAGATTCAAATTTCCTTGCCCAAAATTCTTAGTTTGGATACAAAGACTATACGATATCTGACATATGGTTGGTTTAGGAATTTTTGTTTTCCTCAATAATGTGATCAGATTTGCATTTGATCCATTTGATCACTTACTCAATCAATTTTAAGTTTAGTAAATATTTGACAAAAATCTGAAAAGCTTGTATACACAAGTTAGATGGACTATGAATATGGACTTGGGAACAGATGAACAGATTCTTTCTGACTTCTCTTTCAGGGCTCCTTCAGCTCTCCGTCTCTTCTGGGAAAATCAGTTTGACTCTGTAATTCAATTGGGAAATTCCTCTGTGGTTTGTTTTGGTGGCTTCAAAAATGTAAGGAGGTGTGAAAGTATCAGACTGGCCATTGCAAAGTAGTCTTCGTGGTACCCATCAAGAACCAGTGAATCGTTTTTGTCAGTTTGATTTTTCTGTGGTCTTATAAGTCTATTCATTACTTAATTACCTAAGGTTTGACACTTAATAAGGCAAGCGGAATTTGACAAGGTTTTAACTGTTGATTCACCTAAAGAGTCTAAAGATTGTTCTTAGTTATAATGGCAAAGTCTATATTTTCTTTAGTGAAAATGATTGATGTGCTTTTGCTCTATTTGCAAAATGATATCAGAGTGTCTGTACATGGCAAAAGGCTCTGTGAGTTGGTGAGGTTTCTTTTTTATTAATAATTATTTTTAAAATCACTAAAGTAATGGATACTTAAGACTTTCAAACTATGAAAAGCTATAAAAGCTAAAAAAAAAAAACTCAGGAAAGATGGGAATGTCTATGATCATCAGAAACTTGGGGATCATTTTCTAGGTTTACCAGCCACTTGTAAAGGTATGAATAACATTTATAAAAATAGCGACATACTAACCTCATGGTTTAATCCCTTGGTGTTACCTAACAAAATTTTAAAGTGGTTTTTCCTTATCAGCACTTACGGATCTACTTTATTCCTTTAAAAAGCTACACACTATTATGTAGTATGGATATTTCATAATTTAATAATGACCCTATGGATGGGCATTGTGCTGCTGCTACAGAAAATACTGCTTTGATTAGTCTTATACATACATTCTTGTGCACATTGTCTGTAGAATACTTCCTTAGAAGTTGAGTTGCTGGGTCAGATGACAAATGTATTTTTAATTCAGACTGTTACTGCCAAATCATCTTCCAAGTTATATCCTCACTAGCATTGAATAAGAATTCCTACTTCCCTTGAGCCCCTCTAATGCAGCATCCTAAAACATTTTTGAATCTTTGCCAAGCTGATAATTGAAAAATGGTATCTTGTGGTTTCATCTGCATTTGAAAAATGGTATTTCATTGTGGTTTGATTTGCATTTCCTTGACTATGCCTTTCACATTGAATCATGTATCTTTGGCTTATTTTTCCAAAAGATTTTTTTTTTATTTGTAAGAGCTCTTTGCTCATTAAGAAAACTAATGCTTTGTTACATTTGTTGAAAGAGTAGTTACCCAGTTCATTGTTCAATTTTTGAATTCACTTATGGTATATTCGTGATGCTAAGACTTTTTAATTTTACAAGTTGAAATTTATTCATTGCCTATGGTTTCTGGTTTTGTATCTTGCTTAGAAAACATTCTCATCATTGCAGTTTTTTTTTTTTTTAATTTGAGTGTTAAATTCTTTGGTCCATCTGGAAAGATTTTGGACATAAGGGTTGAGGTAGGTATTTAATTTGATATTTTAAAAACCTTAAGGCACTTACAATACTTTATCACTCCCCACTCATGATTTATCATATATCAAAATCCTTATGTACTTTAGTTTATTTCTTGACCTTATTCTGTTCCATTTTCTGCCTGACAGAATTGAATTCTCTTGGTTATTGTAGATCTATAATATATTTAAATATCCTTAAAGCTCTTTCTCATTTTTTTCTTTACTTTTAATGTTTCCCGGGTATTCTTTCATGCTTATTTTGTCATAAAATCTTTAGAATTAGCATGGTTCATCTTTAAAAATGAAAATCGTGTTGCTGTCATTGTTGAGATTGTGTTAAATTTGTAGATCAATTTAGGAGAAATTAATACTTTTTAAAATACCAAGGCATCTAACCATTCCCTAATAAAAATATAACCTTCAGTTTGTTAAATTATCCACTGATGCTTTTCAAAATCATTTTGAAGTTTTCTTCGCATGGATCTTGCACATTTACTAAGTCTATTCTTACATATTTTCTGGTTCTAATTTATATTACAATGGAACTCTCTCCTTCAAATATCTTATGTAATCTTTGTTTATGTATAGAAAAGCATTGATTTTGGCATGATTTTAGATTATTATTTTTAACAGTTTATGTTTTTATGTGCTTTTCTTGGATGTTCAAGTTTCAATCTTCTACAATTAAGTGATAAATTTAACTCCTTTCTAACTTCTATAACTCTCATTTCTCTTGTATAACTGCACTGACACCATTCCCCAGAAAGGAGAGTAATAGATATATTTATGACACCTTTGGCCATTTAGAAATTTTAAACCTTTATGTAGGAAAATCTGTCCATCTTTTCTCTCAGAGCTTCTGGATTTCACGTCTTGCTTTGGAAGATCTTTTCCATTCCCCAAATGCTAAAGACACATCCTGTATTTTCTTCTAATATTTTATAGTTTTTACTTTTATATTTAGTTCTTTAATCCATCTGGAATTTATTTCTATATATTGCGTGAGATAAAAATCTAACTTTATTTTTTCCAGATGGTTCACAAATTCCCCAACATCATTTATAAAGTTGGTCAGCCTTTCCTCGCTAGTTTGAAATGCCACTTTAGTCACATTCTAAATAGATCTGTTTTTTAAAATCAAAGCTTAAAAATGAAATGAAATGAATGACAGTAGAGAACAAAGACAAGAAATGCAGACAAAAAACAGACATCAAGATAATGTTGTACACAAACTCTTTAATGTATATAATAAAATACAAAGGTCATTTGTAGTAAAATAGTATTGATATAAATAATTTGGAGAAAATATTCTCACAAAATATTCTAGAAAGGACTTAGAGGATGGACATGCGTAAAATATAAGGCTGCAGCCGTTGATTATTTGAACACTGTTTAAAGTTCCTCCCATCATATGGAATGTTATTTGAAGCCTCAGGGCTATAAATGTCCTCCAGCTGCCGAGTTTTACCCCCAAATAGGATATTTGCAAGAGTGGATCAGAATGGCCCAAAGTACAAAGAAATTAGCAAAACCAAACCAAAACAAAAAACCCAAACAAAACAAAAAAGTAACAGTCTCTTCTTACAATTCAAGATTTTTTGTGTGTGTACGTCAAGTCTCTGCAATATATTTCAGCATTTCACTTTCCTAGTGCCAAAGCAGAGTGAAGGTGGACAGAAACTTGGCCTTCTACAATTCTTTCTCTTTCTTAACCAGAGAATAGATTAAGAATTGAAACTAAGTGCCAAAGAGAATAGATGTCAGTGCTGAAATCTGAAACCTTGGAGAAAACTTAAACCATGTGCACCTATAATGCATGCTTTTCCAGAGCTTTGGAAGCTTTCTATTAAATCACAAATCCACAATTAATATTACAGTAGAGAATCCCAATGCTTCTTGGTTGTGTCTTTCTGGTTTTACAGGGCCTGAAGTGCTGCAACATATTAGTGGAAGCACTACAGGTCCGACCGGTAAATTTGTGTAAGAGTCTTCACTTTGGAAGATTAGCTAGAATGTTATTGGCCAATACAAGTTTTTATTTTCCTATGTTAGCAGTTCCAGCTGAAATAAAAATTCACAGAATAATGAAAGATAAAGACAGTTTAAGGATCTTGCAATGGGAAGTCATGTCCTTTGGGACTCATCTAGTCAGGGTCAAAAGAAAACCCCGTGCCATGGTTATGTTTCCATGCAACATCATTAAAACATGTACCCTGTGTTTCCTCATGAGTAGAATGATATGTCTTTAGGAAAGACATTTGATTGAGTTTCCATCAAGGAATTAGGTAACAACAACCACAACAATAACGACACCACCACAAACGAGCCACTCTCCTCATTGGCTGGGGATTGGTGTGTTGTGGGTCTGTGAGGGATCATAGAGAGGTATGGCTTGCGACACATCATACAGATGATCTGAACAGTTATCTGCTTACACATACCACGGAAGCAGGTCCCGGGTTGTTAATATACGCATGGTAACTGCTGTTCTAATCACTTTATAGGAAATGCTGGACTGTTTTCAAACACTACAATGTTTAGCAATCTAGAATAAAAACAGACAATTATTGAATACAAGTTTAGCTCTTTTCATCAGGGGTCTTAGATTTAGGTTGGATTTAGGTCTTGCATTTAGGTTTTGTTTTTAAATGAACTAAATGATTACAAAAATAGTCCATGAGAGTAGAGGTACCCGCGGTTAGGTTAACAAATGTTGCTCTTCACAGATTTTCCTGGAAAACCCTGTGGAGCGTGTGTTTATTTCTGCCACCATTCATTGCCGAGATGGTCCTCCATGCCCTTTGCCTTTCTGGAACGCTAAGTAAAGCCAGACTCTGGACTTCCCATTTCCCAGGCCTTTGGAGGAGTGCTAATTACAAAATACTTTACTGAAACACTAGGAACTCATTCACGAAGCCAAGCCAAGTCTCAGATTTGAAAACGTTTAAAAATATCCTTTCAACAGCCGTACTACTTTATAGTTTATCTATTTTTAGATGCTCAATGTTTGTTTTGCTGGAAGAAAAAAATTAAAACATGAAAAGTATGCCATGAGCAAATCTGCAATAATAAGCAGCACATACATGTTGTAGAAGAAAACATTCAACATAAACTAGTCAACAGAAAAACAGATTCTGCCGAGGCGTTTTTATAAATAGTAGCACTTATTATTTTGCTTCCAATTGCTAAGCATTTTAAATAACATGCCCTTAAAAGTTGTCAAGTTCTTTTCTTTATATAAATATAATTTCCTGATCTTAATGTTCATAAAATTATTATGAAAATTATAAATGTATTCCACTCGTCTCATGTGTAATTTTACAATCATCATACTGTTATAATTAGAAACACAAGGAAGAAAAGGATGAAATAAAAACATACTATCAGGCACTGAAAAAACCAAGGATTGGAAAATATTAATTTCTCTGTATAAAAATAGAATTTGCCTATGAAACACTGAATCAAATATTTTGAACAGATATCCTGTCACACAGATTTATAGATAAAATTGTCCCCAGTGGTTGTCAAACAGTCACACCCAATTTAAGGTCATACTCCGGTCTTATCTTTCATGTCCCTTTGAATTCCTCAGCATAATAACAAGGAGGAATTATGCTTTGAACCCTAAAAGAGCAGTTTCGTAACTGCTTGCCTCGAATGTAATCACTGCTATACAGTCAGGTAAATTTTCACACTGTATCTTTAAAAGCAAAAATCATTTAAAACTGTTCTGAATGACCTCCATCTAGAAAGTACAGAGGTGTGTAAGGGGAAAGAATGTCTATTTCAACACCAGGGAGGTGAAGTCTTAATGCAGGGAAGAAAAGCGAATTTCCTGATTTCCACAGTGTCGTGGCGTGGCATACTCTGCATCCGGTCACCAGTCAAGGGCTGCTGGCTGCGTGTCTGGCTGATGCAAGCCTCTATCCCCGACACCTTACCAGGGACCAAAGGCCGACTCAGGCTCCCTATAGCCGCAGTTAGGAGGGGTTCCATCCACCTCTGGCTGACTCCGGAAACTATGGTAACACTTAAAGGGCCTGAAACACCTTTACTCCCTGTTTCAGTGCTTCCTTGCATCAACCCACATAATTCGACTTGGCAATACAGAAAATGGCAAAGTAGAGTTAAGAAAAATACTGACGAATACCACAAATCATGTTTCAGAGTGGAAATTGTGACTTTGCTAGCATTACCAGTATTTCCTGCCTCACAACCGAAATGGCTTGCTGTGAATTTTGCAGTGCCCAAGCCAAAAGCAATAAAATTTCTGTAAGAGCATATGCACCATGACAGAATACCACATCAGCCCAGAAAAATGATTTTCCTGGGAAGGTCTGTGCAGCGATGGAGAGGGCTCTCAATGCTATGGAAGCTGGGCAGAGATTTTCACTGCTTCCAGCTCACAGTGAGGTAATTTTAAAAGCACTTTTCCCTTCATTTGTTCTGCATTCACTGAATGTACATTTTTTGATGTCAGGGACATTGCAGGAAAGATCAGATGAGATAGTCTGACAATGGAGCCAAAGTTCAAAGCTTCTCTATTTTCAGGTAACAGCCGTGACAGTTTGTCTGCACTACATCTTTTGAGGGCATGTCACTGTAACCCTGTCCATAGCTTTTCAAACAGTTCAAGACAAACAAATCACTCAGTCGTTGAACAACTGTAACATCTGATACCATCGCACAGAAGTTGTAGCGATAGCCACTAATCAAAGTTCTTTCCATTCAGGTGAAAAAAGAAAATTCCTCAGCTTTGGTTTAAGATCACTTTTTATGTTGTTCTTTTGAAAATTATTATATGCCAAAGTTAAAAAAGAGGGAGAGAGTATAGATTCATCCATAAGAAGGACCAGGAAGTCAAACGTTCTAGTGGCTGCCTTCTGTCAGTAAGGAGCTATGGGGTGGACTGAGAGTCCTCAGGGGTGACTGGTAAGGTCTCCAAGGGGACCCCCAAGCCGGCCTTAGAGCCGCTCTCCGGGTCTCCAGATGAGATCCCACTTGCAGTGGGTTCACACGGGCAGCGGTGTTTTGCTTTCAGGCTTCCGGGCTGATGTAGCAAGGAAGCGCGGACATCCATTGCCAGCACTGCCAGGCGGTAGAGCTGTAACACCACCACAAGGAAATTCTTGGCGGCAAAGAACACCAACATCTGGTTTATGACTTTGAAGTAGGTCATCAATATGAGACGCACGATGAGGAAGGGGCCGTCTTGTATGAAGATGCTGATCCCAATGTTCCAAAGATCGGCGCTGTATTGGCAAAAGAAGAAGCTGGGGAACCCCCTCATTGCCAAGGACAAGGGGCAGACCACATGCTGTACTGAGAACACAAGACAGACCAATTA
The DNA here is from genome assembly GCF_010015895.1 of Lontra canadensis. Classification (NCBI taxonomy): domain Eukaryota; kingdom Metazoa; phylum Chordata; class Mammalia; order Carnivora; family Mustelidae; genus Lontra; species Lontra canadensis. Next base: position 52,938,463 of record NW_022630997.1, on the reverse strand, counting down.
GTGCACCTCTGAAATGTATAAGACAGAATGAAGTGGGGACAAGTCATCAATGATGGGGGCTGTACTACTTAACAGGTAGGACTGATTCTATAGTTTAATTCTGGGGGGAATGAGTGAGCTCATCCTTAACATTGAACACCACGTTTAGCCACCCCTTAACCACCTAATATCTGTGGTCATTTTATGTTTAAAATCAATTGTCTGTTGTAATTTCAATAAAACACACAAAAGAAAGCCAGTCCTCAGCTTTCCATCCATGTCACAAATTTTAGATCACCTTCTAGTCCCCATCCTGGGGACACCACACCACCTTTCTGTCCCTAGGGTCTGCAGTGTAGAGAGAGAGCACAGCAGGGCATTTTAGGTCTCAAGCCAGATAGGCTAGCTGCCTCGTTTTTTTTGTAGTAAGATGCTGGCCAAGTTACTTAACCTTCCTGGGCCCCAGTTTTTTCTTTAGAAAAACAAGGTAACAACGATGTCTGTGAGGAGAGGGGCCCCTATTCCTTGGCTCTTTTTATTTCCATGAGAGTAACACCCTTGGCTCCTCTCTGATTTCTCACTTCTCTCTTTCCCTTGGGATAATGAATGACTTAGCTGATGCTGAGTTTGGGATCCTTCTGTTTTGGGATTTACCTGTTTCCTGGTTGACTCACTTAGCCACACGTGTAAATTATGTTGTGAAAATGCAAGTGTTTATAATTCAAATTCAAACTTAATTCATGTTAAACATATTTTTCTAATGGTGGGTGGACAAAAGCCCAAAATAAATGCCATTGTTATTTTATTTTGTCTAATGCCGTATGGTTTCATTTCACGGTTTACAAGAAACACTGGATATAATTACTGATTTTCCAGTTGAACAAAAGGAGGCCCAATCAACAGATGAACCTTTTTGTTTTAATTTCTAAAATGCTAATTTAATTCAAGGTCAAGGGCATAAAATAATCCTTTATAATAATGAAGCCTTCCATTTGGAATTTTCAAACAAAGAATGCCTTCGTCTACTGGAGCCTGCAAATATTATGAAGCTGCTTTGATATGGGTGAACATAATGTACTGTTTGTTGGAAAATACAATAGTGATTTAGGCAGAAGTAACATTTGGTCTTTGTTTTTCAAACAGCTGTATAACATTATCACCCCTGAAAGTTTATACAATTTCTTTCCCAAATAAAAATTTTCTTAGCAAGGCTATAAACCACAAGATATGGGAGGGTGAGGAGGAACAGTGTGAATAAAAAAAGAAAATCAATAGTGGCCTCTCTCTCTTTTTTAAAAAAGATTTATTTATCTCTTTTAGAGGGTGAGCAGAGAGGAGGAGAGAGATGGGGAGAGAGAATCCCTGCTGAGGGCAAAACCTACACAGGGCTTGATCCCACAACACTGAGATCATGACCTGAGCTGAAAACAAGAGTCAGATGCTTAACTGACTGAGCCACCCAGGTGCTCCAATAGCGGCTTCTCTTAAGAAGTTAGGGTAAGGAAATGGTTCCAAGGGGACCTCCTAAGAGTGTTCTTCAACATCTAAAGTGATGGTACCAAATATTCTGTCAGGAAACACCACCTGATCAAGAGGTATAGATTGGGCACATTACAACAAAATGTGTGTGTGTGTGTGTGTGTGTGTGTGTCTGTGTGTGTCAGTGTCTGTGTCTGTGTGTTATTAGCATACATTTGTTTGTAATTATTAACCGGTAATTAGATTTTGGATGTTTCTAAAAATCCACCCCCATTCTTTCCATCTATTTTGATGACAGTTTTGTTTCAGAGAGTGTTTGCTAAATTCTAAAATGGCCTCTGAAAACTCTGGGCCTATTAAAGTAAGCCAAAAGAAGATGCAGAAAGATTAAATATCTCTGTTTTAGATTAATTTTAATCCTGAGGCCATCGAGTAGGGTGCCATAAAAAAAGAAGTCAGGCTTAAGGAATATGTAATTATTAAATCCTAGAATTTCTTCAGGGTAAAGTAGCATCCTGGAGAATTCTCAAGTCAGAATTCCAGGTATCTTTCCTGGAAGTTAGGGGATGACTCCAGATTAATGTCATCCAATTGACCTTCCTGTGATGGTAAAAAAATCTTCTGCTTAACGCACTGCCTACTACAGCAGCCATATGCGGTAGCTGAGGACTTGAATTGTGGCTAGTGTGACTGAGGAACTGAACTTTTAATTTTATTTCATTTCAATTAATTTAAATTTAAACAGCCACATGTGGCTAGTGGATGCTATATTGGACAAACAGCTCTAGATCATTACTAGTATGATATGCTTGGTAAACAGTTTCTTCTTACAAAGTCTTAGGAGTTGATGTATTTATTAATATGACCAATGGAATTCTAAGGGCCACTACTGAGGAAAATTTTAATTTTCCTTGTAGCCCCCAAACTGCTCTTATTCCCTGTGATATTCTAAGATATGGGTCTGACAAAAGAATGAAAATGAGGTCTGAAAATATCAAGAGGTAACATATATATCCCAGCAACTATGCTAAGTACTTCACAAACTCTATCTTATTTAGTCATCACAAGAAATTTCAACTCTAGTTACTATGATTAACAGTCCCATTTCATTGGTGAAAATTGAGGCACAAAGGTCTTACATAGTTTGTGGGAGATTTTACAATGCACATGTGATGGAACCTCTTTTTGAAGTGAGTGTAAAGCTGTGCTCCAGTACACGCGACTCTCTCAGGATCACCAGGTCCCAGAATGGATCCACTAGCGGTTTTCTTAAGTTTCAGTCAATTTTTCTTCTAAACTGAACCGGCACTAACACTGGGATATCAAAATGATTAAAAATGATAATATTCTCAAATGCCTACAAGATTATAGCTTGTAATCAGGAGTTATAATTTTCTGTTTCTTTGAGCAAATATTGAGACATTTACCTGCCAGGTCGAGTGGAAACTGCAGCATGCTCCAGGTCCATATGACAAGGATGGCATAGACTAGGGCAGGACTATTCCTAGAACACAGACAACATTTTAAATTAGTAATAAAAAATATGATCATTTTTAAAGAAATATTTTCTCTTTTTTCTCATATTTGAGCATACCTTAATAAACCTCTCAAGTGTTGTCAAAATATCTTGGTGATATAAGAAACCCGTGAAAAAAATCCATTCATGATAATAATGTAGTAATGAAGAAGTAAAAAAACTCTGAGACTTAAAATCCAACTTCCACATGTGTCAATATCTGTGTAAATTATGGCAAAGCCTCTTTGTCTCATATTGTCGTCTTTAGTTTTACAAAATCATGGAAACATTATTGGAGATAGATGCTAGGAAAAATGTTAGACTTTGACTCAGAAATTCAGAGGGCTGACTTCAAGAATTTTCAAGGAGAAAATTAAAAATAATTTTTTTTTCTAAGATCATGATACGCTAACCTAAAGATACATCTCAAAAGGACTACATGATGCCCAAAAATTAAAAGTTCAACACATAAAAGAAAACTACCTTCAGCCGGGAAAAGAAAGTGAGAAGATAAATCCAATAATAAAAAGTTTACACCAATTTCTAGGATGTAAGTCAGGGAATATGACAGTTTCATTCACTATTGTATCCCCAGTGACTGGAATAGCAAATAAGAGAACCTCAACAAATATTTATGGAAGAAATTATTGAATGTATGAAAGAAGGGCCATACTTGGCAAATATACAAATACACAAACATCATTGACCTATGAGAATGGTCTTGAAGACTGAAGTCATAAAGAATAGATGTTATAAAAATACAAAGGATATTATAGAAATATCAAAATTAATTTTTTTAGCAAAATTACAAAGGAAGGTAGCAATTTGAGGTTAGTGGTATAATAGTAGATTTTATTGCCAACTTCTCTGTCAAGAGAGATTTTCAGATTGGAGGGGGATAGAAAGGCATCAAGTTGAAACCAAATATAAATGAGGTGGTTGCAAGAGATATCTTTAAATGCTTCAAGTATTGAGGCCTGGAAAAATTGGATCTCAAAAACTATGAGAGAAATTGTAAATGACATTTCTAAGCCTCATTATCCTGGTAGTTAGTGACAGAGACAAGGGTGATGACAAAAAAATAAATAAATAAAGTCTTAATTTTCAAAATGAAGCAGAAGTGTATCTTAAAGTACAAAATGCACATTTACAATTAATCCCTAGTTAGGTTATATAAGTGGTTATTTAGAAGATTTCTGAAAGCCCTTATAGAAGACAATAATTACTAGGCATTAGCACGGGTTACTTGGAACAATTATACTCAGCATACTAAGATTTTCTCTCTCTCTCTCTCTCTCTCTCCAATAGAGTTAGGATTACCAAGCAAGTAATGATATATAAATTAATATAAGACATTTGGGTTTAAATAAGACTTGTGAAAAAGCCTCCCACAGTGTTCTTATTAACAAGATTAAGAAATGTTCTGGGTATAAGCACAGTTAGGTGGATTCCTAACTGTGTAAATGACTCCCCAAAGGGACCCCTCTAAGGGTTGTGGCAGGCTCTGCCTTTGATTCGATTCCACTTCACATTTCACCAATGACTTGGTTGCCACATTGATGGAAGGCTTCTCATATGCACATATGACATCGAGGCTGGATAGAAAACAATTACCCCAGAAGACACAATCAGGATCTCAAAAGATCCTGACAAGATATAACTGGATGACCTAGAACGGGATAGAAGAGGTAGCATTTCACAGCAGCCGCCATAAAAAAGGCTCAAGGATTTTCCCTTACTATTATCTAATTATAAGTTCACAGTATGACATGGATTTATGACTTTCCAAAATTAAATGTAATTATAGGTCATTTCTAAAGAAGTATAAAGTCTAGAATTTTAAGTGGAGATACCTAGGGAATGCAGTCTATAACTTTATTCCATCTTTGCAATGTCAATGTCTATACATAATAGACCTTCAATAAGTAGTGAATTATTAAATAATTTTACCTACAGTTTCTGAACTCATACTGTTTCAGGAAGTTTCTAATGATTTAACTATGATCACACTTAGTCCTCATACCAGTTTCACAAAATAATTATACTTGTCCCTATTTGACCAGTGAGGAAACTGAGGCAGAGAGTTGTAGAAACTCTAGTTGTCCAAAGTAATGTGGTTATTTTAAGTGTTGGAAGCAGAAGTCAGAATTGGATAGCTTGTTTCAGCATCCACACTTTTAACCATGGTACTATACTATTTCCATAAAGGAAACAGTAAGTTTTAGCCCTGTTGTATCTATAATGTTCAGAATATATTAGAAATATTACATATTGTGCCTAATGTTTTAGGAGGAAAATTTATAAAGTTTTTGGTCTAAGGGAGAGAGGCTAGGATGGTGAGCGATCTCAGAGTCATGTTATATGTGGGATAGCTCAAGAAATTTTATATATTTAAAAGGCTATCATATGGGGGCGCCTGGGTGGCTCAGTGGGTTAAAGCCTCTGCCTTCGGCTCAGGTCATGATCTCAGGGTCCTGGAATCGAGCCCCACATCGGGCTCTCTGCTCAGTAGGGAGCCTGCTTCCCCCTCTCTCTCTGCCTGCCTCTCTGCCTGCTTGTAATCTCTCTCTCCCTGTCAAATAAATGAATAAAATCTTAAAAAAAAAGCTATCATATGGAAAAGGAATTAAACTTATTTCTTCTGACTTCAGAAGACCAATCAGATTCAAAGAACTTTAGTGGTGCCTATAAGAATGCAAATTTTATCACAATAGAGAAAAGTACTCTCTAATAATACCAACTCAAAATGGAATGAGTTACCCTGAGGTTTAGTGAAAATTTTCAAAGAAAGTCTGGACAAAAATTTGTTGAGAAAATTCTGGAGAGGATTTTGCAACAGATGTAAAATAGATTGTTCAATAGATGGTTACTTTTGAAGTTTCTTCTAATCCCAAACTTCAATAATTCTACCAAAAACTCACATGCAATTTGTCTGCAAGGCAGCAGGAAGCAATGGTAAAGAACAAGGTCTGGTGCTATGTTGCTGGAGTTCAAATACCAGCTCCAACCCTCACCAGAGAGGTAGGATGTGGGCCTTCAGTCCCAGATCCATATTTACTGATACATGAACATGACAAGTAATTTCATATCTATATGCTTTAGTTTATCCATATTCCATGTGAGGATAATGATAATAATTTAATAGCTACTAGACTTTATATGATAATTACATTAAGCATATTATAAAAATGTATTAAACATATAAAGCTCTTAGAACAACACTCAAAACAGACTAATTATGAAGGTTAGGTTTTATTTTTTATTACCATATAACCTTGAGACCTTCTCAACTTCTCTTGCCTGCCACAGTTCAACTTATGAAATGGTGATAATGATAGTATCTACCTCATAGTGTATTGTAAAGACTAAATAACTTATCATAACTAAAACCCTAGAACAGTACTTGGAGCACAGAAAGAGATAAACATTACCTAGCAGTAGTAGCAAGCGGCAGCAGCAGAAGCAGCGGCAATGTTAGCAGTAGTATTTTTATTATGTGAACATACCTCTTAATTTTTTTGTTTTAATTCTATCATTTTACAAAATAAGGATAAATATTAAACACTAGCCCTTAGTAAGCCAAATTCTAACCCTACAATATAAACATATATCTTTTGCATATGCAATATCTGAGCACACACAAAATATAGGAAACTGAGTGTTGAGAAACATATTACTAAATTTATCAAAAATAACTTTGGAAAAAATGGCCAGAAAAATTTTAAAGCAGACAAATTTGTACTAAGTCAGATAGTAAACGTTACTCAGGAAGGTTAAAAGGAAAGTAAATAAATCACTGAGCTTAAATGACAATTATTCAAAATGTGAAGGAATTTTGGAGTAAATTTATTCAACATTATTTCCATTGTGTAATTGACTCCCCTAATTGTCTCACCCCATTTTCTCATGTGTAATGTCTTCATAAATGTCAACTGAGAAGCATGTAAGCAGACAATGGACTCTATTTATAAAGAGACAAAAGATCTTGACAAATATAATTATATATGTGAGTATCACTTCTCTACTTGGAAAATTAGGAGGATAAAAGACTGGAATTTGGTAGATCAGTGCACCAGATTTTATGGGTATAAAGTAAAAATAAAGTCATACATTGCTAATTTGCTTAACTGTTTCTTTTTGGACATGTAAATGTTCCTATAGATAAGAGATAAGCAGTGGATAGAATTCACCTCATTTTTACTTTAAAAATTTTTTTTATTTTTTTAGAGAGAGTGTGTGTGAGTATGGGGAGAGGGGCAGAGGGAGTGAGAAATTCAAGCAGACTCCACACTGAGTGCAGAGCCCCAACATAGGACTCAATCTCACAGCCCTGAAATAACGACCTGAGCTGAAACAAAGAGTTGGAATTTTAATTGTTTGTGCCACTCAGACTCCTCTAATTCACCCAGTTTTTAGAAAATCATCAACCTCTTCAGAAAAGAAAAAAAAATAAAGAGAAAAAGTAAATGGGAAAATGAAGTATTAACTGACCTTAGAAGAAAAGCAAAAAGAGTTAAATGAAAAGAAAATACAGTGTAAACATAGGAAAATTCTCCTTTGTGTGGTCAAATACAGTGAGATAACAGTAATGTTATGAGAACGGACTTTTTCCTCTTTAATAAATGATCTGTGTTCAAAAAAAGACTGCACATGAAAAATTATCTCTAAATGTGTAAATAACCAGTTAGCTCTTCCTGGCAATGATATTAATATTCAGAATTGTTAAAAGTGTTGGAAGATGGCTGTCTCAGAATGAAAAGTTCAAAAACCTCTCTGCAACAAACATACTTGACAAATTGTCAAAAATAACCACTTTAGATCTCTAAAAAATCAACCAAAGGCCAAAAAAAACAAAACAAAACAAAACAAAACAAAACAAAAAAAAAACCAAATTGAATAACATTTATTTATGAGAAACTGGTAGAACTTCAGTTAAGAAGAGTGGGAGTTTGAAGCACTATTTTCCATGGGCTATTTTCACACCCCTCCAGCATGGATATGTTAAAGAAAAATTGCATCAGACAGAATTAAACAGGCAAGGAAGACTTTATTGTAGATTATTGCAAAAGGAGAGAAATATTGAGTTCATCCCTACTGAAACAAAAGGCAAGAGAGGTTTTAAGCACTGGAGTGAGCTAGTGCAAGGCTACTAAAGGATATTAGATGGGGAGATTGGTCAACCGGATTAGACCATTTTTTTGTGTGTGTGTTTGCTAATTGGCACTGAGGTAAGTTACGGTTCTAATATCACAAAGAGACAGAGAGATAGGAGTGCTATCTTTCTTGATGATCACATTTTGAAGGGATGACTCTTTCATCCATTAGAAAGATTTCTGGGTAGTAAAATAAGAAAAAGGTTGGAAGAAGACTTAATCTTGAAGGGGCAGAGAGATAACTTATAATTGCAAGTTTTCTAAAGTAAATGCTATAAGGAAAGGGAAGTCAAAGGTCTATACTCAGCAATAGATCTTTTTTTAATTTTTAAAATTATATATCATCATCCTCATTTAATTTAAAAACTTTTAAAAATGATTCATTTTTTATTTTTATTTTTTCATAAAACTTTTCTTTTTTTATGTTCAGTTAGCCAACATATAGTACATCATTAGTTTTTGATGCTTTGTTCCAATGATTCATTAGTTGCAACAGATCTTTTGAAAGTTTAGTCAAACTGAGAGGAATGTTAAGGCTGTCTTGGTAGAATAGTAGTTTTACGAGGGAGGGTTTGACAATGAAAACCAGAGGCCCCTCATGGCCATAGTGTGCTGATTTGGCTTGGAGTGGATTGTGAAATCTTGTGCTTAGAGGTGTGGTCAGCAAGAGTAATAAACTTTGTTGGAAATGAATAGGAGAGACCACAGCCTTGCTACTTTATGGTTGCAATCCCAGTTGGGGTGAACGGTAGACTAACTTGAATTTTAATGGAGAGATTTTGAAAATAAGAGACTTAGATGGGCTAGATAATGTCTCCACATATGCCAGACATGTGTCAGGAAGATCAATGCAAACCCAGTGGAAATTGAAAACTGAGTATATATGAAAACTTTCTGAATTTAAATGTGCTATCCAACTCATACACAGATCCATTGGCAGAGAGTATAGGTGATAAGGGCTTGAAGTGTTTGATCACAAATCCTGTCCAAATCATTGGCTAATCACAAGCTCTGTAGTCATAGCTACAATCCTAATAGGCCATGCTAAAAACAAACAAGCAAAAGAAGGATTAGAAAAAAAAAGGCAGAGACATCAGTGGCTACACTCTAAGGGATGAGAGATTCCTTAGATTAAGTTCAGAAAATTTACGGAGACAACAAAAACAACAACACTCAGAAACCTAAAGTACAGGGGAAGCTTGAGGATAATACATTGCTACAAAATATAATCTAAAATGTCCAGTTTCCACCAAAAATATAAAACATCAAAAAAAAAATAAATAAATAGTGGCTGACCTATACTCAGGAAAAAAAAAAAATCAATAGAAACTGACTCTAATGGGGTTCAGATGTTGGGCTTAATAGATGAAGGCATCAAAGCAACTATTATAAGTATGTTCAAAGGATAAAATAAAACTATGTTCCACAAATTAAAGAAGAATATGATGACAATGACTCAACAAACAGATAATCTAAATAAAGATATATAAACTGTAAAAATAAATAGAAATTCTGTAGTTGAAAATACAAGAGCCAAAATGAAAAATTCATAGCTATACTCTACAATTTGAGTCTGGACGTAGGTTTGAGATGGTAGAAGAAAGAATCAGTGATCTGGAAGGTAAATCAATGAAAATTATCCAAATGGATGAAAAGAGAGTAAAACGGATGGGAGAAAAAACAGAGTGTCACAAACCTATGGAACACATTTAAGTATATTATCTGTAATAGGAGACTCATAAGGAACATGAGAGAATAGACCAGAAAATATGTTTCAATAGGCGACGACTGAAAATTCCTAAATTTGAGGAAAAACACAATTTACAGATCCAAGATCAACAATCAACAAACTTGTAGTAAGGTTAAGGAGACAAGGAGAAATACACCGACATACATCAGTGTCAAATATCCCACGCCAACAGTATCATAAGAGAATAGAGTACCTAAGTTCATATGAGACAAAATAGACTTTCAGACATATTACTAGAGAAAGAGTGACATTTCATAATGAAAAATAGTTATTCCTCAGGAGGATGTTTTAAAAAATTAACATATGCACACCTAAAAACAGAGCCTCAAAATACTTGTAGCAAAAACTGACAGTATTGAAAAAGGAAATAGATAATTCAGCAACTAGAGTTGAAGATTTCAATGTCCCCACTCTCAAAAGTTGATAGAACAACTACACAAAAAATCAGTAAGGATACAGAAGAATTAAATAGCCTAATAACCAACATGACACAACTGACATTTACAGAACACTTAACCAAACAACAGATAAATACACATTTTTTTAAGTATATGTAGAACATTCTCCAGGATAAGCCATACACTAGGTCATAAGATAAGTCTCAATAGGTTTTAAAAGATTAAAATAATTTGAAGACAACAGCAGAACTAAAATAGAAAACAACAGAAAGAAATTTGGGAAATCTCCATATGGAAATTAAATAACTTACTTCTAAATAACCCATGTGCCAAAAGATAAATCACAGTGGAAAATATTTTGAACCATATTAAACAAAAAGATAACATATCAAAGCTTATGGGACACAGATAAAGCAATAGTTAGAGGGAAATCTGTAGTTTTGAATGTCATGTTAGAAAAGCAGAAAGATCTCAAATCAATAATCTAAGCTTCCATCTTAAGACAATTGGGGGAAAAAGAGCAAATTAAATCCAAAGCAAGCAGGAGGAAAGAAAAATTAAACATCAGAGCACAAATCAATGAAATGGAGAACAGAATAACAATAGAGAAAAATCAATGAAATAAAAAGTTGGTCATTTTAGAACATTAACAAAATTGATAAATCTAAAAAAAAAAAAAAAAAACCACCCAAGAAACAAAAACCAGAGAAGACACAAATGACCAACTCAGAATATAAAATGGGGCATAATAAGTGACCCTATAGAAACTGACACAAGTTTAAGGGAATAATATTAAAAAAAACCCTAATATTAAAAACTTTATATGAAAAACTAGATAATTTATTTGAAATGGAAAAATTCTTAGGAATAAAAAAAGAAAAATGTAATCAAGTTTACTCAGGAAGAAATAGAATAACTGACTAGGCTTATAATGAAATAATTATGCTGAATTTGTAATAAAATATCTTCCCAAAAGTAAAATCTGGGCCCAGATGGCTTCATAGGTAAATTCTACAAAATATTCAAAGAAAAAAACAGTACTAATCCTTACAAAGCTCTTGGAAAATAAAGAAAGAAGGGATGCTTTCTGAGGCATTCACTGAATCCAATATTATCCTAATACTAAAACCAGAAAAACATACCATTAGAAAATATTACTATAGATCAATATGCTCATGAGCATAGATATAAAAATTACTAATAAAATGTATGCAAACCCATATCAGCGATACACTGAAACCATTATACACCATAATCAAATTTGATTTATCCCAGGAAGTCAAAGTTGGTTTAGCATCTGAAAGTTATAATACACCATATTTATAGAATGAAAACAACCATGACATAATAATCTTGATAAAAATAGAAAAAGAATTTAACAAAATTCAATGTCCAAAAGAGAGAGGAAGGAAGGAAAAAAGGAAGGAAGGAAGGAAAAAAGGAAGGAAGGAAGGAAGGAAAGAAAGAAGGAAGGAAGGAAGGGACCCTCAGTAACCTAGAAATAAATAGGAATTTCCTCCAACTGATCAAGGGCATCTACAAAGTGTATCTGAGCAAAACCTATACCTATCACATCATCTTTAGTAGTGAAAGACAGAATTTTTATCCTTTGAGATTGAAATGCCCACTCTTACACTTCTATTTAACATTTTACTAGAAATCCTAGCCAGTGTAATAAAGTAAGAAAAATTAATTAAAATCATACAGACTAGAAAGAATGAAAGCTACCTTTACTTACAAATGGCATTATCCTGTAAGTCAAAAATACTAAGGAATATACAAAACTAATAAAGAAGGTGACATTATTGCTGGGTACAAGATCATCATCCAAAAATCAATTGTATTTCTATGTAGTACCAATAAAAACATGAAAATGATATTATGAAATTAAGAAAATAATTCTATAGAAAAGAATAAAATACTTAAGAATAAGTTTAGGAAAAGCAGGACAAGACCTACATGCTGAAAATTATAAAACATTACAGAGAGAAATTAAGGGATATCTGAATAAATGATGAGATAATTCATGTTCACACATTAAAAGACTTAATATTAAGATGTCATTTCTTCATAGTTTGCTGCTTAAATTTAATACAATGCTTATCAAAACTCCAGCAGGATTATTTTATAGAATTTGACAAGCTGATCATAACTTAAACAGAAATACAGAGGACCTAGGATAGCCCCTCACTCCCCCAAATTAAAAGAACAATGTTAGAAGATTTACAGCATCTAGTTTCAAACTTACATAATATTGCAGTAATCACAATAGTGTAGTACTGGCATAAGGATAAATGTATAGAGCAATGGAATACAATAGAAAGTCTATAAAAACTCTAACATGTGTTGCCAATTGATTTTTGACAAAGATATCAAGGAAATTTAATAGAGAAAGGGCAGTCTTTTCAGCAAATATTGCAGAGACAATTGGTCTCTGGTAGGACAAAAAATGTTCTGGGACAGTGCAAAAAAAGGAGACAAAATAAGACAAAACACAAATTTAGATCCTAACTACACACACACAAAAGTCAAGTCAAAATATTATAGAGGGAAATATTTCTGATTTTGGGTGAGGAAAATATCTCTTAGGTATGACTCCCAAAACACTACTTAAAATTAAAAATAAGATACATGGGACTTTATCAAAAAATTTTTAAAAATACTCTTATAGCAGCAATGGCCACGGTTGCCAAACTGTGGAAAGAACCAAGATGCCCTTCAACCGGACAAATGGATAAGGAAGATGTGGTCCATATACACTACGGAGTATTATGCCTCCATCAGAAAGGATGAATACCCAACTTTTGTAGCAACATGGACAGGACTGGAAGAGATTATGCTGAGTGAAATAAGTAAAGCAGAGAGAGTCAATTATCATATGATTTCACTTATTTGTGGAGCATAACAAATAGCATGGAGGACAAGGGGAGATGGAGAGGAGAAGGGAGTTGAGGGAAATTGGAAGGGGAGGTGAACCATGAGAGACTATGGACTCTGAAAAACAACCTGAGGGTTTTGAAGGGGCGGGGGGTGGGAGGTTGGGGGAAGCAGGTGGTGGGTACTAGGGAGGGCACGGATTGCATGGAGCACTGGGTGTGGTGCAAAAACAATGAATACTGTTACGCTGAAAAGAAATAAAAAATTTATAAATAAATAAATAAATAAATAAAATACTTTTTTTTTTTTTTTTTTTTTTTTTTTTTTAAACAGAGACAGATGCAAACCTTAAGAGACTCTTAACTACAGGAAACAAACTGAGGATTGCTGGAGGGTATGTGGGTTGAGGGCATGGAGTTGTGAGCACTGGTTGTTGTATGCAACTGATAAATCACTAAATTCTCTGAAACTAATAATATAGTTTATGTTCATTAAATTGAATTTAAATAAAGAAATTTAAAAAGACTTTTTAAATGACAAAAATGAAAAGCAAGCTGTATACTGGGGGAAAAAAATCACATTTATGTATCTAATGAAGGACTTGTGTCCAGAATATAAAGAATATAAAGAACTCTTAGAATCTCTTACAATTCAACAACAAAAAATCAATCCAACCCCCCGAAATGGGCAAAAATTTGAACAGACACTTCACTGAAGGAAGATATAGGATTAGCTAATTAGCACATGGAAAGATGTTCATTTAGTCATTAGAGAAACAGAAATGAAAACTACAATATGATACCACAAGAACCCAATAGAATGGTCATAATCAAAATACTGAAAAAATGGTAAGGATGTGAAGGAATGGAATATAAAAAGGTACAGCCACTTTGGAAAACAGTTTGGGAGTTTCTTAAAAAGTTAAACATGTACTTAACATAAACCCATTCATTTTAATCCTAGTATAGACCAAAGAAAAATGAAAACTGATCTATTCAAAGGATTTTAGTGTATGTTTATAAGCAACATCATTTTTAATAGTAAGAAGATAGCAGTATGCATGTATATCAATGAATGAATGAATCAATTTGAATGAACAAATAAAATGTGGTGTATGCATGTGGCATACTATTCAGCAATTATAAAGGAACTCACTACCAAATACATGCAACAGTGTGAATGAATCCTAAAAGCATGCTAAGTGAAAAAGCCACACACAAAATGCTACATATTTTATGATCCCATTTGCACAAAATTTCTGGAAAAGGAGACTCGGTACAGAAAGAAAGCATATCAGGGGTTGCTTAGGGTTGGTCATGGGAGGAGTGAGAATTGACTCCAACCAGCTACAAGGAATCTAGATTCTCACGATGGTTGCACATCAATAAATTTATTAAATATCATTGGACCACAGAATAGTTGAATTTTATGGTGGGTAAAGTCAAGCTCTTAAGAAAAATTTGTAGCATCTCACAAGTCCATGTAAATTCATAAGAATTAGTCAAATGAACTTAAAGTGGGCATATGGAAAGAAATTGACTTAAGTTAAAAAAAATTGGATTTGAGGTATTTAGCAAGGATACAGGAAAGAGAAGTAGACATCATTTCAGTGTACACATTATTGAAGATTTTCTCCTAAATCTTTTAGCCCAAATTATGGAATTAAATAAAATAGAAAATAAAATGATATAAAAATAGGTAAATGCTAAGTGGGTTATAGTTAAGAAGCCAAACAAGTGAACATCTTTTATGGCACATTAAATTTATTTTTCATGATTGTCTTTTTGAATTTAAAGGGGAAAGCTCTGCCTCAGTGTGAGTTTGTCTGTCCTTTGAAGAGATAGATACTTGTTGTGTCAATTCTTACAGTATTGATGAGACCAGTGACAAAATTATGAGTCAGAAGGTGAGCTTTAAGAGGGAGAAAAAATTCTAGGTTATTTCTGGGCCTCGACTTTGGAGTGATGGAGGCATTTGGGAGTGGAGACTACATATACACTGACACAATGCAGTTATATTAAAAATAAAATGACTTCAGTCTGAGACCACGAAGACTGAAAAGAAATTTTAAAACAATAACCATGGTGGTGTACTTTATTTGATCCCTTCTCAGAATATAATGCGAGTTTGAAATAAGAAAAAAAGATTTTTGAAACATATGATTAATTTGTATGTGGCAGAAGAAATTGCTGAATTGAAATCACCTATGTTGGGAGAGGACGGTGTGTCCAGAATTTCTCTCACCACTTACCATTTGCTCCCAGTCTCCACCTAGCACATTGCCTGGTACATACTAGATAATCAATCTGCAGCTGATGAATTAATGAATGCCTCATTATTTTCGAAGATTTTTTTTCTGGGAAATTAAGATTTTATTGATTAACTTATTGAATATTTAACATCTATTGGCAAATACTGATCTATAAAATGCATGTTGGTGTTATTTGTGGATGGGCCTAATAAACAGACCATTTAAGTAGCCAAGTTTGGCATTTCTCACATTTATATTACCAGCTCCACAAAACATATCCCTCCTGAATACTCCATTTCCTACCGCATATCCCTCTCATCTCCCTAGATATTAAGCACATATGTGTTTATTTCTATATAGGTATAGCTAGTCATATTTATTGTTTTATGTCCTTGTCACTGTGCCTGTAGTTATTTATTGTTTTTATGTTCTTGGTTATGGTTCTTCATGTTTTTCTTGTAACTCCATTGTATTACAACTGTTTTAAAGTATCCGAGAACTTGTTATACAATGTACAGCACTGACCAAATATAAGGTATTAAAGTTACAAAATTGACATCAATATTTTGAGGACAACAGATCAACTTTATTTGTATTCTTTTTAAAATTCTATGTCTACTTAATAAAGTGTAAGAAAAATTAGTGTAACTGAAACAGGAAATGATCATGTAAAGGTAACCCCTGGTTACAGATATACTTACTGTTATAATTGGGATATTAAGTTTACTCAGTAAGTTAGTGTATTTTGCTCAGCTTTATGTTTCATTATTTGAGAAACACAGCATAAAGTAAACTGTAGCATTAAAAGCCAGCTTCATTGCAATTTATTTTTATAGCATAGTGCAAAACAACCCAAGCTGAAAGTACATTCAGGCAGTGAGACTTAAATCCCTAAAGGTAAGAAAGTGGTTCCATAAACAGATGTGATCATGGATTCTGAGTTTATTTGCTTGTGGCAAAAATAAAAGTACCAACTCAATAAGTTTTAATTTATAGGCATCTACACCAGAAGGCCTTTAGGCACTTTGAACAAAACTGACTAAAAATAAAATTTAGTAAAATAAACCTAATATGCCCCATTCTCCATTCACACCAGGGAATATAAATTCACAGCTAGGTAGAGAGGAGAGATTTCTCTATGTCTTTTCTAGGTGCTTTCCTGGAATTGTAGCTATGCTATGCTCTAGAAGAGAATTTTATGATTGGCTGCATTTCAGGACACTTGAGAACATGAGAGAGGAACTACGGATGATCATTCCACCTCCTGAAGGTTTTCTAACAACCATGGCCCCACCTAACACATGGTCACGCAGAAGTATAGAGCTTTTCTGTTCTCACCCAAAGGAAATATTGCTTGCCCTTTTTCTTCAGCAAGAAGTTCAAATACACACACACACACACACACACACACACATATATATATATACACACACACACATACATAATACACTGGCTGGTACCTAATATGTATCTGAACATTTGGAAATTCTATGATTCTATCATTGGACATATAATAGACTGAAAATCCTTATTTGTGTAGAATATAAATACATATATTTATATTCATATAATAGACTGAAATAGACATATAATAGACTGAAAATCCTTATTTGTGTAGAATACAAATAGACAAGCATGGGGGTCCTGACCTTGTAGGCCTGCTTACCTCACATTTTGTTCTTCCAGGGTCTCACTTGTGAATTCCAGTATGTCAGCAGCTGTCCCCACAAACATAAGGAGAAGTTGAGAGAGTTGGTCCCGAGTGATCCCTCCTCCAATGGGTAGAAGCCATCTTCCAATTATGAGCATTAACAAGAATGTCTGATGGAGTCCCAAAGTCCAAACTTTCTCACATACTGTAGATAAGTTATTTACAAAAACTTGGGCCTGTGTAACAAAAATGTCATACAGGGAGAAGACTATGAGCTACCACCTTGGAGAGATATGCCTTCTTCACCATGGCTTTCAATCAAGAGTTAGCTTTTGTGGAAGGTCATTTTCAGAAAAATGATTTCTCACTTACTAAAGAAAATAAAACTCCTTTCAACTGGACATTCTGGGGGGAAAAAGAGGCTAAGATGGTCCGTAAAAAGGGGCAGCCTTATAACAAGAAATAATTTAAACCTCATACTTGTATTATAACATTTGATACTTAAAGAGCCAATTTGATATGTTTTAAAGATCATTTCTTGTTTTACTCTTCTCCATAACAAAGTATTGCACACAGAAAAACTGTTTAAATACCATATTAAAATCACACACAAAAAAATCCTCTATTTTTTCTTTCAGGGTTTTCAAGTCTGAGTTTACTAATCTGGGAATATTTTAACATAGTACAGGTATCTTGTTTTTTACTGGTTTAGAGCACTATTATATCAAATAAGAAAATGCATAATAATGTTTATTCATTACCTAAATGCAAAGAAAGAGATTAACTGTAGTTATTATTTTTATTCTGAATATTTAGCATACTATTGAAAAATCCATAAGCTAGCAACCAAATTTTATTCTGCTCTTAATCTTGAACTCAGAGAAAAATTTATATCCCTTTCATGGATTCTGAATGGTATCTCTTGCCCATTTAATTTCCAAATAAGTTTTAAAATATATTATTGGCCCTAAAGTCTATAACCTTTTTTTTTAAGATTTTATTTATTTATTTATTTGACAGAGAGAGATTACAAGTAGGCAGGGAGGCAGGCAGAGAGAGAGGGGGAAGCAGGCTCCCTGCCAAGCACAGAGCTCGATGCAGGACTCGATCCTAGGACCCTGCGATCATGACCTGAGCCAAAGGCAGAGGCTTAACCCACTGAGTCACCGAGGTGCCCCTAAAGTCTATAATCTTTTAAAGACTATGGGATTGTATGTCTCCAGTGGCTTGGATAGTTGATTCCAACTGATTTATACAAGTAACTTAGCTATGTTTGTGCAAAACCTATTTATTACCCCTATTGATGACTTACTGATGTTGAGCATAGAGGTAGAGGGAGGATAAAGGACAAGGCAGGATGCTAACCTGATTGAAGCCATGTGTGAAGATCAATGATTTTTCATTTACACAGTGTTTCATATTTTTTCTATTGGACTTCACATACATCCTACTTGATTCTCACAGGACGCATACTAGGCAGGGTGGATATTAATATTTTCAGTTAGATGAACAACTGAGACACAGAGTGATTAAGTGACTTGTTCAAAGTGATATCAGTCAGCTGTGATTGGAGCTTGAATTAGAATCCAAGGCTAATTCAATTAAATCTCTTAGAATCAATAATCTATCGTATTGTTGAAAATGTGACTTATTGGTAGGGAGGGGTCTGGGCCTTGAGTCTCCCCCATATACCATTTTATAATAGGCCATGGTTAGTTTGACAAATATCAGGCAAGTGAAGAACAAAAAACTGATTCATTTTGGTTGGAAATCTTCCCTATTTTGTTAATATATACTCTTAAAAACATATAGGCGAGGTCTCAAACTTTTAAGTATATCATTCACTCACAAATAATATGTATCTCACCTTGTACATGTAAGATCTGACCTGTTAAAGGCTACTTAATGCTGCAAGTTAAATATATCTATTAACATATATATGATATACGTGACTATTGTGTATATTAAATATGTTTAATAAATAAAAATACAATTATTTCATAAATTCCTGAGCCAAACGATTAAACAACTGGCAAATTTCCTTAGGGAAGAATGAGCTGAAAGGTGTAGAACATGTTATCCTCTGAATGAAAGGTGATTTCCTATACCCTTTAAAATACAGTGGAAAAATCTCTCACCGTCCTAATAAGATCATCTGCTCCATTGTCTTGGTCACTTGATATCAGAGTTTGATTGAAGTTTTCTTTGCTACTGGAATTTTGTGATGTTCCTTCAGATTGGCTACTGCAATACTAAGAATTTGGTACAAAGCCAATATGTTAAAAAAAAAAACACAGTATGTAGAATTTAAAATGGCTTCAATTATCTAAGAGATTATGAGTAGATATGTATATTTACACACTATGCACAAATATTTCCAAAATTCAGGTTATAGTCTTAAAATAGAAAACCACTTTTTAATTAATATGAGATGAAAATCAACTATACACGTTTTACTTTCCCACAAGTCTATGAGGATGTAGTCTCTAAGTTCATTGTACAGAGCTGCAGAATTTTTAAGTTCTTATTTTAATTTCAGTTAGTACACATAGAGTATTATATTAGTTTCAGGTTACAATATAGCGACTCAACAATTCCATACATCACTTGGTGGTCATCATAACAAGTCACTGCTTAATCTCTGTCACCAGTTTCCCCCATTCCCCCGCCCACCTCCATTCTGGTGAATATCAGTTTGTTCTCTATAGTTTGTTTCTTCATTTGTCTTTCATTTTTTCCCTTTGATTGCTTGTTTTCTTTCTTAAACTCCATGAGTGAAATCAATGGTATTTGTCTTTCTCTGAATAACTTATGTAACTTAACATTATATTCTCTAGTTCCATCCATGTCCTTGAAAATGGCAAATGGCAAGACTTCATTCTTTTTTGTGGCTGAGTATATATACTTAGTGTGTATATATATACACTATATATATACACTCATATATATATATATGAGAAGCAGCCCAAAGCATCCACTGACAGAAGAACAGATATATATATCTGTTTCAAGATTGTTTAGCCTATTCAGAGTCTTTGGTTCCATGCAAATTTTAGGATTGTTGGTTTTGGTTCTGTGAAAAATGCTGTTGGTATTTGAGAGCTGTACAATTCACAGAGTAATAACTGGGGTTCCTTTTTTGAAACCTGGACCAGTTGTAGAACAAACAAATCAATAGTGACACCATGAAAACATGTATGATCTGGTCAGAACATCCATTCTTAGAGTTTATTTCTTGTCCAGAAGGATATTTATCTAAAATAACGTTTGCTTAAGCAGGTAATCCAATTATTTTCAATCTTGCCTGTTAAACACTGAGACAACCAAAAAAATTAACATGTTCCTCTATTAAAATATGTATTTTAGTGTCAGTTTGGAGGTCAACTTAGGTTTATGGAAACTTTGACAAAGACCCAAACTTGAAGTTTTTCCCTTTTGGTTCCTTCATTTTGCATGTAAATTTCTACAAGTTAACTGTGCATGATTTTTATCCAGATGCTAGGAATCTGAGGTAC
Source organism: Lontra canadensis (assembly GCF_010015895.1). Taxonomy (NCBI): domain Eukaryota; kingdom Metazoa; phylum Chordata; class Mammalia; order Carnivora; family Mustelidae; genus Lontra; species Lontra canadensis. Next base: position 52,917,894 of record NW_022630997.1, on the reverse strand, counting down.
AGAAAAAATATGTAAGAAAGAAAAAGAGTGGTACTTGAAAATATAAGTTTAGCTAATGATTATTTCACAAATTAAAAAAAAAAGTTTAAAAAAAAGTTGATTTTTTTCAAACACCTGCAAGGCTAATATACTTTTGAAACACACACATACATATACACACATCACTACCATCATCATCACCACCGCATAACAACACTCACATATTTGGACTTAGAAAGTATTTTTTTAAATGCTAATGCTGTAAGAAGTGTATTTTTCTTAATTAGTCTAGATACTACATCAATCAATCTATAAGCTACTTGAAAAAATAAAAGAAAGTCTGTCAAGAAGCTATTTTTTTCTACTCCCCATCAAAACAACTAGTGTTATGGGTGAAATGACAGGAATACTTAGGAAACATGACCATGTGCCATATCTCTAGGAGCAAAAATCTAGCTGTTTGCACACTTTTATTTTCTGTGCAGCTAAGACTCCATGGAAAGATAATGAAGATAAAAAATTAAATCTTTGAACCAAGCAACAAATCCTCCTTGCAGAGTAGCTTTGTGAGAATCAAAAGGGCAAGAGGAAATAATTTTGATCACTTTATTCCATAGGCATGAAATCTATTTATTAAAGTGGTGACCTTGATATGTTTTTTTTCATCCTTAGCACCAAAATCCATAGACATCTGATTATTACAAAAAGAAAAAAAAATTCATCTGCCCTGTAGTGGCCAACAGCTTGTAGTCCATATTATGATATTGCAACCTGAGTCCCATTCCATTCTTGTAATTCTACTTGTTACAAATTGATGAAATTTTTCCTTTAAGTGACAGCTTCTTGGGACTGCAAAGATCAACTGGTTTGATTCCTACAACCTAACCTGGCTTGTATTGTTTTTATGGTAATATTATTTCCATTTAGCATTGTATAGGTGAGTTCATTTAGATGATCTGGGTACAAACAAGCCACTTTTTCATGGGTCTTAAAAACTCTTATTGCTTCAAGAATATTCCTTTGGGTCAAACCAGACCCTAACCCCATCAAGACCAGAAAGTTTCCATTGCTTTAATTCTGCCACTTCATAAATAGACCTAAGAATTATGGTCATAACTGTTATCATAATCATGTTGTTTCTAGTCATGTGGACCTAGGCAAATGCAGAAATGAAGGTACAGAACTGATCACCTCGTAGGAATGTCTTCATGAGATAGGTCAGGATGTTTTCCTAATGACAAGACATAGGTTAGAACGTTTAGGATGTAGAATACATAGAAAATGTGAAAAGAAATTAAATCACTAATCTGTCATGAAAAAAAATCAGGTAATTTTGATAACTCCTCTAAAACATAGAACACAAAACTGAGAAAGGCAGTGTGGTTTAACAGAGTGGCTGTTAAGACCTAGGTGCTAAGCCCCAGGACTGTTATTGATTAGCTGTGTGACCTTGAGAAAATTACTTTAACGTTTCTGTCTCGGCGTCCTCATCAGTAAAGTAGAAATATATATAACATGCCTAACTCATGGAGTTGATGAGTTCATAAAGGAGAAAATGCATTTGAAAATACTTTGAAAGAAAGGACTACATAAAGAAAAGTGGTTATTATCACAATCAAATTTTTTTAAATGAATGGACTAAGAGAATTGCTGTACCTTCCTTTATTCTGCCATTTTTCATTTCTTTAAATGCAATTCCAATACTGTTTTGTCTCCCTTACGCTTACCTTTTTCTACTTCCATCTCTGCCCACCCTGCCCAATTCAATCTTTGGGCATTCATTTTAATTCTTAGTGTCAAAATGAGTCAAATCCATTACTACTAAAGGTCCAATTTCTTTTGTAGTATGAAAATTAGAGAGGTACTGCCTGGGGCTCAAAAATCTTTTTTTATCAAAAAGAAAGCTTTTGGTTGCATGCTATTTGTTGTAATGGGATTTGACCTGTATATCAATTAACTGTGCAATGCATTTATATTATAAAATCATTTGGGGAAATGAATTGTTATTGTGGATGATAGTCATGTTATAGAATTGGATGTGAAAGAAAGAAATGATTCAAATCACCAGAGCTTATTTCCATCCCCCTGAAAGTAGTAAGTAGTAAGGAAATTGAAACAGTCCCCTAACTCCTTATGGTACGGTTTTTAAAAACCATGACAACTTGAACCAGCCAATCTAGTGCTACAAAAATATTTTGCTACAGTCATAGAGATGCCTATGACTTTAATATTTTTAAACAGGGGATTTAAAGCAGATAAATGTTTTCCTCATGCTTATTTTATTGGTATGTGCTTGTGGAATTCTTCAGAAATAGTCCACAGAACTAAATTCCCCTGTGTGTGCCTAAAATTTGGAGCAAGCATTTTCCAGACAAGGTTTGGATATCTGAAACATACATCAGAGGCTTAACTTTACTATAAAATGACCAACTGCAGCAAAGAAATCTGTATAGGGGCAAATTCTTATCTTGAATAATGCATTATATCAGTGAAAGTACTATAATAATATTATATCATAACTACAGCTTATCTATAACATAGCCCTATAACCTGACCCAGAAGATGTGAAGTCCAGGCTGGCATCTGGTGGAGTCTGCCTTTTGCAGTGTGGTACAGGAGCATTAATAGCAATAGATTGTGAATCTAATCCAGATCCTGATACCTGGGGCTGCCCATCTAAGAAGCAACTCACTTAAAAATCAGTAGCTCTTTCTCTCTGTATAGATTAGGGACTCTCATTGGAAGCCATTGTTTATTTTTTAAGTCAGTCCTTATACATGTAGCACACCTCTCCCAGTGGTAGATCTCATACTCTTCTTTTTAACTCTTCTTTTTAACTCTTCTTATCTGGCTCCAGAGTAGAATACCTATTTCACTAAAACAGCTCATGGGACCCTCAAAAAGGAATCTTTTGTAATCTGTAAGGTCTGTATTTTAAGACAGACTGTTTTTAGTAGCCCCTCCAAGTTTCATTGCATTTACATAGCAGAGTCTAGACAATGGGGTTTCTTTTTAATTTCTGCTACTTTTATTTTATAGGATGCTAGATTATTGAGCCCTGCCCATTTTCAGTACAATACAGGAATTCACTGAATCTGCGAAGTTTAAAACCCAATTTTTACACACAACCCTCCCGTACCCCATGTAAAAAACTCTAGCATATTTGAGGTCAGGAGTGCTTAAGAACAAGATCTTTAACGTAAGTTGTTAGCTAATTATATAATCTTAACTCTTAACTGTAACATTTTTATTGGCTTTGATAGATCATGAATTCACTTTCTTTTGCTAATGGCCTCTTTTTCAATTCTTGATAACTCCAATTCCTTTGAGAAGTGCATTTCTGAAATAAATTATAGTATGAAAATAGTTTACTGATAAATATTCCACTTTCTTACTTTCCAAAGGGACATACCTGGGTCTCATCGTGCATTTCAAGAAGCCATAATGATGGAACAATGCTAATCAGATATAAAAATATGGCTGGTGAAAACCTGTAAAAGAGAGGGAAAAAGTTCATTTAAAAAAAAAACCCTTTTTTAATTAAAGAAAAACAAATACACATACCCTGATCACATTGAGTTAAACCTTTTTATCTCAAGTGTTTATTTCAATGGGGATAAAAGCATTATGTGATTTCTGCCATATGGATTGTAGAGAAACAAAGTAACTGCAAAAGGCACTAGCAGCTGTCATTCTCACTGAATTTCTAATCCAATTAATAGAAGTTAATTTTAATATGGCTTAATGGGACACTGCCAACTAGTTTCAGGCACAAAACTGGGTATTTTGTATTTAATATGTTTTACAACAAGCAAATACAGCAATAGTAAATCTTCTTGGATTTTTTCAAGATTGCAATTTCAAGAAGATTAGCTACATTTTTAAATATTATCCTGGAATTCTGAAAGCTCAAATAGTAACATCCTACTAGAAGACAAAAATCAGATGATAATGAATAGGAATGAACAAAATCAACTGACTTTGTGATATCTGATAAACCTAGTAAAAATTAAAATGCATAGAAACAACAACAGATGAAGTGCTTGGTATTGTTTTAAAAGGCTATCTATATTCATTATTTGCTGGCTTAAAATTCAGAGGGTAGTCCAAAGAGTGGGATTTATAGTCAAACATATTTAGGTTCAAATACCAGTGGCTCTGTCTGCTTCTTAGTCCACAAAATGGAGACAGTCACTTAATAGTCAGCATACCAATATACCACAGACTGGGTAGCTTAAACATCAGATAGTTATTTTCTCACAGTTCTGGAGGTTGGAAGCATGGTGAGGTCTCCCTTCCTGGTTTATAGATAGCCTCCCTCTTGCTGTATCCTGGCCTTACATGGCCTTTCCTCAGGGCATGCACATCACAAGCAGAGAGAGACAGAGATCACTCTCTTCTCCGCTTAAACGTTGACCAATCTTATTGGATTAAGATCCTACCCTTATGACATCTTTTACCCTTAATAAATTCCTAAAAGCTATATCTCAAAATAGAGTCACACTGGGGGTTAGGGCTTCAGCATACAAATTTTTGGGAAACACAGTTTAGTCCAGAGTGGTCCCATTTATCTCACAGAGGTCTTTATTACACTTTCTATAAAGCAGTGCATGGCAGAGGTGGGTATTCCATAATAGGGAACTACTATTAGTATTTTTATAGGACATTATATAATGAAAATATACCCTTAGAAATTCAAAATAAGATAAAAGTAACATAGTTTCCAAATTTATTTCTTAAAATTGCACCTCTATCATTTTAGATAGGACTATTGCTTTATAGGCCATCTCAAAGAAAAAAATTGTGAGTTAATATAATTTTATTAAAATACTTTAAGTATATGCATGTGATGGTTTAAAATGGTTTGAAAAACAGAAATGTTAATTGCTCAACAAATAGAATTACTTTAGATGAAATGGTATTAAAACCATATTATCATAATCCAGGAGAGAAAAGTGAGCAAACCTAAAAGGAAGAAAGCATCTAGAATGGGCTTTTTCAAGTCTGTTAACAATTTCACTAATAGTGCATTTCAGCTTTTGGAAGCTGAAAGGCTTCCCTCAACGGGAAGCCTGCTTCTCCTTCACCCACTCCCACTTGTGATCCCTCTCTCATCCTGCGTCTATGTCAAATAAGTAAATAAAATCTTTAAAAAAAAATAAGGAAAATTTATTCCTTGACCTTACATATCAAGGGAAACATCAGGAGAGAGTATTTCCTTTGTGAGATTGAGAAAGGAAATGAATTCCAATTGCAAGGACATTTGGAATATGTAAATGTTTGTTCGGCTATGTCAAATGTTGACTGGATTGCAATTTTGTTGACTCTCTAGGAATTAATTTTGGACTGACTTCCCTAAAAATATCATAACAATAATATCCAGGGAAACCATGGACTGACCATATAATAACTCTTGAAAGAGGTTCAACATGAAACAAACAACCCTTAACATCTTGTATGCATAAGAATGATTTCTATAATTGGAAAAAAAATACTACCCTATTTCAAGGTATTTCCTCTAATTAGGAATCTAGTTATGTAAAAACAAAAACAAAAACAAACCTAAAAAACAAAAACAACAACAAACTTTAAGATCCGAGATTGTCTACATTACCTGCCACAGAACATCTAAATTCCATAATCGGACATTCAAAGCCTCCGTATTCTAGTTTTTCCACTTCCCTTTTCTCTTCCTGCACTACATCCTCAAAACAGAACGTTTTCTACAAAGATCCCCTCACTTCAATCTGTCTTCATAATCTTTTTCGACATAAGTGAGAAGGGGGTAGAAAGAAGATAACAGGCTGAGAGCTTAGGAATTTACCATATTCAACTTAGTCCGTAGCGTTTCTCCCCATATGTTCTACCCTCCTAACCCTATACCGGAGAGGATTTGCTGGAATTTTGGGAGGCTTCCAGGAAGAGTTACTGGTGACGTGGATAGCATGCCTAAGTGATCAACAACAAATCACCATCCAGAGCTTCCTCCTGTCCTTCCTTTCTAACTCCCCTGTAGTCAGCAGTGGTAGTTGTACAGCTGAAATTAAAACAACAAGCCTTATGGAGAAAATAGAAGTCTCTCTTATCTAGGGAAGTATTAAAACATGTCTAAATATATTTTATTTTTTTGGATACGAGGAATACATTTCAGCCACATATAGCATATGTTTTGTTTGACCGTTTGTCCCTGTTAAGAACAAAGTGCTCCTTGCTCCATCAGCTTGATTAATCTGAGAAGAGAGGTTCTGAAATGACTTTAGAGGAAACGTCCCTCCAAATTATGACTGTTTTGGAATGCTCTCCTCTTGCCTCTCTAGCCATCAACATCCTACCTATATTTCAGAGGCATAGTAGGACTTAATCTTAGCTTATATTTCTCTTGTGACCTAACACATTCTCCACTATTTCATGATTATGTGTATATTAGCCTTAGCTTTCCTAATACAGGCTCCTAGAAGGCAGATTCTGTCTTATTTATATTTATCTCCCTCCCTTCTTTCTTCTCATTCATCTTTTCTTCTTCTCAGTGATGTCAGATGTCTTACTAAGTCTTTAATAAACACTTATTAAGAAAATGCTTAAATGTTTGAGTGCCTGAATTTATGAATAAAGTGGAGGGCATAGAGGATACTGGCATCTACAAAGACCTTTTTTATGCCCATTTCAGGAGATCCAGTAGCAAGTACACCCCTGGAGTTGTGGCCTGTGAAGAATTACTACACAAACCTAGGAGACCCAGATTTGAATCACCTGTTCCAAGGCACATCTTCCAAGGTAGTGGAAATTTGCTACCTTCCCTATGAGTCAATGTCCTCATCTATAGAATGGAGATAAAATATCCAGGTCATAGGATGGTTGCGAGGATGAGAAGAGAGAGTGTGTGTCATGGGCCTGATAGTGTATGGCTCAACACATGTGCATTGCTGCCTTACCTAGGCTCAGCTCTGCAAGTAAACTCATAGCTACATATTCAAGACCTACACCTAAAGAGGACCAGAGGATACCAGGTTAGAAGGCTGTTTCTTCAAATAACTCACAATCAATCCTATTGTCAAACTATAATTCCCCAAATGAAACCCATTTAAGACCTCTTGAATCAGAGGAAATTGTTTGCACTGCTAAAGACATCATTATCCTTAACTCCACATTTGATGTTAAGGCAAATCCTGTCATCCAGTCATGATTTACACAGGTCATTTGCCCATAATGGCCTACAGAATGCTGCAAAGTCAGGGCCCTGCCTACTTCTTGGGCTTTGTCGCTTTTTCTTTTTTTCCTCACTGTGCTCCCATAACATTGTTTTTCATTCAGTTCTGGAGAAAACCTACGTACCTTCCTAACTCAGGACTTCACACATGTGTTTCTCTCTTGAAACATCTCTTTCCCCCCACTCTTCACCTGATTATTTCCTTCTCATAGTTCATGTCAGATGTAGGAGACCCTGTGGAAGAACTTTCCTGGTCCTCCAGTCTAAATTAGATCTCCTTGTTATACTTGCCCTATAGGATTCTTCATTTTTACCCTGTAGATCTTCAAAATTTATAATTATATATGTGCACATGTGTGAGTGTTCGCTGGCACTTAACTGTCTCCCAGCAACTGTAAGTAGTATAAGCACAAAAGTTGTGTGTTCATCCTTATATCCTCAGTGCCTCCCATAGTACTTGGCTGTGTGTTCTCCACAAATATTTGTTGACATGGTAAGGTCCTGGTTGATTTAAAATTTCTATTTTCTTGACACTCTGTTGCTTGTTTGACTAGAAACCTCTTCCTGATATATCACATTAGTTGATTCTTATCAAAAGTTTTTTGAGGGAAATTAATTATTCTGTTCTTACATGAATTTAATATTGTTTTGCTACAGAGTCAAGATGGCGGAGAAGTAGCAGGCTGAGACTACTTCAGGTAGCGGGAGATCAGCTAGATAGCTTATCTAAAGATTGCAAACACCTACAAATCCAACGAGAGATCAAAGAGAAGAAGAACAGCAATTCTGGAAACAGAAAATCCACCACTTTCTGAAAGGTAGGACTGGCGGAAAAGTGAATCCAAAGCAACGGGAAGATAGACCGCGGGGGGAGGGGCCTGCTCCCGGCAAGCGGCGGAGCAACGGAGCACAAAATCAGGACTTTAAAAGGCTGTTCCGCTGAGGGACATCACTCCAGAGGCTTAACTGGGGTGAAGCCCACGCGGGGTCAGCGTGTCCTCAGGTCCCGCAGGGTCACAGAAGGATTGGGGGTGTCTGAGTGTCGCAGAGCTTACAGGTATTAGAATGGGGAAGCTGGCTACAGAGACAGAGCCGAGGAATGAGCTCTAAACTCGGGTTACCTTGAACTGGTCGCAGGCTCAGTGAGCTCGGAGCACGGCCGGAGGCCAGGGTGACGGGAGTAATTGGGCGCTGTTCTCTGAGGGCGCACTGAGGAGTGGGGCTCCGGGCTCTCGGCTTCTCCGGGCCAGAGACTGGGAGGCCACCATCTTCATTCCCGTCCTCTGGAACTCTATGGAAAGCACTCAGGGAACAAAAGCTCCCGAAAGCAAACCCGAGCGGATTACTCAGCCCGGCCCCTGGTAAGGGCGGTGCAACTCTGCAAAGACACTTGAGAATCACTACAACAGGACCCTCCCCCAGAAGATCAACAAGAAATCCAGCCAGGACCAAGTTCACCTACCAAGGAGTGCAGTTTCAATACCAAGGAGAGCAGCAGAATCCCAGAGGAGGAGAAAGCAAAGCACGGAACTCATGGCTTTCTCCTCATGATTCTTTAGCCTTGCAGTTAATTAAATTTTTTTTTCTTTTTCAATTTTTTTTTCTCTTCTTCTGCTAAATTATTTTAAACTTTTACCCTTTTCTTTTTTAACGTTTTTTAACTAGTTTATCTAATATATATATATATTTCCTTTTTATATTTTGTCTTTATTCGTTTTCTTCTTTTACTTGTTTAATTTTTTTTTTTCTAAACCTCTTTTTATCCCCTTTCTCCCCCCTCACGATTTGGGAACTCTTCTGATTTGGTTAAAGCATATTTTCCTGAGGTTGTTGCCACCCTTTTAGTATTTTACTTGCTCCCTCATATACTCTTATCTGGACAAAATGACACGGCGAAAAAATTCACCACAAAAAAAAGAACAAGAGGCAGTACCAAAGGCTAGGGACCTAATCAATACAGACATTGGTAATATGTCAGATCTAGAGTTCAGAATGACGATTCTCAAGGTTCTAGCTGGGCTCGAAAAAGGCATGGAAGATATTAGAGAAGCCCTCTCAGGAGATATAAAAGCCCTTTCTGGAGAAATAAAAGAACTAAAATCTAACCAAGTTGAAATCAAAAAAGCTATTAATGAGGTGCAATCAAAAATGGAGGCTCTCACTGCTAGGATAAATGAGGCAGAAGAGAGAATTAGCGATATAGAAGACCAAATGACAGAGAATAAAGAAGCTGAGCAAAAGAGGGACAAACAGCTACTGGACCACGAGGGCAGAATTCGAGAGATAAGTGACACCATAAGATGAAACAACATTAGAATAATTGGGATTCCAGAAGAAGAAGAAAGAGAGAGGGGAGCAGAAGGTATACTGGAGAGAATTATTGGAGAGAATTTCCCCAATATGGCAAAGGGAACAAGCATCAAAATCCAGGAGGTTCAGAGAACCCCCCTCAAAATCAATAAGAATAGGTCCACACCCCGCCACTAATAGTAAAATTTACAAGTCTTAGTGACAAAGAGAAAATCCAGAAAGCAGACCGGGAAAAGAAGTCTGTAACATACAATGGTAAAAACATTAGATTGGAAGCACACTTATCCACAGAGACCCGGCAGGCCAGAAAGAGCTGGCATGATATATTCAGAGCACTAAAGGAGAAAAACATGCAGCCAAGAATACTATATCCAGCTAGGCTATCACTGAAAATAGAAGGAGAGATAAAAAGCTTCCAGGACAAACAAAAACTGAAAGAATTAGCAAACACCAAACCAGCTCTACAGGAAATATTGAAAGGGGTCCTCTAAGCAAAGAGAGACCCTAAAAGTAGTAGATCAGAAAGGAACAGAGACAATATTCAATAACAGTCACCTTACAGGCAATACAATGGCACTAAATTCATATCTCTCAATAGTTACCCTGAATGTTAATGGGCTAAATGCCCCAATCAAAAGACACAGGGTATCAGAATGGATAAAAAAACAAAACCCATCTATATGTTGCCTACAAGAAACTCATTTTAAACCCGAAGACACCTCCAGATTTAAAGTGAGGGGGTGGAAAACAATTTACCATGCTAATGGACATCAGAAGAAAGCAGGAGTGGCAATCCTTATATCAGCTCAATTAGATTTTAAGCCAAATACTATAATAAGAGATGAGGAAGGACACTATACCATACTCAAAGGATCTGTCCAACAAGAAGATCTAACAATTTTAAATATCTATGCCCCTAACGTGGGAGCAGCCAACTATATAAACCATTTAATAACAAAATCAAAGAAACACATCAACAATAATACAATAATAGTAGGGGACTTTAACACTCCCCTCACTGAAATGGACAGATCATCCAAGCAAAAGATCAACAAGGAAATAAAGGCCTTAAATGACACATTGGACCAGATGGACATCACAGATATATTCAGAACATTTCATCCCAAAGCAACAGAATACACATTCTTCTCTAGTGCACATGGAACGTTCTCCAGAATAGATCACATCCTCGGTCCTAAATCAGGTCTCAACCGGTATCAAAAGATTGGGATCATTCCCTGCATATTTTCAGACTACAATGCTCTGAAGCTAGAACTCAATCACAAGAGGAAATTTGGAAAGAACACAAATACATGGAGACTAAACAGCATCCTTCTAAAGAATGAATGGGTCAACCAGGAAATTAAAGAAGAATTGAAAAAATTCATGGAAACAAATGATAATGAAAACACAATGGTTCAAAATCTGTGGGACACAACAAAGGCAGTCCTGAGAGGAAAATATATCGTGGTACAAGCCTTCCTCAAGAAACAAGAAAGGTCTCAGGTACACAACCTAAACCTACACCTAAAGGAGCTGGAGAAAGAACAAGAAAGAAACCCTAAACCCAGCAGGAGAAGAGAAATCATAAAGATCAGAGCAGAAATCAATGAAATAGAAACCCAAAAAACAATAGAACAAATCAACGAACCTAGGAGCTGGTTCTTTGAAAGAATTAATAAGATTGATAAACCCCTGGCCAGACTTATCAAAAAGAAAAGAGAAAGGACACAAATAAATAAAATCATGAATGAAAGAGGAGAGATCACAACGAACACCAAAGAAATACAGACAATTATAAGAACATACTATGAGCAACTCTATGCCAACAAATTTGACAATCTGGAAGAAATGGATGCATTCGAGAGACATATAAACTACCACAACTGAACCAGGAAGAAATAGAAAGCCTGGACAGACCCATAACCAGTAAGGAGATTGAAACAGTCATCAAAAATCTCCAAGCAAACAAAAGCCCAGGGCCAGACGGCTTCCCGGGGGGAATTCTACCAAACATTTAAAGAAGAATTAATTCCTATTCTCCTGAAACTGTTCCAAAAAATAGAAATGGAAGGAAAACTTCCAAACTCATTTGATGAGGCCAGCATCACCTTGATCCCAAAACCAGACAAGGATCCCATCAAAAAAGAGAACTACAGACCAATATCCTTGATGAACACAGATGCAAAAATTCTCACCAAAATACTAGCCAATAGGATTCAACAGTACATTAAAAGGATTATTCACCACGACCAAGTGGGATTTATTCCAGGGCTGCAAGGTTGGTTCAACATCCGCAAATCAATCAATGTGATACAACACATTAATAAAAGAAAGAACAAGAACCATATGATACTCTCCATAGATGCTGAAAAAGCATTTGAGAAAGTACAGCATCCCTTCCTGATCAAAAGTCTTCAAAGTGTAGGGATAGAGGGCACATACCTCAATATTATCAAAGCCATCTATGAAAAACCCACCGCAAATATCATTCTCAATGGAGAAAAACTGAAAGCTTTTCTGCTAAGGTCAGGAACACGGCAGGGATGTCCATTATCACCACTGCTATTCAACATAGTACTAGAAGTCCTAGCCTCAGCAATCAGACAACAAAAGGAAATTAAAGGCATCCAAATCAGCAAAGAAGAAGTCAAACTATCACTCTTTGCAGATGATATGATACTATATGTGGAAAACCCAAAAGACTCCACTCCAAAACTGCTTGAACTTGTACAGGAATTCAGTAAAGTGTCAGGATATAAAATCAATGCACAGAAATCAGTTGCATTTCTCTACACCAACAACAAGACAGAAGAAAGAGAAATTAAGGAGTCAATCCCATTTACAATTTCACCCAAAACTATAAGATACCTAGGAATAAACCTAACCAAAGAGGCTAAGAATCTATACTCAGAAAACTATAAAGTACTCATGAAAGAAATTGAGGAAGACACAAAGAAATGGAAAAATGTTCCATGCTCCTGGATTGGAAGAATAAATATTGTGAAAATGTCTATGCTACCTAAAGCAATCTACACATTTAATGCAATTCCTATCAAAGTACCATCCATTTTTTTCAAAGAAATGGAACAAATAATCCTAAAATTTATATGGAACCAGAAAAGACCTCGAATAACCAAAGGAATATTGAAAAAGAAAGCCAAAGTTGGTGACATCACAACCCCGGACTTCAAGCTCTATTACAAAGCTGTCATCATCAAGACAGCATGGTACTGGCACAAAAACAGACCCATAGATCAATGGAACAGAATAGAGAGCCCAGAAATAGACCCTCAACTCCATGGTCAACTAATCTTCGACAAAGCAGGAAAGAATGTCCAATGGAAAAAAGACAGCCTCTTCAATAAATGGTGTTGGGAAAATTGGACAGCCACATGCAGAAGAATGAAATTGGATCATTTCCCTACATCACACATGAAAATAGACTAAAAATGGATGAAGGACCTCAATGTGAGAAAGGAATCCATCAAAATCCTTGAGGAGAATACAGGCAGCAACCTCTTCAACCTCAGCCGCAGCAACATCTTCCTAGGAACATCGCCAAAGGCAAGGGAAGCAAGGGCAAAAATGAACTATTGGGATTTTATCAAGATCGAAAGCTTTTGCACAGCAAAGGAAACAGTTAACAAAACCAAAAGACAACTGACAGAATGGGAGAAGATATTTGCAAACGACGTATCAGATAAAGGGCTAGTGTCCAGAATCTATAAAGAACTTAGCAAACTCAACACCAAAGAACAAATAATCCAATCAAGAAATGGGCAGAGGACATGAATAGACATTTCTGCAAAGAAGACATCCAGATGGCCAATAGACACATGAAAAAGTGTTCCATATCACTCAGCATCAGGGAAATACAAATCAAAACCACAATGAGATATCACCTCACACCAGTCAGAATGGCTAAAATTAACAAGTCAGGAAATGACAGATGCTGGCGAGGATGAGGAGAAAGGGGAACCCTCCTACACTGTTGGTGGGAATGCAAGCTGGTGCAACCACTCTGGAAAACAGCATGGATGTTCCTCAAAATGTTGAAAATAGAACTACCCTATGACCCAGCAATTGCACTACTGGGTATTTACCCTAAGGATACAAACGTAGTGTTTCGAAGGGGCACGTGCACCCGAATGTTTATAGCAGCAATGTGTACAATAGCCAAACTATGGAAAGAACCTAGATGTCCATCAACAGACGAATGGATAAAGAAGATGTGGTATATATACACAATGGAATACTATGCAGCCATCAAAAGAAATGAAATCTTGCCATTTGCGACGACGTGGATGGAACTAGAGGGTATCATGCTTAGCGAAGTAAGTCAATTGGAGAAAGATAATTATCATATGATCTCCCTCATATGAGGGAGAGGAGATGCAACATGGGGGGTTAATGGGGTAGGAGAAGAGTAAATGAAACAAGTTGGGATTGAGAGGGAGACAAACCATAAGTGACTCTTAATCTCACAAAACAAACTGAGGGTTGATGGGGGGAGGGGGGTTAGGAGAGTGGGGGTGGGGTTATGGACATTGGGGAGGGTATGTGCTATGGTGAGTGCTGTGAAATGTGTAAACCTAGCAATTCACAGACCTGTACCCCTGGGAATATAAATATATGTTTAAAAAAATAAAATTTATTTTAAAAAAAAGAATTATACATAACCACTACTTATTAAAGGCAAAAAAGAAAACTGGAAAAAAATATTGTTTTGCTACTATGAAAGATTTAATATTCCAAGGTGACATTCTAGCCATTACTTATTAGTTGGAAGGTTTGCCATATTCTTGACCATGTGTTGTCTGTGCAATTCAGTTTCAGAATCTGAAACTGAGACTCTGATTCTCATTCAGATTCAGGAGAATCTGAACTCTAAAAATTAAAAACTATGCCTGATCCTACCTTTCTCTGTGTAATTAATCAGATTGCATGCCTTTTCTTAGCAGCTACAAAATAATTTTACTCCAGACTTTATGTCAACAGCATCAGAAGTAAGTCAATGCCAAGCATTTTGTATAAAGTCTAAAGCCATAGAGGGGACTAGCCAATCCAGAAATAAATTAGGTTTCTGGATACTTGTTTATGAAAATAAGATATACCATTTATTCATAAGCTAACAAAAACTGATAAACATGATAAATTCATAAGACACGTTCAAGTGGGAAATTTTTAGAAAATGTGTAACACCTTAGTACTAATCAGCTATTTGGTCTTAGAGACTCAAATATGCAATGATACAAATTACCACTATCCTGTCAGAAGACAAAAGGTTCCCAACATTAACAGTTTCATGATAAATTTTGTTGCTTAGGTTTTTTTTTTTTTTTTCAAATTAAAGCCTTTCAAAAGATACTCTTTCTTTCCAAGACGTTTGGTGTTTTTGTTTTGTTATTCATTATTTATAAAGTTTTTTAAAGACTGTATTAATTTATTTGATAGAGAGAGTGCACACACACACAAAGAGCTATAGACAGAGAGAGGGAGAAGCAGTCTCCTCACTGAGCAGACAACCTGATGAAGGACTTGATGCCAGGACTCTGAGATCATAACCTGAGCCAAAGGCAGGTGCTTAAACAACTGAGCCACTCAGGCACCCCTTGTTTTGGTTTTTAAACCACAGCCCTTATCCAACCCACCAGTTTTCTCTAAAGTACATGGCAGGAGCAACCTCTTAAAGGATTTTTTTATCCATTTGTTTATGTACTCATTTGTTTACTAATCAAATGTGTTAAAGGTCTTGCTACCTGCTAGACAGTGCCCTGAGCTCTTAAAGAGCTATCCTCATTTTTTTTGTTTCATCCAAAAATAAAATATTATTAATCATACAAAGTTGTCATTTCAACAAATTACAGTGTTCTTCACAAAATGATTATGTCATGACATTTAGCAGTTTAGCCCTACAACACATCTTATTTACTTTATCTCATCATTAGTCTAAAGTTAGGGTTCCATTTTATTTTTTCAAAAAATGACAGTTACCATTTTCTTATTGGGAAGTAACCTTTGTTCCTTTTAGAAATGTATTATAATATATATCAGCAAATAGAAAAATTAACCATAATATCCCCACTACCCTGTATGGCTTTTCTCTCTGCAAACAGTGAGGATTCTAGTCTTGTAACCATACGCATAGATCTGAAAATAGATAATATTTAAGAGAAACAAAAATACGGTTCCAAGATTACTTCGGTGTGGATCACGATTTTATTTGCACTTCATTCCTCAGTATTTCCTAAGCTAGAAAGGCAGACTGGAGTTGTAAGGATACAAGTTTCACAGTCTCATATTAAACTGCCTTGAGTGTCCTCAATAAAATTTCCAGAGCACTTTATAATAATAGGCCTATTTTCATGGAATCAAGAAACTAGGTCAAGATACCCTTTCATGAGCCCCCAAACGGTGTCTAACTGTTTAAGGATTGTCTGTCCTCCTTTCACACAGACTACTTTGTCTAAGTGGGCCTTAACATCCGCGATTTCCATCTGGGCTGTTCAGCAGCGGCTTGGTGTCCGTCCACGCTGGGAAGAGCAGCCAGCATGGCAGCCTCCACACACAGCTGAAGGTAGTCTTGCAGAACACAGAACCCTGCACACCTGGGAAGACACGGATCCAACCCCAGATACCCGCCCCCCCCCCCCCCCCCCCCCCCCCCCCCCCCCCCCCCCGTCTGTCTTCTTAAGCAGCTCACCCTCCCGCAGCCTTTGCCTGTGTCTGCCCCATTAGGCAGGGGAGGAGGCCACACCAACGGGCCGTAAGCTCCTGAGAACTCCCTCTGAAAGGAAAACGGAGTAGGGGTTGATCATGATTTAATTGGTACCCAAATCAGATGATTGGTTTGTGTTCTCTGTGAGCTTCTAGGAGAACAGGTGAAGTACAAGATCACAGGAGACTGGAGGAATCTCACGTGGGCTGGGAACGCCCCTGCTTTATGCTGTGGAAGCCCTTCACAAACGCCCACATTGGCGTTTGCCGAGGGAATCCTTCTGGAGGTGAATAGGAGTAGGGCTCTTGCTTGTAATTTTCACTGTTATTGCCAGTTGTTTTTCTAATAAAGTCATATTCCCAAATTATGATATAAACTGGTGGCAAAATTAGTAATAGATACGTCACTTAAAAATTTCCCAAAGTAGGGGCGCCTGGGTGGCCCAGTGGGCTAAAGCTCAGGTCATGATCCCGGGGTCCTGGGATCGAGCCCAGCATCGGGCTCTCTGCACGGCAGATAGCCTGCTTCCCTCTCTCTCTCTGCCTGCTTCTCTGCCTACTTGTGATCTGTCAAATAAATAAATAAATAAATAATTTTTTAAAAAAATTTCCCAAAGTATATTTAAAGCAAGAACAAGTTTTATTAAATTTGAAGCTGCTCACATTCAAAACTCAGCAGTATGCTTCAGTATGACTAAACAATTTAGAGGAACACAATATGCATCAATTTTAAGTTCTATGTACTATTTATCTCATAAAATTTCTGAGGCAAAGAAAATCACAACATCTTCTTAAATGAATTGGTTCCAACTAAAACCCTAAGTGCTGCCATCATGATATCCCCCCAACCTGAAAAACCTTTCTCTCTTTTCTGGACTCTTGTAAAACCCCCAGCTATTATAAAGGCCAGTACATAAATCACTGACCTGAGAAATTTCCCTTGTCTAACAAGCCTACTGTAATGACCGTATCTTTATTCTGCAAACATTCTTCAGTCTTGGACTTAATTTGTGGAAAATTATTTGGTTCTTCAGGGTGTTGTTTTTTTCCTGTTCTCATATAACTGCATGAATTTTATATTCCTTCAAGAACATCATTATAGCACTTAGTACAATAACTGATTGTTTAATGATTAAGTGAACCTAAGTGCTAATGACTACAGGAATTTTAATGGTTTCTGAGAGGATAAAATGCATGACGGATGTTATTTATGTAATGCTGTAACTCATTTCATTCTATAAAAGACAGTGGAATTTATTTCTGTTCTGTAGAAAAGCTTATTTCTTCACCTTAGGAACAAAAATACAGGCGCTCGAGGATTTTCCCCCTCTTCTGTTTTGTTTTACATCCTGTGTTGGCTTTCCAAGCATGTCTACTTGTGCAAGAGTGTCTCTGAGCCATGTCCATGTGTAGCCTGGACTCCTCTACATTCCGTTCTAAGCAAAATCATCCCACTGCTCATTTTCAAGTCACCCCAATTTTGAAAAAGACAAAATACTTTGACCCTTTTCCTGCTATCAGGAATCCTTGATCCTAAAAATCTAGGTAGTTGTATTTTCCACAGATAAAACCCAGTCTGCTTATTGAATGCAGAGCACAAGAAATCAGCTGATGGCTTTCAGAGCTGGGATGAGGATGCCTCTGAGCCTTTGCTTCCTTCTGTGCAGGTAGAAGCAAGAATAGTGCTTCCAGGGCTCTAGTGAGGACTGAATGAGGTAATGTGGGCCAGGTACGTTCCCAGCTCAGTAAATGTGAGCGCTCTCTCCCTTCTCTTTTATAATGCACTTTCTGAAATTGAAATAAAACATGCAAACAGAAAAAAAAATAAATGGGAGCACTAACCAGATGCTGAGAATTGTTCTGTGATTTAATATAATTAGTTGTGACCTTAGACAAGAGGTGGAGCCTTGCTGAGCAGCAGCATCCTCATCATCAAATGGTAATAAAGAGTGAAGCTCTCGTCTAGGGTCCTCGTGAGGATCACTGACATAATGGATGGGAAGCAGGCTTGGAGCATTGTCAGTACACAGTTACCGATAACTGTTTCCACCCCCATTGTCACCATCACCATCACCTTCATCATCATGCTCATCACTACTATGAACGGACTGTCAGAAAATGGCACAGCCAATTTATTAGGAGGCTGTTCAAGGCAGATTAAAACAGGTGTGTGAGACAGGAAGTTCAATCAGGGACCTACAAAAGCAAAGGTATACTGGAACACCCGACCAGGACTGGCAGCAAGGCTGATAGTAGAGAGGACTCCTCCCCCTAAAGAATACTAATTTTTATTCTAATAAGCATACAACATTAAGTCAGTTGTACATCCACGGTCTTTTTAAAATCAGTCGGACAAACTGAAGATAAAATACAACACTCTTCTCTAAACAATTATTGTAGGTTTGTATTCAGAGAAAAGAAACCAAATCAATCCTATCCTGGCATTTGGTATTAACAATCTCTGTGTCCTTAATATCACTTCAATGTGGCTTTCAAAGAAAGTTCAATTTTCAATACCTGCATATAAAAACCCCTGTTTTGTTTAAAAACAAAACACTGTTTTTTTTTTTTAAACAAAATAACTTATATCCCCTAAATCTAACCCTCCTGATACCCATACTCCAGAGAAACTTCTGGAGTAATGAGGGTCATGCGCATGAGGAGAAGAGACCTTGAATGAAAGGTGAATTTTCCATTGTTGGAAAAGAAGTTAAACTATTCAGATTTGTCCTGATGCTGTATGCAAATAATGGCACTGCATGAGAAGGAGAAATGCATGAAATTGAGGAGGAAGGGTATATTTATACCAGCTCATGGGAGCTTCCCACATCAATTTGCACTTTGTTTTTCTCTCTGTCAAGTATAAGAAGTTACAAAATACCAGAACCTTAATTTTTAGTTCTAAATGTCTATGTTGAACATACTCTTGAAAAAAGCATGGACATCACTTAATGGTTCAGTTTCCTGGGGTTCCCATTCTAAATGCAGACATAATTATTGCTTTGATCCCAAGTCCATTGCAAAATAAAAGAAGAAAATATGACAGTTTCTTAGGAGTGAAGCATTTTACTAATTCAAGTTAAGGTAAGATTCTTCTTCCTAAACAGTGAGTCAGATCACTAAAAACAAAATCAATTGCTGGTAACATTCAATGTGTGCTTCCAAAACAGATGCAAACCTAAGTCATCCTTGTGCATTGAGCTCAAGGCTCAGGATATAAAACATAAACACACAACCTGCGAGGACAATGAATATTATAAAACTCTGGATACACACTTCAGACACGGCTGTTAAACCCAAAGCACAGTGGAAAGTGTTCCTAGAATAACTTAAAAGCTAAAGAGAGATTTCAAGAAATCTGGACAGCAAGTGCGAACAATAAGAGAAATAATCTGCTGGGAGAATTTCCATTGCCCAAGTTGGCCATATGGAAATCACAGGTTCTCCTTCTAAATCTCTCCATTTCATCCTCCCTGATATCTGAAAAGATCAGCAAGAGAAGAGTGCTTTTATTTCCCAACTTTCTCACTGGCTAAACAATTTTGATGAAGGAAGATACACATTGTCAAATACTACAGAATGACAAAGATTCTCCTACACTACCCAAGACTTGTTCAAGGTTAGGCTTCATATGGTTTCTGTCAAGTCTGTGTTTCCACTTCTGCTGCTGAACCTTCTAAATACAATTGAGTATTCAGAACAGACTACACTGAGGTTTGTTTGTTTGTTTGTTTTGTTTTGTTACAAAATTGGTTTGAATTTGAAATCCGTTTAGGATAGAATCTCTTCTGACTCCCCATTTGTCTTTCCTGTTTGTAGTTGGGAGCCACCCATACACTGTCAAACACATGGTGTCTCAAATGAGATATGGTAACAATATAAAATTTAAAAGGAATTTTTCACTTAGAGGCAAAGGACCTGGGGAAGAGTAGAGACCTGGAAGAAGAGAAAAGAAATGCAGTTTTATCTGTCTTCTGGGGAGTATGTCAGAAATGTCCCAGGGCACACTTGGCCTTTCTCTCTCCCTCTTTTCATCGCCCTGGCTGTTGCCACATTGACTCCTTCTCCTCTCTAAACAGACAAGCCTCAGACGTCTCCTCTCAGCCAGGCTTCTCTAACCACCCAGTGGGAACCCTCCCCCTACTCCTTTATCCCTCTGTAACTGCTACCACTTAGGCCTCCAGGGTTGAGATCCCTCTTTGTTACTTTTTAGCTCCCTTGTTTCTTATTGACTTCTTTATTTTCTGAGTCCTTGGGCTAAAACGTGAGTTCCTTCAGGGAAGAATTTTACCTGTTTTTTTTCACCCTCCATATTCTTGACACTCGGTGTCTAATACCTATTAGCTATTCGACATACGTTTGTTGAATGAAGACGGATAAGGCTTTCCAGAGAAATCTGCTCAAGGTTTCCTATACTCCCCTCCCTCAGGACATCCTTTCACTACACAGCCTTTGCACTCCTGTCTCTTACCCGTATCTCCTGTTTCAGCTCAAATGCCATGATGGCCTTTCTCCATGTTCACCCCACTCCCTTACACTTCATCACATCCCTTCTCCCCTAAATAGCTGGACTCTTGATACCCCGCTCTTTCAATTGCCAGCTAAGGAGTTGTGAATAAAATGACTTCATAACTCTGTGCCTCAGTTTCCTCATCTAAAAATGGGGGAAAACAGAGAAACAGAAAATCATGGTGGCTGCTGTCAGGATCACATGGAATAATCAGTGTAGGACGAAAGAGCCCGATCATCAACAAATGCTAAATATTCATAATTATTCCTACATATTTGAGCACTTAATCAGAATGCTGCCCTTAAATTTAAAATCTCAAATATTTTGGTTTTCTGTTCTTTCTGCCTATTCACACAGAGTCTAGCATAGTATCATATGTACTTATTGGGTAATTCGACAAATAGACATTTGGTTAAGCTCAATAAAGGAAATAGGAAAGGGATATAATGAAGAAAGGTAGGTAAGGTCTTTTATTAACTCAATTATATTTACCTTATATTCTTGAAATTCTGATGAGGAAATCTCAAGGCTTAATCAGTATTTTTTGCCAATAAATTCAACTTAGATTTCTATTTATTTGAGGATGCTGCCTCCTTTCAAGTAAACAGGCTTCAAACTTTTCACAAGATTGGTCATTTTTCTTACTCCTGAGAAATATTTTATTGGTATTGGCAAATAAGCAACAGAAACACTGTCTTGTGTTTGACTTTACCTAAATGGTAATTCATAGATCTATTAGACTGTTACCTGGATAATAGAAAATAAAATCAAGAAAACAAAAAAGCAAGCAATACTAATCTCCATCGTATAGGAATGTAAGTGAATATTCATGTGAAATTAATAAATACCAGGTGAAAATGAGCAAATTACACCAGCACACATTTATTGGGCTTAAGAAGGGATGTGTCATTGGCTTACCCTCTCTATCCTATAGGATTCCAACAATTTAAACTTCTCCAACTGGAAGTTATGAGTGTTGACGTAATGTTGCTGTCCCTGGACAGCTGAGCTCAGCAGCACTAGTTCCATGTTTCCTTTCCAAAGGATAGCTAAAGAAACATTCTTTTGACAAGTGTAATATGTTTGCTATGTTTCAGGAATTTTTTTTCACATTTTCCTCTATAGCTCAATGTATTGTTCCATGATTTCTGTGGGCTTGATTTATGTGGGGTCAGGTGCAAAAGTTAGTAAAAAGCACAATGTTCAGAATAGACCAGAGTAATCTAAATGAGGGTCATAGATTTGATGCTCTGGAAAAGAAATTTTCACCTCCTGTATGTACGGAGCTTCATCTACCATCCAGGCATTATTTGACTGGTTGATGGATTTTAAGTATGGAAAGGTTTCACTTTCTTCTTCTTCTTTTTAAACTTTTTTTTTTTTTTTTTTTTGTCAGAGAGAGTGAGCACAGGCAGACAGAGTGACAGGCAGAGGCAGAAGGAGAAGCAGGCTTCCTGCTGAGCAAGGAGCCCGATGTGGGACTCGATCCCAGGACATTGGGATCATGACCTGAGCTGAAGGCAGCCACTTAACCAACGGAGACACTCAGGTGTCCCTTCTTCTTAACTTGTAAGTGGATAATGTATCCAACTGATACAAAATATAATTCTTTGACAAGTCCTTTAAAAAAATTAACCCATAGTATACATAATTCTGTAACTTTATTCTCCTGACAACATGTCATAGGCATCTTTCTAGGTCAATAGTTAAACTCCAGCTCATCACTTTTAATACCAACAAAATATACACAGTATGGGTATATTAACAATTTTCAACCAGTCTATGGATGGCTAATCAGGTTGTTTTTAGGTTTATTTTTTACTTACTACAAGATGGAAATTAATATTTTCATATGTATGTCTTTACATACGACCACCTTGGTTTCTATAGGGTAGATTCCAGATTATAAGACCAATGGATCAAAAGGTATACAATATGTAGATCTGTACATAAATCTATATATTTACATTTTTTCTATAGAAAGATCTGGATACTGTCATATTTACTTAGCTTTTTTTTAACTTCATCAGTCTTGATTTCCTAATGGAAATTGTTTTTTTTAATCACACAAAAATAAAAATCATGCCTTGCCTTACTCAGAAAACTTCAACCCAGCAATGAAATATGTCTCAAATCAAATACTTTTTAATTGTTACCATGATATACATGGATAATTGTCTATATTTTTTCAGCATCCTATCTTCTGATTTTTCCCCCTCAAACTTACTGACAATAGTGTATGAGCTTTGTCCACCACAAAATTGACCACATTTTCAGACTCAGCAGAACAAAGCATTTAGTAATATCAGTAGAACAAAGCATTATTAATCACATTTTTATTTAGATAATTTACAAAGACTCAGTTGTTCTTGAAATTTTATAAGTCAAATCTACTATTTTCTTTGCCTATTTTCAAATATTAGTCTAGATATTGAGCCAGCACATTTTTTTCAATAAGTGCTAAAATATACAGTACACATCATGGCCTGCTCTGAAATAAAGGTGAGAAATTTTTTTCTACTTTTTGATTCTGAGCCAATTATTTATTGGCCAGTCCCTCAAGTAAAGTTGTTGGACTTGTACAGACAGAAAATGTGTCCAATTGACTCATAATATTTCTTAATAAGAAGAAGAAAAGAGAAAAACCCTAGTATTTAAAAAAATAATTCCTTTTTTATTCATCAACCATAAAATATATTATTTCATTTAATTTATAATGACCTATAAGTATTTATAGATGAGGAAACCGAGGGTCAGAGAGGTTCAGTAACATGCCCAATGCCTCAGAACAAATAAGTATTGCTCCATTGCTCCATTTTCCTTCTGATTTTGAGACCACACTACACACGAATAGGTCCCCAGTTCCCTATTTAATTCTATACATTGATCACCTATTTTTGTCCCAATCATTTTTCCTCTCATAGTTGTAATCAGCTGCCAGTGATGGTATAGACATGAAGGTAAAGTTTCAATGGGCTACAGTATTTCTACATAACTGGAGGGGAATTCTGACTTAACATGAGTGAAGGCCTCTGGTCTACTCTTGGAGCACAAGGGAGAATATTTCATGGACCATTGGGTTGGTCCCCCTTTTAAGGCTGACCTTTCTCGCAGAAGCTGTGCTGGTTGGTGACAGAGCTACGTTGCATGGAACACTTTTTAGCCTCAGATCGCAGGCTCCTGCTACTGAAGATATTTTCTACCCAGGATCTCAAAGCTACTCAGTAAAAATGAAAAAAATATCTCATACGACCTGCTGGGTGAACATTCCTCTCCCCTTCTGTTTTTTTAACCCTAAGGCTTATTGGGGAAGCTAATGACAATTTTCTTTGAGGTTTTTAAAGGACACATTGGAAAGTACTTCAAATCTCTCCTCCTTAATAAGCTGATCATAGGGTGGGGGGAGGGGTTGAAACATTTCCATCCTTATTGTATTACATCAGGAGTCTACCTGCATAATTTTTTCACTGATAATTCTGGCAATTTTTGAAAGTGGAAATTTTAAGCAAGATTCACATCATCTTAAGAGACACAACAACACATTCTCACCCTTGGATTGTCACAAAATACAAAGCTTTTTGCAGTTTAATATGCAAAATTGTAGACAGGGGGTTTTATCCCCCCCTTAATATGGTGGCTGACTATAATGCCATTGTGTATGTAATTCTTTGATTTGACTAATAATATTTTCTTCCAGCATTAAGTATTTTTAAAACTACTGACATATGTGAAAATATTGCCTTACTGTTTTTTTTTTAAACTAATGTATAGTATAATTTTACTGATTTTTTATGTGACTCTAGTCTTGCTGTTTTTAAAAAATAATACAGGAAGAGGCCTAGCTTGGAGAAGTTTAAATGAAAATCTACTGGGAGTGGAGGGATGGAGGTGGAAACTCTTTGTAAATGGCAAGAAACTCTTTTTCTCAACTCTTCTATTGCCAGTCAAGTCTTCCGGGAGGAAATAAAACATCACACAGAGCCTGTCGTTCCTGCAGGTTGAGGTTAAGTTTGAACCTTCCTTGCTAGTCCCTCCACCAGCGTGGCGACCCTTCTCTGCAAGGTGAACTTCCATTAACGGAGCTCCCAAGGAACCAACCTGCGGCACCTGAAGCTGATGCAGAGCAGCACAGAAGTGCTTCGAGGAGCTTCTTGCCCTAGGCGACTATTCTATGCACACAAGCTCTTACAAAAGTCGCTTGTGCTCAGCGAAAGGCATCCCCCCACCTGCAGGCACAGAGTAACGAGTGCATACCCACACACCCCAAGTTCAGGAAGCTGGGCTCATGGACATCCCCCCTGCCCCACGACTCCCCCGCTCGGGAGCACCTTCCGCAGAGAAGGCAAGCGTTTCCCTTCTTTTTTCACATCTTTCAAGTTGCCAAACCTGGGACTGGGTGACACGGGGCAGAGACTGAGTCTTTCCTGTGTTGCCCTGGGACAGGAAGGACCCTGAGGTACTGCGGCATGTCCCAGAGATGCGCAAGCATCTCGCGCTCCTTGGAAGCTCCCGGCGAGGACAAAGAGGGTCAGAAACCGAGTAAGAAATGGGCGGGCTGCGGGGAGACTGGCTCTTGGGCTGCTGGCGAATGCCATAGGGAACAGTGCCCAGGGACTCCGCGCGCCCTCCCTGTCCCGGGGTGCGCTCACCATTTGTAGCCTCTGCCGCGCTTGAACTTGAGGGTGAGCCCAGTCTCCAGAAAGAGCAAGAGGTTGAGCAGCGCGAGCAGCCAGTACCGCGGCTCCTTCTTCACCTCGGTCACTCGCCAGACCCCAACCAGAGAGTGCAGCACGAACAGCAGCCGGGTGGCCAGATTGTTGAGCAGGACCAGTCCCTCCATGCCGGCCCGCGCGCTCTGCCTGCCGCCCCCCGACCCCCGCCTGCGCCCCCGCAGGCCCCCTCGGGAGCCCCGGAGCCCGCCCGTGGGCGGGAACCTGACAGCTCGAGACCCGCCGCTGCTGCCGTCCCTCCTCAGCCTCCCGAGCAGGGAGAACAGGAGACAGCGGCTCGCCCCTCCCCCAAACTTCCTGACAACTCTCAAAGAGGGGAGAATCTAAACCCAGCCTGTCTAGACTGCTGGGCTTTCCAGGGAGTTCTGGGGCTGCGCCTCCGGGATCTCCGGGGCGTTATTCCCCGGCGCTGCCCATCTCCCTCTCAATCCCGGGAGCCAGGCTCCAACCCTGCAGTCTACCCCATCCCACCCCCGCAGGGTGTCCTCCAAAACTTCCCCACTCCCAGAGATAGGGTGGAGTGAGGGTCGAGATGCTACATAGCCTGAGAGGGGGGAGGAGGATGCATCACTGCCATCTCCTCCCTGGCTTTTCCAGCGAAGTAGTTTGATTCACTCACACTTCTTATGGGAACAAGCTGTCATAGTGACTCTAAGCTGGAACCGGAGGAGGGCCCAAGAATCCGCTGTCCAAGCAGTTTTGGAAATGCTGTTCCTGCGCAGTTTGAAGAATGAAACTTCACAGGACTAGAGGAAATCAGATGGGGGGTTTCTGAGAGCGGTCCCTGCACCTCATTTAAGGAGTGGGTAGCCCAGGTTACTCCCACTCTTTGGTCAATGTGTTATCAAAGCAAAGAGATGTTCTTTATTATGTCGTCCCTACTCTCACTACCCCCCCACCCCCCACCCCTTGGAATTTCTTCTGAAAGTTGGAGGTTAGCAAGGCAGGAAGGCAGAGGGGAGACAGAAGAAGGAAGGAGAGGATAAAGCCAGGGGTTGGACTTGTGGGAGCAATTCATGCAGCTGGGAAGGCACCCTTGAGATCAATGACCAATGAATTCAACTCTGGTCTTTCTAGCATCCAAGGTGAAGAGGAAACTGAAGTCAGGGTTTCCCAAAATACCTTCATGATTTCTGTTCCCTTGTTTCCCTACTGCCTGTACCACTATTTATTTGACACCTTTCTTTAAATGAACTCAAATTTTTACTGAAATAATTTTTAAAATGAAACTTTATATCACTTGCAAATGGAAAAACCAGTATAGTAGGCCAGAGGTAGATGGTATTACAAAAACAAATAAAATAAAATGAAACTAAGTTTTTGAAATCTCAGTAGATATTAATTATTGCCTTCTAAGACTCTGTACCTCAGCCTCCTTCTTTCTGGGGAGATAAAAAAAATGCCAGGGGGCACCTGGGTGGCTCAGTGGGTTAAGCCTCTGCCTTCCCCTCAGGTCATGATCCTAGGGTCCTGGGATCAAGCCCCACAGAGTGCTCTCTGCTCAGCAGGGAGCCTGCTTCTCTCTCTTTCAGCCTGCTTCTCTGCCTACTTGTTATTTCTGTCTGTCAAATAAATTTAAAAAAATAAATCTTAAAAAAAAGAAAAAGAAATTCCGGTCATAATACTACCAAACAGGGATGTTCTCTTGACCACATTAGTAAAACTGAGAGAAAAACACAAAAGGAGTATCTTGGTTAGGTTTATTCAACTTATGATCATCCCTTACCTTTCTTAAAATTAGGTTGAAAACTCTGAATTATATGATTAGTGTGTTCATGAAGTGAAAAAAAATCCAGTTGCTTAGAAGCTCAGTTACTTCTGATACTGTTATCAGGAAGATTTTCCTTTCCCCGTGTGTGTGTATTCTTCCATATCTCAGGAAACCCAGCAGTGATTTCCTGGGACATCTTATCATAGTGCTTTTCATTGTGGGGTGATGGCATAGTGACCAGTGACCTCACGCTATTCAGTGACACACAAGAGCACAGTGTACCAGTGCAGTGGGAGGCAGGGTGGTGTGGACACTGGAGCCTAGAGCCAGGCCAGCTGGCTGCCTTGGAGTCCTGGCTCAGCCACTTAGTAGTGTTATAACCTTTGTAACTCAGTTTCCTTATCAAGCCTATTAACTTATAGGGCCATTGTGAGGATCAAATGAGTTAATCTATACAAAGCACCTGGCAGGTAATAAGTACTTGGTAACACTGGTGATTATTGCCTGGACCAAAAAAGTTAGTTCCACGCTCTTTGATGATCTGTGACAAGTAACACTAGGAGTAGAGCAGACAAACATAAGACCTGTCAAAGCCTCAGGCTGAACACCATCAGGAATACATCTGTTGCTGAACAAGTTTGGTTTACTGGTCTTTTAGGGAGAAAGAGCACACTCCAGGGAGAACTGTGGGCATCTCAGGAAGAAGATATTAGAAGGATTAGAGAGAACTTACTAGAAAGGATATGGGCTTGTGTTAGGTGCTTTAAGGAGGACTAAGAAAGTAGGGCTTGACTTTAATTGGATGCTCTGAGGAAGTGGGGTTAATTCTGTAATGGGTTGTCTTAATAAAGCTTACTTAGGGGACTGTTTGGACAGTTAGGACAATGTTTATGTTTTGTTTGAGTTCAGACACAACGACAGAGTGATCCTGTCTTTATCTTGATCCATCAGGCTCACAAAATGGCTTTGCTTGATATTCATACTCGGTGAAAGTTTTGTGTTCAACAGGAGAATGGCAAGGCCTGGCTGCTGGGCAGACCAGTTTCCTGCGGTCAAGGTTGGCTTCTCTCCTTCTCAGGCTTCCTAGGAAGGGCTCCAAGAGAAGGGTTTAACAAGAAAGGAAGAAAGTCAGTCTAACAGCTTCCAAACATCTTTGCTGCTCTCTGTTTTGAAGGTTTAGGTCAGTATAGGATCCATTTCCTCTGGGTCTGAAAAACAAAACTGTCATTAAATGGAACTTTGAGGTTATTTAAAAAAAAAAAATTCTCCTAAGCTCATTTTAGAAGACTGGAGGTTGGGGTACCTGTGTGGCTCAATCAATCAGTTGGGTGTCTGACTCTTGGTTTTGGGCTCAGGTCCTGATGTCAGAATCATGATCTCAGGGACGTGACATTGAGCCCTGCCTCAGGGCTGTACGCTCAGCACAGAGTGTGCTTAAGATCTTCTCTCTCCCTCTGTCCCTCCTCCCACTCATGTATGTGCTCTCTCTTTCTCTCTAATATAAATAAATAAACTTATCTATCTATCTTTCATCTATCAATCTATCTAAAAGAAGACTGGAAGCTTTGAGAACTATCTTGAGATCTCCAATCCAATACAGCAGCAAGCTTTTAAAAAAGAAAAAAAATATGTAGTTTTTTTTTTTTTAAACTACTCTCCTCAAAAAATCAATTTTAGCCTCATGCAGTCAATTCTTGTGGTATAGGATTGGGTTGCACAAAGTGGAGCTCACCTTATTGTCCCAGGGGACAGCAGTCACCAGGCCTCTCTTGCCTTCTGAATGCAAATTGAAACCCATGTCAAGCATTTATTTCATTTAGAGTGATTTTGGTTGCACGCAAGAGTCTGTCTCAAGCTAATTCAAGTAAAAGGAGTAGTTATTAGAAGGGTACATATGGCCTTATAGGAGATGGAACCCCTTGGAACTCAAGCACAAGCATTACAGTAGAGCCTTGGGCTGGAATTGTAAGACAGCTGTGGACTTGAGTGACTCTGGGATCTCATGGTTACAGTTTGTAGACCTTTTCATAGCAGCTCTCTGACCCTGTCCACCTCCAGGCAAGTCTTTCCACATTCTGAGTTCAAATTCCTAAGAAAAGGAATTCACTGAACTCTTTCAACTCTAGTTACCAGGTCACATTATGGACAGTGAATAGGCTATTGAATGACTGTAATCTGGTCACTGATCATCCCTAAGGGAAGACCAACACTGATGCTACTTTATCATCTTTCAACATGGCATTCTGGGTAGGGCAGTATAAGCAGGGGAGGAAGGGTCACAGCAGGCACATTGACTAACATCTAGGACCATTCACTGCTCAGCTGATATGCACACATCCTATGCCTACAGTCCTAGAGATGTCCCTCTCTGAAACTACTTAAACACCGTACATGCAGTTATGGGCTCACCTATGACCTCCCAACAGCAATGCAATCCAAAATCATCTTCATCCATCAGGAATCATCCTTTGATTCATCATCAAATCATCACCAAAGCTGCAATGTATCTCAAAAGCTACAACTTCCTAGCCACAGCCCCCAAGGATGCTCTGATTCTTTTTATACTTTTGCTAGGAGTCTTACCCCATTCCTATCTGTGTCCAAAGAACAGCTCCCAGATTTAGCTGGAAATCATTGATGACTTTGAGTAAGGAAGCAGACAAGATCTTCAACCATTTCTGCTGTCTTGAATGCAGTGATTTCACAGACCCCTTAAGCACGACTTCTCTTTGCTCTGGCTGGTAGGACTTCAGCTTCGTGGGGGCTCTCACGGAAGAACCGTGCTCACCTCTGCTAGCTTTGGCTATTTTCCTATGCTCTGGTTTCACCATGGACTCCTGGAATTCCTGGAAGTCCTCAACATTCTGGGTCCACCCCTTCCTTCTTCCTAGTACTGGTTGTATTGCATACTCTTTGGTTTCAAAAATTATTTCTAATATTTCAAAGATGAAGTCTTAGTTTCTAGACCAAAATTTGAATCAGAAGACTCACAGATTTCTTTGTGAAATATGTGGATTAGATAGGAACAGCAACTGCAACTCTTGTATGTTATGTATGACAGTGAAAATAAGCAGAGCTTTATTAAGTTATCATTAACAGTAATGATTACTCTTCTTTTAAAAAAGAAACTAAAGGTCAGTGGATGATCAAGTTTCAGAGCTAGCAAGGAAGTTCCAAAGCTAGCAAAGAAGAGAAGTCTAAAGTGCCAGTGAAGGAACAGGAGTGAGGTTTCCTTCTTCAATTTGCCTTCTTGGGCCCCGGCTTCACTTCCTAAGTGATGCAACTATAGGTCACAAATTCCTTAATCTCCTTGAGCCTTGGTTTCTTATCCATAAGATAAGAATGATAGTATCTTCATGTCTACTGTAAGGATCAAATTGGTTGATGTTTCAAAAGTGCTTATAAAAATGCCTGAAATATAGCAGGCACTCAGTAAATATTTGTTGAATAAGAAGATATGAGTGAGGGTTGAATAAACAACATCTGAAACAGAAATGTGTTATTCTCCAGCTGGTACCATCACGGAGTCTTCTTCTAAGGCCAGCTGCTTGTACATGATATGGGAAGTAATAAAGCCAGTAAATGTCATTGGTCTGAGCTCAAGGCCTCATTCCTGGAGGAGATCCCAAAGAGATCACAGATAAGTAGAGACACTGCATGTTTGCTGGTGATGATAAGCACGTCTAACGCTGGTGGTTTTACTACCCTGAGTAGTGTGAGACTCATCTCCCAGGAGAGCTGAGTTGTTATGTATAGTTAGGATTTTGACTTTGGAGTCATACAGCTTGGGTTTGAATCACAGCTCCTATATGGACTGACTTATGTTCCCCCAGACCCACATGTTAAATCTTAACTTTTAGTGCCTCAGAATGTAACTAGATTTTAAGATAAGGTCTTAAATAAGCAATTAAATAAAAATGCAGCCATTAGGGTGGGTCCTAATCCAGTTTGACTAGTGTCTTTCTAAAAAGAAGAAATTTGGGCACACAGAGAGATATTGGGGATACACCAGCACAGAAGAAAGAACATGTGAAGACACAGCAGGAAGGCCGCCATCTGCAAGACAAGGAGGGAAGCTTCAGAAGAAATCAAACCTGCCAACACCTTGATCTTGGACTTTCTGTGATCCAGGTTGAGAGAAAGTAAATGCCTATGGTTTCAGCCACCCCATCTGTGCTGATTTGTTACAGTAGTCGGAGCAAACTAAAGCTTCAAGCATATGATCTCAGTAAAGGTGGGTAGGTTTTGCTCTCTCTCAGAGCCTCAGTTAACTCATTGGCAGAATGAGGATATTAGCGGGACTTAATCCATAGATTTTTGAGGATGAAATGAGGTTGACATTTAACACCAAGTCTGCCTCACAGTAAGAGCCAAACATGTTAGCTATCATCATTATTATTGTTGCTATAAACAGTGATAGTTATTATTGTTGTTACTAATGTCTTCAGAGGGTACAGCTATCAGGCACCTTCCCTATGTGGTTGGAAAGTGAGCAGCACGGTTACACACCCAAAATAGTGCATCTTTTTTTTGTAATCACAACCCTATTTTACAGATGTGAAAATAACCTTTTTTTAAATGATTTTTGGGGTCTGGTAAAAAGGCCTGAATATTCAACAGAATAAAGTATGACTATAAAACACAAAATAATCAGTTTGAAAAAGAAAGTTTATCCGAAACAGGAATTTAAATCATGATGCTTAGTTCATGTAGTTTGTGTGCACTGTTAGGTAAATGGACATTTTGATCCATTTTGAATTTGTTCAAATTAGCCAAGGGTGATAGCTATTGCTTGAAGATACTATGTGTCATTTAATCATGAAAATTCTCTTATTCTAAGTTTTTTTTTTGATGTATAGTTGACATACAATATTATATTAGTCTTAGGTGTGCAGCATAGTGGTTCAATAGTTATATACATTACTTGATGTCCACCATGATCAGTGTAGTTACCATCTGTCACCATACAGTTATTACAATATTATTGATAATATTCCCTATGCTGTACTTTCCATTGCAATGACTTATTTATTTTATAACTGGAATTTTGTTCTTCTTTCTCCACTTTACCTATTTCACCCATCCCCCTATACCCTTCCCTCTGGCAGTCACTAGTTTTTTCTCTTTAATAGTGAATCTATTTCTACTTTTTTGTGTTGGTTTATTTGTTTTGTTTCTTAGATTCTACATGTAAGTGAAATCATGTAGCATTATTTTTTCCTGTCTGATTTATTTCACTTAACATAATATCTTGTAAATCCATCTGTGTTGTTGTGAATGGCAAAATTTCATTTCCTTTTTATGGCTGAGTAATATTCCATTGTGTTTATATACCACATCATTTTATCCACTTATCCATTGGTGAACAGTTAGGTTGCTTGCATATTTTGGCTATTGTAAATAATGTTGCTATAAACATAGAGAGGCATATATCTTCTTGATTTACTGTTTTTGTTTTCATTAGTAAATACCCAGAAGTGGAATTACTGGTTCATATTAATCGTGAAAATTCTTAACCACAGGAGCACTAAAATGAATTTACACTGGAAACCATAATAAGATGTTGCTTCCTATAAATACTTCTTTTAGGTTTGATTTGGAAGAAGTGGTCAGGGTGTAAAGAAGAGATTAATGGGTTAACAGTTATAATGCCTTAGTTCTAGCTCTGTTTCAGGATCTTCCTTTGTAAAATGAAGCTGAAAGGGCCAGTCTTGTACATGCCATGATCCTTTAAAGAGTCACATGAGGTAATGATTATGAAAATGCTCTGTGAAAATACATCAAGGTCAAGGTTAACATACTAGTGCTGAGTCCATAGAATGTACCCTTGATATAATGTGATGAGAATGGCACTTTATCTCTGTGGTCTTACTCCCTCAAACCCATAACCCTAATCTAACCATGAGACAAACCTAAATCGGTGACATTCTACAGGATACCCTACCAGCACTTCTCTAAACTGTCACGGTTATGAAAAACAAGCAAAAGACTAAGAAACTCTCACAGACTGGAGGAAATTAAGTAGACATGATGACTAAGTGTATTGTGGTATCTTGGATGGGGTCCTGGAAGACAAAAAGTTTATTAGCTGGAAAACAAGTGAAATTCAAATAAGATCTACAGTTGTTGGTAGTAATATACCAATGTTGGGTCTATAGTGTTGACTAATTTAATAAATGTGATGATATGAGAAGAAGGAAACTGGGTGGGGGGTTATGGGAACTCTTTGAATTATCTTTGCAAATTTTATGAAAAAACTATGATAGAATTAAAAAGTTTATTTTAAAATGCATGTATATTTTATTTGGTTATTTAATCTGATTTGAAAATGGCTTAAAAATTCAAACACTCACTTTAAAAATGTTAGAGAAAGGAATTATGTGATATTGTGAGAATATTTACAGAAGAGTCAATTATTCTTTTCCTGTTTCCCATGAATAGTTTCTCCTTTATTATCATTGCCATCTACAAAATTATCTCAGTGCTGAAGAGACCAGAGAGTTTATCATCCTCCTTACCTTGCATACTGAGCCCCAGAATGGGCAGATGACTTGTCCAAAGTCACAATTCATTTCACTTTTGGCAGTGCTAAGAATGTGAAAGAAAAAATTTTTTTAATTGCACCTAAAGTATTAAAAATATGGATATATATGTATGTATTTGTGTAGAAGTATGTACACACACAAAACATAAATCATATATTGCATTATGTATATAATATTCCTTTTAAATAGAAATGAAAGCACAAGACAGTCTCTTTAGTGGGTCTATTAGTCTGCTGGATTTTGTTTTGTTTTGTTTTGGTTTGGTTTTGGTCTAGATTATTAAGGAAACACATCCAGCTCAGTTAAGGAAGGAAGTTTGAGAACAAAAACAAATAAAACTCTGTCCTTGTGATAGGCCTGTATGAAACATTAAAGATTTAAAGGGGTGCATATCTGGTCTCTAATCTTGAGGACCTCACAGACTGGTCTACAAAGCAAACACCGAAGCAGCTTTCCATTAGAACCTCAAAAGCCCAGGGGCAGCCTTAAGCCCTGAGAAAGCACTGAGGAGAGACAACTGACCCAACTACAGGATCGGCTTTAAAGACCCATTCATTGAAGAGTGACCACCAGAGATGTCTTAAAAGATGACTGAAGAGTTAGCCAAATGAAGAGAGAGGAGGAAGGAATTCCAGGCAGAAGGGACTTATCCTTTGTGATTGCAAGCTAGGAAGGAAGGGTGTGAGTTTAGTTAAGGCAGGGGATGAAGGGCGACCAGAAGTCAACTGAAATCAGGCTTGAGGATGCCACTCATCACAGTGAAGTAGGATATGAAGCCATATGCTGATAGTGAGGGATGGGCACTGGGTGGGCAACTTGGAGAGAGAGGTAAAGATTTGGCCCTGTGTCTGAGGGAAAAGAGGGTAAAATGTAAGCAAAGGTAAATGAAGGGCTAATGAACAATTCTGAGCTGGCATTAGTACAAACATATGGGAATGTGAAATTTCCTCTGGCAGCATTCAGCTGTCCAAGTGTAGAGAAATTACAGAGGAAGTGGACTGTAACGTTCATTTTGGGTTCAGTATTCCCAGGCAGGGCTGGCAGAGTATAGGGATCTAAGGGAACCAAGAATGGTTGATGTCATCTGTTACAGACATCAGCTATGAAGCCCAGGATGGGCAGGGCAAAAAGGAAAATTGAGGAAGTCAAGAGACTAGAAGAAAATCAAGGTAGTAGGACATATGATGTCTCTATAGGGATAAGGGAAAGTAAAACTGTCTTAAAACTAAATTTGGTAGAAGGCTAATCCACGTGTGGAGGACCTGAGTAAATGAAATGAGATGCCCAGATGGCGGAGAGAGGGGAAATGGGCATTCAATTCATGCGACTTCAACAGAGGATGACACTTACCTGAGGGTAGAAACTGGGTGTGGTGCCAGGAGAATGCATCCCAGGTATCAGGGTTTTCAGAGGTGCAGAATGGCAAAGCAGTAAGGGAGATGCAGCAAGGAAAGGACATGGTTAGAGACGCCTTCTCTTTAGGGACCAAGGATCACAGAAATGGGAGCAAAAGCTAGAATAGATTGCTTCAAATACAGCCAGGAGGGAAACAGCTCATGTTGAAGGAATGGGCCTTGGGATCAGGCCAACCTACCTGTGTAACTACAGGCAAGTCCATTAACTCCCTAAGCCTCCCTTTCTTCACGTGTAAGACCTCTGCTCTAGGAGGCTGTCATGGCCCCAAAGAAGGCCATGTGCCCCCTACCTCAGTATGTGGGAGATACATAGTAAATGAGAGCCAGTGGGTTTTTTTCTCCATTTGACTATGGCTGGGAGTCCTGGAGGGTCTGGTCTATCTGAGCAAGACCTGCACACAGTGGATAGAGAGCCCTAGCTGCTACCCTGGTCCCAGGCAGGCAGAGTAACAGTGACAGGTTCTGACAGAACTGAGGGCTCTGCCTTAAAAACCAGTAGCAAGAAAGAGTTCAATATTAAAGTCTATTTTGAGATACAAAAGATGGGAAAAGCAACATAGCAAATCACTTCTGCAGATACGTGTTCTAAAAACAACTCCCACTGGGGCCCCGATTGTTGTCCAAAGGGCTAGTCTTTTGTTCCTAGGTAAGGAGGAGGCATAGACACAGCAGAAAATAAGGAGAGGGGGAAGAGGAATCGAGGAAGGAGCAGGAACAAAGAGAAGAGAAAAACCTGTGGAGAGGCAATACTGTGAAGTGAACTCAGTCGAATTCCATGGCTCTGGGCTCAGGTTGTATTTATAAGGAAAGGGACATTCACGAGATCTATGGGGTCTTTAATTCTCATTATATATAACATGTTGGTTATATTTATAAAATAGAATAATAACTACATCTGGAAACTTTACACAGAAATTAAGGTTGACGTATGTGCCAGATTGATTTATATTCCCTGATAAGATGGTAAAGTAAAGATTTATTTTACTTTGCACTCTTACAGCTTGGATTATTATTCATACTTTATTTCGCAAATTGGTGGTAACCCAACTGCAGCCAAATCAAGAGTTCACATGCCAAGTTTTGGTCTGAAAAAGTCTTTGCATCCAATATATATTTGGCCACAAAAATAAGGAGATCAAATAATAGAAGAGAGAAGAAAGTGCTTTATGTACTCTGGAGCTCAAAAACAGATGTGAATAAAGTTCTTATGGAGTGTGGCTAGCTAACATCTGGTAATCCCTGGTGCATTTCACTGTCTATTTGTAAGTTTCCCCCAATGTTTAATATCAATAGCAATACAGGAACATAGTGACTTGCACAAAGAAAAAAATTTATAGATATCAAGGACAAAGCCAGAAAATTACTCTGTTCTTGGAATCCATCCTTCCTGGGCAAGGACTTCGTATTTTCTTTCTGTTGATGCTATGTTTAATAAAGCTATGTGATTGGTTAGATTTCGATTGAGCTGAACATGTTTTGTTTTGTTTCTTTTCTATGACTCAGTGACAAAAGAAACATTAAAACCTTCTGCTTACTTTAATCACAGACCTCAGGTTTCTTCTATGTAATCTGAAGAAGAACTGGGAAAATATCCCCAGAAGAACTAGTTGTACCTATAGAGGGGGAGGAGGGTGAGAAAGAGATAGGGAGGAAGGTGAATAATTTAGCTTATTTTCTTCTTTTGGCAACCAATCTGTTTGATTTCTTGCTCCCTTTCAAATAACACTCTTCTGCAAAGACATCTCCCATTTGTAAGGAAATTTGCAGATGAGAGCAGACACCTCTGTGTCTCTGACCACAAAGGTTAAAAAGGCTGAGTGATGTGGGGCAAAGCTGAAAAAGAAGTTATGATTCTCATGGTTAAATGCAGTCAGTAGCTGAGATTAGATATGTGTTCTCCACCTCATCCACAGATCCATATTGCCTTACATAAATTAACAGTAATCTACACATTCCTTTGACAGAACAGGCTGGCCCACAGAATTGATGGATTAGTAACAAACTCAGAGATGACAACAAGGTATCAATTTGTGTGCCTACTTAGGTCCACTGGTAGAGGCTGCCAGGAATAGGAAGCATTAGAAGAATCCAAAAGCTCTTTATAAACTCAGTGGGAAAGTGCCTAGCTAGTAGGTTTTGGATATTTGTCAGGGAAGGGGGCAGAGAGAGTAGCAGCCCATGGGCTACTTAGTTACTGTCCCTGGTTTAACCAGGAAAGTTTGTTATAGTGTCTGTTTTCAAAGGTTGGAAATTTTTATTTTAAGGTCAACCCATAGTAACAAATGCATATGTGTATTATGCAGTAATAGTAATAAATCCAATCATATGATGATGCTTTCTGTCTTCAGAAGAACTTCCACATGTATCATCTCATGAGATCCTAAAGTGATTTCATGAGATAGAAAGGGGATGTATTTGTATACCCATTTCCAAATAAGGAACTGAATTTCAGAAAAGATAAGTAATTCATGCTCGGTCATGTAGCTGGTAAGTTAGAGAATTTAGGAAATAATATGTAGTCGTTTGAACATTTTGCAATCACTGCTGGAACTATGTCTAGGATTTTCTGATTCCTAAATTATGCAACAACAAACTATAAAGTTGACTACTTGGGAGACATTTACAGTAAATGTGTGCATACATGATTACGTGAAAAGTCAGAGATAGCCAACCTTTGAAGGGAATGGATGATTGTATTAGTCAACTCCAGAAAAAATACATAAATAGATTTATCATAAATGATTTGTCCATATGATTATGGAGGCTGGGAAGATGAAAATCTGCAGATTTCATGTCCCAGTTGAAATCTGAAGAATGGCAGGCTGCTATAGAACCAGGAATAAAAGAGGTCTCAGTTTGAAGGCCATGAGGCAGGAGAATTCACTCTTACTTGGGGAAGAGCCTGGCTTTTGTTCTAGGCAGGCCTTCAACTGATTGGATAAGGCTCACCCACATTAGGGAGAGCAATCTGCTTTACTCCCTCTACCAATTTAAATGTTAATCTCATTCAACAACACCCTTACAGAAAAACCCAGAATAATGTTTGACTGAATATCTGGGTCCATTCAAGTGGACACATAAAATTAATCATCACTATCACTAGTCTACTCCTTGTCAATTTGTCACCCATACACTTCTCCTTAAACTGTACTTAATCTCAAAATAAAGCAAATAGCAAGATCACCTAATATGATACAACTATCCTATATTCAACCAAAATACACTAACCCTTTTCCCAGAAAAGGAAACAAAGTCCTTGAGTGATATTTACTCTTCTATTTGGTATCTCATAACTTAAGTACTATGAGAGTGAGATGTTATGGACTGGATTGTGTCCCCTCTCAAAATTCCTATACTAAAACCTTAATGGCCAATGTGACTGTACTCAGAGATAAGGCTTTTAAGAAGATAATTAGTGTTAAATGAGGTCCTAATGGTAGGACTCTAATCCAATAGGATTGGTGTCTTATAAGAAGAGACACCAGATGTCTCTCTTTCTCAATCTGCATGTGCACACAGGAAGGGCAATGTAAGCACAGAGCAAGAAGGTGGCCATTTGCAAAGCAGGAAGAGAGGTCTCATCAAAAATCAACCTTGTGGGATCCTTGTTCTTGGACTTTCAGCCTCCAGAACTTGAGAAAATAAATCTCTGTTATGTAAGCCACCCAGTGTGTGTATCCTGTCATGGCAGCCTGAACTGACCAATACAATGACCAAAGCCCCACCTGAGATATTTGTTACTATCACAGAAGAGGGAAGTTATTTGAAGTATGTCAGTCCAACAATTATCTGCATGTGTTAAACCATTCCATTAAACTTCTAGGCTGGGCATAAACCCTAAATGAAGCTTTTTAATAAAGCATCTCTGAAAACATACTTTCCTGGTATGTTGAGGGCTGGATTATAACTTATAAACTGCGAGTCTTTCCACATTTTCTCAAAAGCAGCATGGCGAAATTTCCAGCTGTAGGAGGAATGACTGGGAAAAAGAGGAGGCAGTTTTACTGAGTGTTTACCATACACTGAGCCTGGTAGATACAATGAGGAAAAGATACACATTGTCCCTACCCTCAGGTACTCTTCTAGTGCTGCCCTAGTTTCTAGGGTGGGATAGAGTATTTCTTCCTCTGAATCTGTAAGGTTGTCATGAAAAAAAAAAACGATGTCAAAAAGTTTATTTGGAGAGTCTAGCAGGAATCCCACCTATGCATAAGGCTTAACTGGATGTTATTCCTCCCTGGCTTGGGGAAGTGTTTGCTTTTTCCCTTACCATCGTGGGCTATCAGTGGGAGTAGCACTTGCTCTAGCCTGGTCACCTTGACACCTTGACATTGTGCTACCAGCTGTGTTGTAAAAAACTTGATTTCAGTCTGAAGAGTTTGTAGGTTTGCAGAACGGTGTATATGTGTGTCTTGTGTTTTTAACTATACTTACGGAGCCAACTTCTAATTTATTGCAAGGCCCATGTTTGTATGGAGGTGGTTTTCATTCTTTGGGATATTTTTTGACAAAGTTGAAGAGAGCTCTTGAAATATTTTCAGTGTTAATATAACACCTTTATGCAGTACATCTTAAAGAAAAGCCAAATAAAGTCTGATATGTAACAACACTAGGTGTTTCAAATTTTCACTCTGCTGCATTCATAGATTTTGGAGATGGCCTATGAAACTGTAAATAAAAGCAATACAATTTTTCTGTGAAACAATTTCTAAACTCTCCAATAGATACAATGTGAGATTCATTTAATAGATTGGTACAGACTTTCCTTGGAGAAACTAAAGGGTTTTTTTTTTCCCCCCTTCTTTCTGTAGCAAAAGTTGATAATGTAGAAATATTGCACAAATGCCATGACTACAGCATCTTTTCTTTTTATTGAACAGAAGTTGTAACTTGAAGAGTAGCAGTCTTCAGAAAATTGTGGAGACTTCATAGCAACGGCTAAAGCTATTTGGACTTGCCAAATTACCTAATGGAATAGGTAAGCTTTATGTCTTTAAAATGAGCCACTTTTTTTCTTTGAAGCCCCTGGTACAGAAGTTTTCAGCTTATAATATTCTGTATTGAGTATGAAATTGACTGCAATTCTTAGTTTTTCATCTTTTCAAAACCACCAATAAAGAAAAAAAAGTTGTAATTTTTTAACAACCCGAGATCTAAGAATTACACACATGCTACCTTTGTTTCCCACAGAGCTTTAAGAAAAGTCATATATCAACATGGTTACTTCTCAGTTTCTAACTTCTACCAACCTCTACAACAACTATGACAACAACTTCCCAAAGTTGTGGTGGTAAAATGAGTGATGAATGTTGAATGGAAACAGTAGGGAGAAGATTAATGGACAGTGGTACTTTTTACAAGAAATCTAAGAAACTTCAAAAATAGTCTCTCATGAACCAACCCAATCCAATTTAGAGTCAAAGGCATTTAAGACAATTTTTATCATTTTCTAAAACAAAGAGTTGAACATTTAGTCACAGATAAAGATATCCTCAGTGGAATTAGCTAAACATGGATTATAATAAAAGAAAATTTCCATATGGCTGATCACATAAACCTCTCAAGTAATTTAGAGGTCAGAGTTGAGGCTTGAACGTGTTAGCATTAGAGGATGACAGGTCCCTTGGCCCCACACTTCAGACTCCCTTTCTACCCTTTTGCCTCCCTGCCTCATCCCCACTTCCAGTCTTATCCCAAATGGAGCTAAGGAAACTTGCTCTCCTGCCTTCAGAGAGAAAGAGGCTGTTTATTCTTCCCTTACTACCCTACTCCCATTCTGCACCCTCCACACAGGTAGACCTAGCCATGCCCCATGCTTGGGGTGGTTGGGGGACCCACAAGTCTCAAAGAGCTTGAATTCCATCTGCAGCAGGGATATAGTCTAATTGGGCATGGGTATATAATGGGAGACAGATTGTAGGAGAGCCATTGCAAGGAGGGCCCCTAAGAGAAATCATTCACCGAAACTGATAAGGGATTCTGGCTCTGTGAGTCAAACTCACATGAGTAGCCTTAGCAGATGAGGAAAGAGTAGTCTATTGTGTTCTGTGAGGTGATTCTCTAATTCATCCATGCCTGAGTCACCTGCCGCTTTGGGTGAGTGTTGCAATGAGCCATGACCAAGGAAACAGGCCACTCCACCATGGGACATCACCTGTAAGCATAAAGTGTGAGAAGGGAAGACATTTTCCTACTGCTTACAGAAAGAACCAGAGGCAAGAGCAAGTGGCGATGGAACTCCAAGGGCAGTGTGGACTTGATGATGCTCCAGAGGGGAGCAGCCGTGGATAACCAACACCATTACATGAACAGTCACAGCAGTACCCTCAGTCTG
Source organism: Lontra canadensis (assembly GCF_010015895.1). Taxonomy (NCBI): domain Eukaryota; kingdom Metazoa; phylum Chordata; class Mammalia; order Carnivora; family Mustelidae; genus Lontra; species Lontra canadensis. The sequence continues at coordinate 52,876,433 of NW_022630997.1, read as the reverse complement.
GCACTTCTGGAGAAGATCTGTCTGAAAGGCACTGACACTCAATAGAGTATCAATTATATGCAGGGCAACCATCTACCCTCAGGGACTTGAGGGAAGACTTTTGGTGACTTCACCTACAAGCTGGAGAGAACAGGGAACATTTGAGTTACTTATGTCTTAAACCACATTAGATCAAAACTTGTTTATGATTATAGAGCATACCGCAGCTAGTTTAAGAATCTATATTAGACCCTATACTGCTACTCTGATGGACCATCTGCTCCCATTATCTTTTGTTTTTCATTTGGGTTGCTTAATTTTTAGTAAAAAAAAAAAAAAAAGACAAAAGTGGGTCTATTTAATTTTTAATTCTACAGCTTTTCATCTTGTTTTAAATTCTACACTTTTAATCAAATATTGTTCCTGTGAATTAAGACTTGTGCTTTGAGGTCAGAACTCACAGTAGCATAAAGGCAATAGTTCAATTCCGAAAATAGAATGTAAGAAGAAAGACTCGAGGGTTGAGGGCTCAGTCTTTGGTAATGCTTGCAGTTAGGCAGTGAAGGGAGCCTGGGAGAAGCAAGAGCTCCAAGTCAGTTGCCTCATGCAAGGATCAACCAGCCCAGATGTCTACAGTAACTAGTAAAAATATTGATGTTTGTGTGTACTTTTAATACAGGAGAAAGTTGACTTATATGTACCTGTATACATGTATATACATATGAGTAAGGAATTTCTTTCTTTATATAAATCTATAGATAGAAGATAGATGTGTCAATAGATAAATCAATGGACGTATGTCTGTCATAGACGCATATATGTGAGGTAACAGCAGGAAGCAGGAGAAAATAAAAGTAGAAGAATTTATTCTTCTAATTCCTTCCTGTCCCACCCTATTTCTGCCAGTGACTGCTTTCTGGGTTCACTGCTTCAATCTGACGGACTCTGATCCATGGCTCAGTGTGCCATCTGGGCTGCTTGCCCCTGTTCCTACATGAAAGCTTGAAGGAGATAATACCTTCCCAATGTTACCATCCTTGGGTGTTTCAGTATTCTGTACTGGTGTCTTTAATTTTACCAATACCTTTGTGAACTGCTTCTCATTAAACTTGTCTCAGTTAACCTTTTGAAGGTGCCAGCTTGTCCATGATGAGATCCTGAGTGTGATAGGATCCATGTCCTTGTTGATTTTCCTACAAGACCTCCAAGTGAAGATATAGATAGACAAACAAAAATGAGTCTGGAGAAACCCTAAGCCTGGGAAAGTTTGGGCTAGGGAAAAAAAACAGTAAGAATCTACAGTATACAGATGCAGAAGAGAGTAGTTATGACCTTTTGCTTTTTAGGAAAGCAATCCTCTCCTTTCACTGAACTACCCACCATCTTGAATTACCATCTCATTGGATTCAAGGGGGTCTTGGACTGCCCCATCCTCACATTCAGGACGCCTGAGATCTAGGATTAAAGCCTAAGCTACTTTCCTTTTTCTTAGTATCTATCAAGACCAATATCCCCTTGCCTAATATCACTGTTCACCTTGGTTATGAACAGAAGCCCAACTTCCCAGACATCTATTAAGGCCAAGACTTTCATCTCCTTACTGTTGTGTAAGTCCCCTAATATGAACTAATTTCTCTTCCTCCTCCTCCTCCTCCTTCTTCTTCGAACTTTTGTACTTTAAGCAATTGTAGATTCTTTTTTTAAAATCATTTTCTAAATTTATTTTCAGCATAACAGTATTCATTGTTTTTGTACCACACCCAGTGCTCCATGCAGTCCGTGCCCTTTCTAATACCCACCACCTGGTTCCCCCAACCTCCCACCTCCCCACCTCTTCCAACCTTCAGATTGTTTTTCAGAGTCCATAGTCTCTCATTGTTCACCTCCCCTTCAATTGTAGATTCTTAATCATATATGTAGTCTATATCCATTATAGACTATTCAAAAAATGGCTAACATTTGTCCAAGAAGAGCACAAAACAAATTCACTTAAACCATTTCTTTATAATTACAATAGACACAATGTACTTCATCATTGAACAAACTCCATGATAAAAATTTGTCCAATGGAGACAATGAGCCAAATTATACTGATCATTTCTTTACTATTTTGGGTTTGCACTGACATACATGACCATAGACAGTTAATTGGATCTATAAATATTCCCAGTTAAGTTTAATTAGTTTTCTGTGTAGAATCTAAGGTTATGATAGCTCTGGTGATAATTTTGAGTAATGTTTTTTTAATTCCATGAGACATTTGTTTTAAAAATTGACCTAGAATGTGTTCTGAGAGAAAAAAAATAAAAAGAAATTGGATAAAGGAGTGAGAAATAAGAGTATGAAAAGATTAGTTACTCTGTAAAAAAGCCAATATGATTGTAGAAGTACTAAAATCCCTGTAGGAGATTTACAGAGAAGTCTGCCCTGGATTAGAATTTGATATCAAATAACTTAACTGAAGTCATACAATTTCTGTGCCATTTGTAGTTGAGTTAATAGCATATGTTCCTGGAGGATTACAGCCAATGATTAAGGAAATTAGGTTTTGTTTGAATTTGATTTAGTTATATAAAGCTGCTACTATAATTTACAGCTTTGATATTTAATATTTAATAACCCAGATCTTAGAAGAATACTAGATATAGCTGTGTCATTATGCCTTGAAATATTATTCCCATAAGTCATTTATATTTGCTGGCTGATAAAGATGTTCATCAACTAGATGGACTCAACAGGAGTCCACTGATAAAGCCAATGCAGTTTTACAGTTTGCTGAGTTCCTTGTACGTTTCCACCCCATTTCCTACACCTGTAACTTACTGAATCATAATTTATCTGGCTGGTCAATTGTCATAATAAAGAAACATTGCAGCCTTTACTTCAGCAGCCAGCTGTGGGAATGACTCAACTCTGCCTTTTTCTCACATTTTATGTATCTGTGTCATTAAAAACCATAGGAATTTCTCTGTGAATATTGCTCCCTCAATATTTTTCTTTCTTGTTTTTCTTTCATTGCTTTACTACACCTTTCCCCTATCCATCTCCTTGACTTTTTGCTTCTTTTTTCCTTCATTTTTCAGAGGCTCTGTAGTAATAATTGCAATTTCTTTCCTGTATATATCTGTACCTCTTTGTAGAAATTCATTTTTTCTTTGATTTATAAATATTAATCTGAAATTTCTGTTCCTATAGATTAACTTTTATTTCTAAACATTCCTAATTTTTTACTCCCCTTATAAGAATATTTATACTATTTCAACTGCTTTTCTCCATCAGGACTTATGACTAAAATCTTTTTTCTCTTTTATTCACATGTCTTTTACTGTCCTTACAACTACTGAGAATCCTTCCCATCATTGTTCTGGTTAGTTTCTCTTAGTCAATTTTACTTCTTAGTTTGGACTACCTTCAAAGATAGGCCAAGTCAGTCCTTCAGAAAATTCCCAAGGTACAATCTCTAATCTCAAAGATTTTAGAGGTCTAAACAGGGAATTTACTCAAGAATATCTGCCCTAACAATTTATTATATGTATATGTATATATATGTAATATATGATATAATTAACATAATACAGTATATACATGTACATATATATGTATATACATACACATATACATATGTATATATATTCTCTACATAGAAAGCAAAGAGTAGAAATTAATAAAAATGAAATATTTAAAGTTGGCCAACACTTAAACATGAAAGTTAAAACAACAGGAATTTATTGCAAGGGAAGAAAGAAATACATTAATGGATTCTAAGAAATGAGTTTTTTTTTTTATGCTTTCTTGACAGCCCTCTAAAAATTTCAACTTGGTGAGCACAATTAATGAGAATAATAATAATGTTGACAGAGTTGTGTAAAATGTATAAAATACCTAGAATCCTGTGTCGGATATAGTAAACACTTAATAACTGTTAGGTATTGTTGTTTATTATATTTTTGTTATCGCTACCCCAAAATAAAGCATCAATTAGTAGGAAATAGCAGATCAAAGAACATTAAGAAACAAGCATCAGGGCAATAATTGTAGAGTCATTTACCTAATCTATATCTTTTGATACTCTATTCTTGGAGTTAAAAATTCTTACGCATTCTTTGGAGTTGCTCCCAAATAACACAAACTCAGCCATCAGTCCAATATCAGCAGTTGCTCTTCCTGGCTCAGAATCAATCTGCATGAGTTGAAGAAAAATCCTGCATCAACATACTTGAGATGCAAAATCTTTTTCTTTTTTTAAACTTTTTTAACTTCTAATTTTTGGCACCTGAAGATAGTGAGTTGCTCCAAATCCTGCAAAGCTTGAAGATCTGGTGGTTGTTAAAAATTTCAACACAAGAACTACAGAAATAGTATGTTTGCACTACTGTAAAAAAAAAAACCAAACCACAGAACCATAAGGTAACACCCAGAACTATATCAAAAGATCCCACAACTCAGGTTAGAATTCCCTAATTTATTCGAAGAGAATTCATAGAGATCCCACTGAGTGCTGGTTATAGAGACGTCACTATCCTTTCCCCCAGTAAGGAAGTTAAAAACAGAAGAGAAGGTGACTGGAACAACAGTTTTAATCCTTAAAATCTAATACAAAGGAGAGAACAGAGTTTATTGCGTTCTGGTAAGTCATGAAATAAACCAGAACATTCCATGAAAGAAAGAAAATTTAGGTTGATTAAGGAGAGAAACAAGATTGACTTCCTCTAGCTGTGTTTTTATATATTCACAAACTGGACCCAATAGAATACTAGAAAGAGTAAAAATCTGCATAATGACTAATACTGAATAAAACATCTTCTGCTAATGGGGTTCAGGCAGAATCTACAAGATATAGAAATATAGCAGCAGGGGCTATTAAGAGATATTTTAAGTTATTAAGGGGCAAGATGCTAATGATGGGTATTCCTGGAAACAGATTGCCAGCAATAAAACATAAGGCAGTAGAACCAAAGCCTAATAGTTATAAAGTTTTAGGAATTGCCAGTAGTTCTGAACCAGATAATTTGAGTGTCACATCCATGCTATTTATTAGCTTTCCGACTTTGAGCAATCATGAAGCTTGCAGAGCCTCATACTTTCCACAAGGAAAACAGAAATAACAGTATCTACACTCTCCTACCTTATAGGTTTTGTTTTGCTTTGTTTTAGAGAGGAAGGGAGGGGGTAGAGGGGGAAGGGTAGAGGGAGAAACAGTCTTTTAAGCAGACTGCACACCCAGAATGGAGCCCAATGCAGGGCTTGATCTCACAACCCTGAGAGCATGGCCTGAGCTGAAATCAAGTCAGACACTTAACTGACTAAACCACCCAGGTACCCCCCCACACACATTTTATAGGGTTTTAAGAGTAATCAAATGTAATTATACTCTAAAATTATAAATATATAAAAGTATAATTAGGTTTGTACTTTTTATGCATAGACCCCTACAGGAATATAAATTGATAATATCATTCAGCTTTTGCTTGATTTTTTATTGGTGAAGATATTAGTTATTTTATCATATTATTTATGACTTATTAAAGGGAAATGTCTGTCTAATATATGGGAAAAAGATCCAGTTCCTATACTGTTCTTAGCTATATCCCCTGGTGCATCTCAATTAAACTTAATCAACTATCTAATGGTATTTCTTCAAATATTAAATGGTAATTATGATATCCTTTAAGCTTTGTATTCTGTATATTAAGAAAATTCAAGGATTGGCTCATCCAGTTGTCTAATGACATCAGAACCTGGATTGTGCCTGATTCCATTATTTACTCAAAATATGATACAGTTTCCAGGCCCTGGAAACCCTGGTCATTTTCATTTAGATTCCCTTGAATTTGTTAATATCCTTCTCAAAATATGGTGCCTATACCTGTGACAGACTCTCACCTAGGTACACATCTCCGTTCTGGTTGCCCCTTCTCTTTGCCAGCAAGGACCTATTTTGTTCAGATATTAAAGGGTGGTGCTGAAGAAAGGCACCCTCCCCCACTCTTACCCCCAAACCAAAAGATGAATATTAATTAGTTTAAGCCAATCCTGGCAATTTTATTATCCTTCCACCTTCACAAGCATGTGATGCAGTCTTGGCCACTGAGATACAAAAGGAAGTCTTCAGGGTTGTTGAAAAGTTCTTACTCTTTAGAAAAGACCCAAGACCAGCTTTCTGTCTGTGGGATGCTTACTTCTGAAGTTGTGAGGTTTGGACCTGCTACAGAGACCTTGACATTATGCCAGGAGGACAGTCAAGATTATTACAGAGCCACCAAACCACAGCTCCTTATCCATGAAGCTGCTGAACTCACAAACATTAATTTTTCCCTTTTCCAGACATTCTTATGCAGGGAAATCAATTTTTGTCATTGCTTAACCTCCATTTATGTGTAGGTACTCCCACATTTGTAGGTACACCTCCATGTGTAGCAGATTCTGTAGCAGATTCTGTTGATGCCCCAACCCATCCCTTTTGCCCACCTGAGGTATCTGTTGCTGTAATAGCTAGTTGCCAGAACTCTGATGTTACTAAAAATATGATACAGTTTCTACCTCAGATGCCTATAACCCTCCTCTTCCTTAAGGTGCAGTGCTGAGAGGAGAGAAGAGGAGTTTAAGCCCCTTTATCCTAACCCTCTATCCATAGAGAATTAGGATTTAGTGGAGTTGGGGATCAAGCCTCCCCACACTCTGGTGGGATATTTCTGAAATGCATTCCACACAGTTTTTCAGAGGAGTCCAACAGAGTCCTAGGAGCCTACAGCAAAACCCCACTTATTAACATACTCTTTGCTGGCTTGTTCCCCTTCCATTTCTCACTTTTTATCCCCTCAAGTTTGCTTTCCTTGACCTTGATAAATAACAGTCTTCTAAATAAATTTCATTGCTTGTCCCAGGGTCTGTTTTTGAGGAACCCAAATTAAGACAAATTGGGGATATTGTATTACCTGCAGCTGTAAGCATTTTGGTGCAAATGTGATGGAGTAGTACTGTCCAACAGAACTTACTGTGATGGTAGGAATGTTCCATATCTGCATGGTCCAGTATGGTAACCATGAGCCATATGTGGCTATAAAATATATGAAATGCGGTTAATGTGACTGAGGGTCCAAATTTTTCATTTCATTTCATCCTCTTCAATTTATTAATTTTTATTAACATAGAATGTATCATTTGTTTCAGGGGTACAGGTCTGTGTTTCATCAGTCTTACACAATTTACAGTGCTCACCATAGCACATAACGTCCCCAATGTCCATCACCCAGACACCCCCCCCATCCACTCCCTTCCACTGCAGCAACCCTCAGTGTGTTTCCATAGATCATCCATTTAAATTTAAATAACTATGTGTTGCTAGTGGCTACCATATTTGCTAGTACCTCTCTAGATCCATTCCAATGAGGGTCAAGTAAATGCAAGAATTCCCTCCTTGTTTTTTTAAAACACCAGAATCTTATATCCACACCCATACATTTCATGCAACAAAGTATTGTATTGCCTAGGCTGTGAAGAATACAAAGAGGAATAACATAAACAACTTCTGCCTTCCAAAACTCAATCCAGTCAGGAAAGCACACTAATATATAAATGTATAAAAGCAGGATACATGTTGCAAGAGTGGTATAAACAAAGTACTATAGGAAATAAAAGGATACATAATTAATTTCTTCTATGGAAATCCAAAAATATTTCACTGAGGTAACATTTGAGCTGAATCTTGAAGATGAATATAGTGTCTTTAGGGAGAACAGAGAGAGAATTGCATTTGTTAGATAGAGAGGAGACAAAGCAAAGCAGTACAAACAAGAGGGAGAATGCAAGCGGCAAAACAAAGCTATAGAACAAAATTCCAGGTGAGACTGAAAGTACACAGAGCTTTGGATTCCGTATTAAACACACTTAAATTTTACTCTATGAGTGATAGTCTTCAAAGTGTTTGAGCTCAGGCGGCCATCACTGTTTTGTCAGAGACATAATTGATTATAAATAGGATAATTGGAGACATAGGAATCAGTTAGAAGTCTACAACACTAGTCCACGTAACAAATGATATTGATGTGAACTTTATCTATAGTGCTGAGAATAGAAACAAGAGGCAGGTTCAGGCACATTTAACAGGTAGTTGTGGTAGGTTCTGAACACAAACTGAAAGATGGTTGTGAGACAAGAGTTGGAGATGGTCCCAAGAGCCTAAGGCAGGACAGGGTTTGGGGGCAAAAGATAAAAAGACATGAAAGAAAGTTCAGCAGACAGTTGGAAGGACAAATGCCAGATGTTGGTAATCAGCTGTGTCAGAAGATGCAGAGTGGGGGCAGGAAGAATGACAGCAGGCTCTTGAAGTTTACTTTGTTCAAGGAGGATGAAGAGTTTGGAAAAACCAGTGTGAAGCAAGGGAAAGGATGAACTTTTGTTTTGTTTCTTTAAGAACCACATCATGTTGTTAGCTAATGTTGGGTAAAAGATGACTATTTATTTTCGTTAAGCTCTCTTTTTGATTTGACTCATCATTCCAGGCTACTGAGTTTATTTTTTGACTACCAATGATTGCACAGAAAAGTTACTCCATTTTTCCAGTTGTCTGCTTTAGTGTTTTTAACCTGAAAGGGTTATTTAAGATATAAAATAATTGAATAAAAGGAAAGGCTAATCACTTTCCTAGGAAAGGAAGCAGTATGGTAAAAATTGTGTAGTGGATGCCGTTGTTCACCGACCATACCCCCACTGGGGATCAAGACTCTCATTTCCAGAGATTGAGAGCATTGGCTACTGACAGCTGACAGCTGCGTTTTTTTCCAGGAACTCTCCTTGGCCTTGTCCATTACACTTCTTCCTTGGAGGCAGCCTGTAACCATTGGCTGGTTGATGTAGCCCTTTTGTTTCAATTCTGGTCAGTTGGAAGGATCACCTCAGCCCTTAGCTCTCTGGGGGATCAGCTGAAGCCTGTGCTGCTACTCCTTTCCAGTTCACCTTCTCCTCTGCGTCCCTCACTCAGTCTCTCAGAGGCATTCTTACCACAAGCACAACCTCATAAGCTACCTGAGTGCAAAAATTTCCCTCTCAATGTCTATTTCCCTGAGGAGCCAAGCCCAGCCAAGATGAACGGCAGATCAAAATCTCAATATTTTTTGACCTGTTAAAACCATTTTAGACATCATTTAAAGTGTTAGGATTCTTTTTATGTTTGAAAAAGAAGATTAATGAGGGTGACTTTTTAAAAGTTATGTTAATTTAATCAGCATGGCACTGGTGCAACAATATGGAGACAAATGAATAGATGAGAACAGATAGCTCAGAAACAGATCCTACTATATACAAGAATTTATTATATTATCAAAGTCATTGACATCACAAAAATATGATAAAGATTAATGGCATAACATTTAAAGAGGAAAGGAAAGATTATTCACTAAATGGTACCAGAACAACTGGACAGGAAAAGTAAATTTAATTCTTATATTATGTATTTCAATAAATGGATGGATTTTAAATGGATGGATTAAAATTGTTAGTTCAGTTTCATTAATAATCAGGAAGCAAATTTAAACATCAATGGGGTATTATCTTTGACTTGTCATATTGATGGAAAGAGCATATTGATGAGACTAAGGGGATAAAAGAGTACCCTTATATACTGTTAGTGGAAATATAAATTGCTGTAGCTTTTGAAGGATAATCTGATATTTATTATGAAAAACTTTCAAAATGTATATCTTTCTTAAGCTTTTTAAAAGATTTTATTTATTTATTTGACAGAGAGAGAGATCACAAGTAGGCAGAGAGTCAGGCAGAGAGAGGGGGGAAGCAGGCTCCCTGCTGAGCAGAGATCCTGATGTGGGGCTCGATCCCAGGACCCTGAGATCATGACCTGAGCTGAAGACAGAGGCTTAACCCACTGAGCCACCCAGGTGTCCCCAAAACGTATATCTTTGACTTAATTTATTAAACTTTTAAATTGGAGAAAAATATAAATACTAGGAATAGCATATGTGTATGTGATAAACTTTACAAAGCTTAAGAGTTTTTACAAATTTATTCACTTATGCACATGTAAAAGTGGATATGTACAATCACATAACCACCAACAGAATCAAAATAAAAATGCTTTGAATGCTTTAGAAGTCTCTCTGGTGTTCTATCTTGGATGATATTCCCTTCTCAATAAGTGAATAAGACAGACCATGTTCTCTCATGGAACTTATGGTCTACTGGGAGTGACAAATATTAAGTAAATAATTACACTAGTGGTTATTAACAATTTATGTCAATATTAGAGAGGAAAATTTAAAGTGCAAAAAGGAAATACTATTTAGATTGGAGAAAGTAAGGGAAGACAAAGCAGAGGAAGTGATATTTAACATGAAGGATGAGGAGGAGTTAGCCAGGGAAGGAAAGTGGGGCAGGAAGAACATCTCCAAGAGAGGGAACAGTATGTGTCCTGAGTTGGGAAAGAGCTTCCAGGGTCTGAAAAATAAAAATAGTTTTGGTAAACAGAAGAATCAAAGCAAGGAGGTGGCAGAAACAGACAGCAAACAATCCCTTCCTGATATTGTAAGAGGGGTAAAGGTACATATGTAGATATAATTGTAATGGAAAGCCTCTCAATGATTTTCAAGACGTACAAGTTAAAATGATCATTGTGGCCCACTGTAAAGACAATGGGTTGTTGGGAAGACAGATTGGATGCTGCTAGACTACTAATTAGACTATTGCAAGAACTGATGATGATCTGGACCAGAAAAGTGGCTGGGAAACAAAAAGAAGTAGAGAATTCAAAATGTGTTTTGAAAGTGCACTTACTGAGCTTGATGACTGAAAGGATGAGAAGGCCAAGGGCAATGGAGATTGTAAATCCATGTAAAAGAGAACTTTGAAGGATGTACAGAAAAGTGCTGGATGTTATCTCTACTTTGGGTTGGATGAAGGCAAAAGATTGCAGTAGATTTTCACTTTCTATTCTGTATATTCTAAATGAAGATGGTAGTGATGGTCGTCATGATGGTGGTAGTAGTATCTTCAAGTTATTTACATAACCTGTGATTAATTGCCTTGTTTAATGGAAATAAAGAAAATAATAAAGAAAATGGTCATTAATTTGATTTCATTAAATAATTTTTATTCTATAAATGAAAGATAACATAATTCATATTAAAAGGTAAAGAATAGAACTGAAAGCAATATTACTACAAGTATAATAGTAGATTGAAATAATTTCTATATAAAAAGGTCAGACAAATTATCAAGGTTTGTGTATTTTCCATACAAAACAATAATTCATGGAAGAATAGAATTTTTTTCTAATTTATTGAGATGTAATAGGTACGTACATACTATTATGTACATTTAAGATATTAAAGTAAGTTTAAGGTTTATTTGATAGACATATTGCAAAATGATTACCACTATAGGATTAGCTAACATCTGTGTCGTATTACATAATTACCATTTTTATTTTTTGAGTAGGCTCCATGCCCAGCATGGAGTCCAATGCAGGGCTTGAACTCAGGGCCCTATGATCAAGATCTGAGCTGAGATTAAGAGTCAGATGCTTGACCAACTGAGCTACCCAGGTGCCCCTAATTATCATTCCTTTTTTCTGTGATGAGAACATTTAAGATCTACTCTTTTAGTAACTCTCTTCAAGCATATATTACATATTAGCTTTAGACACCATGCTTTACATTAGATCCCTAGAATTTGTACTTTCTGCCCAACCCAATCCCCAGCCCTTAATAACCACCATTCTAGTTTCTTTCTATAGGTTAGGCTTTTTTAGAATCTACATATAAGTGATGTCATACCATATTTGTCTTTATCTGACTTATTTCACTTAATATAAACCCCATAAGCTCCAACTATGTTGTGGCAAAGGGAAGGTTGTTCTTTCTCATGTCTGAATAACAATTCTGTTGTATAGATATATCACAACTTCTTTATTTATCCATCAATTGATGAACACTTGTGTTGTTTCCATATCTTGGCTATTTTAATAATTCTGTAATGAACATAGGAGTGCAGATACCTTTTTGATATCCTTTTTCATTTCCTTTGGACGTATGCTTTAGAGGTTGGATTACTGGATCATATGGTAGATCTCCTTTTAATTTTTTGAGGAACCTCTGTATTATTTTCCATAGTGGCTGTACCAAGTTACATTTCCATTATATCCTAATGAACACTTGTAATCTCTTGTCTTTGTGGTAATAGCTATTCTAACAGGTGTGACCTGATATATCACTGTGGTTTTGATTTTAATTTCCTTAATGATTAATGATGTTGAGCATCATTTCATTTATCTGACATTTTTATGTCTTCTTTGGAAAATGTCTATTCAGTTCCTCTGCCCATTTTTAAATCCCATTGTTTGGATTTTTCGCTGTTGAATTGCATGAGTTCTTTAAGTATTTTGAATATTAATCAAACTGGGTTTGAGGAGTCAGAGGGGAGATAGAGGAAACAGTGAGAAGGGCCATCTCAAGCATTGGTGTTTTAGGTTAAATTGTTGTGAGTCTGGAAGGTGACACTACTATATACATGTCGTTAAAATCTTCACATTCTTTGACTCGAACTCTTACCTCAGGGCTATATTCTAATGAAATAACACAAACATGATGAGATCTTTATGTATTCTCTGTAGCCATTATTTGTGATACAACATTGGAAACAATGTAATGCACAAAAATGATGAATGGTACATCTATGATTATCATATAATCACTTAAATTTACATGGACAGCTATAATTTAAATGAAAGCATACTCTTATGTCTGCTTGATGCATTACCCTTTTATGACACTCCTGCCTATGCAGACAACTATACATAGCCTTAGTTCTGTCGATAGCAACAACCAGATTTTGCCACAGTGCAGCCATTCGATTTCAATCTTGGGCAATCTTTGGCAGGCCCATTTACATCACTGTCTGCTTTATCTAGTCTCTCAGATCTCCAGCCACTCCATTTAAGGAGGATGGCATTTGCTGTCTGCAGGAAACCTACAACAGGATTCAGATACATTTGACTGCTTTAATAAAATTTACTTTATATATGAAATAACAAACACATTCCTGGAACAATAAATTATAAAGGTTAAACTAAGTCTATTAAAAATAAAAGGAGGGATGCTATAAAAGAAAAAAAGAAAGGATGTTGTAATGGTCAGTGTAGATAGAAGAGAACAATGGCCTGCATGAGGTTAGCAAAAATAGAGCTGAGAATTCATATTTGTCAGTGTATCTGTACTCTGCCCTGTTCCCGACACAGAGTCCAAATCGGTTAATGGCATTGTTCCAAGTTCGTTTTGTCTTCCCACTGGAAGGCAAAGTATTTGAAGGTCTTTATATGCTAACATACTTATATAGAAACTTATATAGTGTTGAACAGTTTATATTCAAAAGTGTTTATTCTATTCCTAGAACAGTTAGCCCCGAGAGCAGTAGGCTGAGAAAGTGCAGACTGATTCATCTCTAGGGAATGGGATTGGGAGGGGATAACAGAAGACACTTATTCTTTAGTTTATTCAAATCCTTCATATTATCATTTTTTTAAAGATTTTATTTATTTATTTGACAGAGAGAGATCACAAGCAGGCAGAGAGGCAGGCAGACAGAGAGAGGAGGAAGCAGGTTCCCTGACGAGCAGAGAGCCCGATGCGGGACTCGATCCGAGGACCCTGAGATCATGACCTGAGCCGAAGGCAGAGGCTTAACTCACTGAGCCACCCAGATGCCCCATATTATCATTTTTTGACAATTTAAATAATTGATATTCATTGATTTTATTAAAATACATGTATAAAAGCAGATTACCATCTTTTACATAATCTTTCATTATTTTTAATTATATAGGAGTTGAATATTGGAAGAACATGTGTATGTAGTTTATATGTATATTAATATTATTCAAGTCCAGGATGAGAGACAGCTGCTTGAAGCAAGGCTCAGAGAAGAGTAATGCTGTTAGTGGTCGTCCTAGCAGTTCTAGTAACAGTAATTGTAGCAGAAAGAGTATCTGGAGCTATAGGAGTAGTAGCAGAACTTTCCATGTGTCCATTCAGCTCTGTAGATTTTTGTGAGCTTCTTCATCACCTTAGTCCTAATATACAACACTGCAATGTCATCATGCAATCATTCCCATTTAACTAGAGGGAAAAATGAGGCCCAGGGTTTTTGCCTAACAAATTTTAGAAATAATACAAAATTCTGTCATTTGATTCCTAGACCTTTTATTTTCACCATTTGTCTAGGAACTTTCATATTCACCCTCCCTAGTCAATACAAAACAAATTGACACAAATATTTAGGCCAGTATATTATACACTCAAGTGCGTGGTATTTGTCAATATGAAAAATTTAATAATTTTTAATTATTTAATTGATTTATTCTAATCAATAAGCCTAATAGGATAGTGATGACTATAGGATCTTCTGATTTTATTTGTCTCATCGTCAACGACCTTTTCCCAGAGAGGTAAAACTGGAAATGTATAAAAATGAAGTTCAGTGTGTCCTTGGGACACATTATCATTTTGAAATAGTTCTGAGTAGGAAATGATCTACTTTAGTGGCTGAAAATGAAAATTGCTGCAAGGTCATCTGGCTTTCAAAAATTATTCTAATGAGTCCTCAGCTTAATATAAACTTTATGTGAATTATCACCCTATAGTAACTTGTGTTAACAGATGCCATCCCTAAATACTATCATTTGATGACAATTAATAAGCCTTATAAAAGTTTTGTTCCTGAGCAACTCACCTCCTGCTAAAGAAACTGTAAATCTTCACTTTACACTGCAATTTCTGCTGAGACACACACTTCAGGAGTTAAATTGGTGACCATTTTAGAATTGTGAATTTTAGCATCCGTGAAGTCTGCCAGTTTGTTATTTTCATGTTGCTGTGAATCACTTCCGAACTGTCATTTCCTTTTACTTTTCCTGTCATTCTTAAAGCTTTGCCATAGCCTGATTCTCACAGGAATACTTAATACTCTCGTTTCTGTAGTGGCCAAGCCCTTTTTTTCTGTGACATGGGAGTGTATGCATTCCTCCATCACCACTACCATTATCAAGCAAGAAATACCTGCCTCGCGCCTCTTCTGGAGCAGTCTGGGTCAGGCCTGCTTCTTTCCTTGCAAAGGGACCATCCCTCTTTACACGTGCGAATATTCTTCCTTTAAGTATTTCAGTAGCAGGTGTACGTTTCTT
The DNA here is from genome assembly GCF_010015895.1 of Lontra canadensis. Lineage (NCBI taxonomy): Eukaryota > Metazoa > Chordata > Mammalia > Carnivora > Mustelidae > Lontra > Lontra canadensis. The sequence continues at coordinate 52,861,267 of NW_022630997.1, read as the reverse complement.
TTTTGCATGATTGGGTTATATTTTCCATTTAGATTTTGATCTCATGAAGAAATAGGAAAATGAGGAAACTGGTGACACTGATGATTTTGAAATACTAACATTGTGTAGTGAGCATTTTACTGGAACTAAACATTTATGCCATGCACTTATTTTGAGCAGAAAGATGAGAAAGTGTGGCATCAAGAGAGAATACCATGACCAAGAATTCTTAAGAGTCCAGAAAGAATTTCCAGCACAAGGATTTTCAGAAGGGAAACATGAGATGAGAAAATATCCACCTTCTTTAACATGCTCCAATATTGTGCTCCATGTTTTGGTCATTATATTTTCTTCTTAATCCAGCATTTTTTTGGGGGGGGGTGGGGAAGGAAGTTCATTATGTACCAAGAATGTGTCCTAGCATTTTACATGCAATATCTCATATAAGTGTTACAATAACTTTAAATACACATATTATTATGTACATTTTATAGATTGGAAACAAAGTCTTAGATAATTTAAATACCTTATCCAAATCAAGTAGTTGCTAAGAAGCCAAAGATAAGGTGTGCCTGGGTAGCTCAATGGGTTAAGCCTCTGTCTTCCGCTCAGGTTGTGATCTCAGGGTCCTGGGATCAAGCCCCGCATTGGGCTCTCTGCTCAGTGGGGAGACTGCTTCCCCCCCTCTCTCTTCCTGCCTTTCTGCCTACTTGTGATCTCTCTCTCTGGCAAATAAATAAATAAAATAAAATAAAAACATAAAGAAGCCAAAGCCAAGACTTAAACACCAACCTTTCTCTAAACAGAATTTAAACCTTTAGTCAATTTTGGAAAAAAAGGTACCAGAAGCTTCTAATAGATTCACTAATTTTTTTTTTCTGGACATATTGCCTCTATCGTATTTGAGTTATTTCACTCAGTAAACATATCTGAAGCACCTTTTGTGTACTGGGCATTAGATATTGGCATTAAGTTTCTGGCATTCTAGATATAGAGAAAACTTAAACATAAAGGAAATTATACAGGATGAACTATAAGGAGGTAAATGTCACAAATTACGGCATAAGATTGTGAAAGACCTAGCTGTGCACAAAAATAGTGGAAATGATATGAGGCTTGTAGCAGATTGATTACAAGTGAAGGCGTCAGTCAGAAATACAATGCTGTTTGAAAATAACACAAAGACTTAACATGTAGTAACTGTGAAAATCTTCTATCTGTATTTAGCATTGGCTGAGCTTTTATGAGAACAAGTTGTGCCAGTGTGTCCACATTATAAGCAAGATATGGGAAACTTGGAGAGAGTCCAAAGGTCTATGAAGATAATTAAAATGTAAAATTAAAATGTAAAAAGGAAAATCCTTGAGGAAATATTTGAGGATTTGGGGCTATTTTGTCTGAGAAGAGAAAAATGTGCAAAGATGGCCTTCATAACTATTTCAAAATACAAAAAGAATTTTCAGAGGCTGGGAAATAGTTGCCCCCCCTTAACACAAAAGACAGAACAAAAGAAATGTGTATTCCCCAGATGGTTAACACCATAAAAAACCAATATTATCCTACTTAAGTAGTCATCTTAATTCTCCCTCTTGGGACTTGTAAGTAGGCAACAACAAAAAGTATAAGATGGCCAGAAGCTCTTCTCACAGCTTTCCTGACCCACATAGCTTGAGAGCATCCATCTAGATATCAACCAAAGGCAACTCTGCAACATCAATGTTGCTTCATGCTCTGGGAAACATAGAGCATAGGTCAGGGGTCTGAAACTCTTTTGGTTGGCCACATATTTTATAAAATTGAATTATTTACCAAAATTTTAAAATGTGTATTTTATATAATAAATCTCTTATTTCTCAAATTTAAAAAAATCAGAATATTGGGCAAACCTGGCACCCATTCTTACTGGACTGAAGGTATGTAGTGCTCCCCACATTCAATAGTCCCTGTGCTTTCTAGTGTGTGCAAGTCCCCACCATCCCCCATTATTTCCTATAGCACTCATACCTGGCCAGTTTCACTCCTTCTTCCTGCCCTCTGTCCCTTTACATGTTTGATTCTATAACCCTGGGTGTAAGTTTAAAGGAACAGTGAAGGGGGGACCATTTAGTCACTTTGCCAAACCAAGCTAGCTTGCAGAGTTGCCCTCCACCCCCACCCACTGTTCTCTTTTGCTATCAACTTATTTAGAGTCATACAGCTGAGCCAAGGTTAGTACTAGTATAGAGTACCTGAGCAATAGTGCACAAAGAGGAGATACTAAAAAGAGAAAATCCACCTGGTCTTCCAAGGATTCTATGGGGCCAAACTTCTCTGGGACTGGGATAGTGTAATAGAAGCCTCCCCAAGATACAAAGAATGGTAGCACCGGGTTTTCTTGGAGAATCAATTTTATTCAATGATAAGTCATTTTAAAAAATGATTATTATACTAAAACAAAGTATTATATTATGCAGAATTCAAGAACATTTGCAAGATAAAGCACAAAAGATAAAGCCATTTGTCACTAGTAACAGTGAACCAGGTTTGCATATTTCTGCCTTTGGTGGTAATTTTGTTGGCAGAGTTTGAGAAGCATGACAGATTTCTGCCAACTCCAAATCATTTTAACTTCTATTTCCTGTGGCCTCAGCGTCTCCTGAATCTCTTCTTGGAACTCTGATAAGCATAGGATATGTGTCCAAAGCATAAGTGAATCCTAATTAAAATTATTCCTACAAAAATTAAGCAACTTCAAAAAAATATTTTATTTATTTATTTGTCAGAGAGAGAGAGAGCGCGCGCAAATATGAGAGTGGCAGAGGAGGGAGAAGCAGGCTCCCTCGTGCTCAAGGAGCCTGATATGGATGCAGGACTTAATCCCAGGACCCTTGGATCATGGCCTGAGCCAAAGGCAGATGCTAAACTGACTGAACCACTCAGGTGTCCCCCAAATTAAGCAACTCTTAATTTGAAATATTATTTTAAAAATTATCTCCACTTGAAGTACTATTTCAATAGAATGTCTTGTTTAAGGACACATCCTTGAGTCAGGTGGCCTGGGTTCCCGACCACTCAATAACTAGGTGACTTTGAACAAGTAACGTGTTAACCTCTATGATCTTCAATTTCATTGGTCCTTCATAAGATTGTTATGAGATATAAATGTGTCAACCTTTACAAGGCTTCTAGAGAAACACTTGGAATACAATCAGTGGTACAAAGCTTCTTGTGGGGGAAGTTTTATTTTTCTAACATTTTATTCATCACCTTCGCTTGAGGTGGTAACCTTGGGTGGAACGTATCTACCAGCCGACTCTCCAGTGATCCAAGCCTCAGTAGCATTAGAAGAGAAAGCAAGTGTCAAAAACATAGAACTTCTAACTCCAAAAACTAGTTAAGTGTGTGTGTGTGTGTTGTTGTTGTTGTTCTTTAATGAGAGGAGAGAGCATGAGAGGGAAGAGGTCAGAGGGAGAAACAGATCCCCAGCCGAACAGGGAGCCTGACGTGGGACTAGATCCTGGGACTATAGGATCATGACCTGAGCCAAAGGCAGTTGCCTAACCAACTGAGCCACCCAGGTGCTCCTAAGTGTGTTTTGACATCCCAAAAATTATTAAAAAACTAGAACAAAAGGAAGCTCTGCACAAATAGTATTTAGTTTAGAAGTGTGAGAGACTTGATCTCTAAATTTTACTTTGAAAAATCACATTTTAAATAAACAGGCAAATATTTAATGCCCTTGTCTATTCAAGGGTACTGAAATAAGACCAACTGTATTTACTTTTAGGATTTGTTGGGGAGTGGTGAGTTGTTTCAGTTTTTGTCTGAAAGATTCTAAAGGCATAGGTTCTATTCCAGATATCCTACTCAAAGTTTATCTACGCCCAACTAGTAGCTTATTCTAAGAGTAAGAACCCATGTGTTTGCTGTATTATCATATCCTCCCTAATTCAGTGGTAGTAAAAACCTAGGAACCTTTGGTTTTTCTGATAAGCCTTGCCTGGTACTTCTCAAATGTTTTGGTCTCAGAACAACTTTACATTCTGAAAAACTATTAAGAACCTCAAAGAGCTTTTGTTTATGTGGATTATATAAAAAAAATTTACAAAATTATAACACTTGGAAAAATTAAATATCTATTTTAATGCTATTAAAATACCTTTAAAACAAATGGTTTTAAAATATTAAAATACCTTTAAATTGAATCAAAATCAAATCAAATAAAAATAAATGACATCTTTTTATGAAAAAAATCTTGTATTTGGCAAAGTCAAAAATAAATAAGCAAAACCCTTACTGGCAAGAGTGGAGTTTTTTGCAAATTTTTCAAATGTCTGATTTCAGAGAATGTGGAGTTCTCATACCACTTACTGCATTTACCTGCTGCAATATATGTTTTGGCTGACGTGTATGAAGATATTTTGGAAGGGAAGAGTATTTTAGCAGCCTTTCTAGACAATTTTGTATATTCTTTTTTGATGCTATACTCAAACCTGAAAAGGAGTAGTTTCTTAAAGGATAGTTGCAGTCTGGAATCTGAAACCGTATCTGTGAGCCTTTGAACAGATTGGAGTTTTAGCTATATGTCTGTCTTGTACTTTCAATGGATTTTCTTTTTTACCCATGCATAATTTTTGTAACATTGTGTATGGGTCATTTGGAAAATCTGACTCACTGCATTATGTAAAACAATTCAAGTGATGACACAGCCGTGTCAAAAATCACATTCATTAATATATCATCAATCTTACCAGAAAAGCCTTTCAGAGTTCAAATACTATGAAGCTCATGGTGACAGATAAGCATTTTCTGAAGTTCTAATTTTTCCTTGAGAGCTCAAATTTTGTCATTAAGAATGAATGTTGTCATTTGTATTCCTGGAAGAAGGAGGCTCACTTGTTTATTTTTAAGAAAATATTCAGATACGCAAGTTAGAATAACTATAGTTTGCCAGTTCAGCTTGTAACTCAACTAATCACCCAAGTGGTTTCCTTCCTGACAACCATGATGCTTTGGGATGCAGCAGAAATGTTTTATACATGATTCCCGTTTCACCACATAGAATATTAAAAAAGATTTTATAAAATCCAGGGTTCGGATTTATTAAAATCAATCATTTCTTCTGCTTCATCAAGGGCATTCTTAAGTAAAACTGGCATCTTCTTTGCCTCTTTTTTTCCTGTGAAGGCTGGTCGTGATGAATATGACCACGATGACCACTGTACAGTCTGACGCCCCCGCCATAATGCATGCTAGGTACCAGCTATTTGTCCAATCATTGCTTTTGCACAATCCCTACATGTGGACACAGTGGGGGAAAAAAGTCAAATGATATCTTACTATTATTATTAAAACGGTTTTGACCTCACAGACCCCTTAAAAACGTTCCAGGTCGAACTGCAGACCAGAATTGGAGACCTGCTGACCTCGCTTAGGGAAATTCCTCTCTTCTTTGAATTCCCAATGGTGCCTATTGCCCTTAAAATTTGTTTGACTTCCCTCTTTTCACATCTCTTCTGTCATCATCTTGAATTAACACTTGCATTTTTTTTTTTTTTTTACTATGGTTATCTTTCCACATGCTCTGCTTGGTTCCCTCAATGGACAGTCCCCTGCCTTGCTACTCCAAACCTGGTCCATGGACCAGCAGCATTAACATCACCCAGGAACTTGTTAAAAATGCAGAATTTCAGATTGTACCCTAACATTCCTGAATCACAATCTGCATTTTAACAAAAACCACAGGTGATTTGTATGCACTGCTCTAGTGGAGACCTGGTATATTCACCTCTTATTTTTCATTTCAGAAAATCTATCATTAGTCTATTTTTTTTAAAAAAATCCTAATTCCAACACATGAGGTTAAATCCACTTTTCCTACTACAGAGGTAGATATACGACTCCGGTAAGCTATTTGGAGTACTCCGTCTGTGTAAACATAGTGATTGGTCCTTCGGTGGGCATGTGTAAACCAGACCAATCAGATTCCTTTTTCAGAAACATCTGGACACAGGGAGAAAAGAATGCTCTTTACCTTAGGATTGTTAGCTGTAGAGTCAATGTAAACCTAAAATTGGTGCTGGCCATTTTTGGTGCAACATGAAGGAACGTTCTCTGAAATGATTCTAAAAGAAGAGGTCAGAAGTCAGGGATGAAGAGAAACTCTCGATCACATCATTTGAGCCCCTGGATCTGAAGCCATAGATCCTCATGATTTTCAGGAATGTGAATCAATAGATTCTGCTTCCTTGGCCAAAGTTAGTTTGAATTGGCTTTCTACTTCTCACATCGAAATGAGTTCTGACATGAGATGAAAGAATCTGTAAGGACAAAAGGATATATTTTATATTTTTGTAACCCTCAAAATATCTAGCAAGTGCCTTGAATATGATAGTTACTGTTATTCATCATCCCAGCCCTCATTTAATTGAATCTCTTCATTTTATATCTTTCTAGAATGTTCATTGGATTATGTCAAACCTGACTCAAACACTGCAACTGATCCTAACCAGCACAAGGAGGAGGATATTTTATAAAAAGCTTTTCACAATACAGCTCTACCCACTCTTAGAGCTTCTCTGTCATTTCTTCTCCACCAGTACTTTTTATCCCATTTTGTGGTTCTTGAAGGAGCCCTCGCCTTCTGTGCCACCAACCCTTTGCACATGCTGTTCTCACTACACCCTAGATATCTAACTGATGATCTCCTATTTGTTCTTAAAAAGCCTTTCCAAAGATCACTTCATTTGGAAAGTCTTTCCCAATGCCCACTCTTTCCCTCCCTTACATCATATTCCTTCTGGATTCTTTATCAAGCTTCACAAACTATATGAAAATTGCTTGCATATTTGTCAGTTTAGCCTCCAAAATTGTGAACCTCTTAAATGCAGAAATTTCATCTTTCATCCTTGCATTCCCAGGCTTAGTATAGAAAATTGACACTTAACTAAACACCCTTCAAATATTTGTTAAGATCAAAGAATAAAAATAACAAGTAACAAAAAAAATTTAGTCATCACCCTTGAACTCTGCCACTTATTTGCCTTGTGACCTGGGTTAAATCACATATGCTACTGAGATCCTGGAATTCTTCATCTGTAAAACTGAGACAATTGTGCCCTCCTTGTCTAATATGATAATTCCATGGAATAACAGGCAGAAAAATGACCTTCCCCTCAAAGATGCTTACACCTATGCCTTAACCCCTAAAACTTTCAAATATGTTATATTACCTAGCAAAAGAGACTTTACAGATACACTGAAAGTTATAGACCTTGATATTGTGAGAGTTTGGCTTATTCAGCCAATAAGTCTAGTCTAACCACATGACCCCTTATGAGAGGAGGATTTTCTTAACGGAGTAGCAGAGGGGAAAGCAGAAGGGGAGGCCAGAAGCATTCAAAGTTTGACAAGGACTTAATCCACCCTTGCTGGCTTTGCAGGTGGAGAAAAAAAAAAAAAAGCCATTAGTGAAGGAATGTGGGCAGCTTGTAAAAATTGAGACTAACCCCTGGCCAACAGCCACAAAAAAATGGGGACTACAGTCCTACAACCACATGGAATTGAATTCTGCCAAGAGTGTGAATGAGCTTGGAAGAAAATACATCTCCAGAGCCTTGAGAAAGGACCACAGCCCAACAGGTACCTTGGGTTCAGCCTTGTGAAGCCCATGGCAGAGAACCAGCTAGTCCAACCTGCACTTGTACTTTTGACCTACAGAAATGTGAATCAATAAACAGCTGTTGTTTTAAGTCACTACATTTATGGTCATTTATTATGGCAGCAACAGAAAACTAACACATATATAATATAACATTTTATAAACTAAAATGTCAGACAAGTACATACTCTTAGAATTTGATACTGTGATCTATTGGAGATTTGGGTTGAACGAATGTGCTGAACCAACGTTGGATCTATTATAAGGAGGATACGGGAGAGGGAGGAAAGGACATGATGTTAAAGTCATGAATTCAGTTTGCTCTTCAAATGTTTAACTTTGAGGTTGCCTCTTTCCAAATCCCTGCAGATTTGGCCTTCCTGCATACAGAGAGGTTTTATTAAAGCTCAAGTCCCTTGTAAAAGCTTTTAATAGCTTTCTTTAAAAAAAAAATCATCCTTAACTCTCTCTCTCAGTGCTATTCCCCTAAATGCAAGAGAGCTCAAAGATAACTAAAGAAACACAGGAGACAAAATTAAATCAGGGGCCCTTCTAACTCCTCCATTATTCAAAGCACTTAGTGGACTAGAAATGATTTAAGAGTGATAACAACCAGACTTCACAGAGTAAACAGTTTTTACTTTTCTTATTGGTAAGCAGGAGAAAGAAGATTCCATATTCTCATTAGCAAAGATTTTGAATTCTCTCTTGCCAAAAATAAGAGAGCATCTTTCTTCCTGTCTAGTCTACTTTCTTTTTTAATATGGAGACAAATCAAGAGTAAAGAAAAGGAGATTACAACTTTATTACTGCTTTTATTGGATAGTTACAATATGCCAGCAGGCTATCGGGCACTGCGCAGAATATAGAAATGAGACCCTGACTTCTTGATCTGTAATGCAAATGAAGCCAATCAGAATGTACTATCACTACAAGGTTCAAACCAAAGCTTTGGTGTTTCTCATAAATGCACTTGGCACTTGAACAACTGAGACTCACAACATGCTTCAAAAACATTAATTAATTATGCCAGGTTTAAATTTAATTCCTCCGGTGGATAGGACGTATGTACAGAAGATGAAAGAGTCAGCTGTAGGATCAGCTAACAATAATCACAATAATAGCTGACACTTGTAATCTTCAAAACACCTTTTAAGCATTTATTAATCAACCATCCCACCACCTTCTGGGAAAGATAAATATTATTCTCCTGATTTGTAGCCTAAGAAATTGTGGCTTCAAGTGGAATGGTTTTGCTTGGGGATTTCCCCAAAATATTCCAACTGGAGAGTTAAGAATTAGAATCCCTCTATTAACCAGGGGCACACCGTAAAGGTTACTGGCACCATATTATAAGAGGAGGTTCAAAATGGTAAAACTTACAGAGGACTTCTGTTACTGGAGAAACCATACTAGGGTGCCCCTAGGAAAGAGGGAAAAGGATGATGAATTAGAACACTGAAGTGCCCCCCAGAGAAAGTCTCCTCCTCAGGAGTTTCCTCTAACAGTAATGCATGCTTCCCTGATTTCTCCAGCATAACCAGTCCTGGAATGCTCACTAACTGGGTTTAAAATGGAGGTTAAAAATCTCAGGGGTGCCTGGGTCACTCAGTCGGTTGAGTGTCTGACACTTAATTTTAGCTCAGGTCAAGATCTCAGGGCTGTGGGGTCAGGCTCCTTGCCTAGGGGGAATCTGTTGGAGATTCTCTCTCCCTCACACTCTGACCCTTCCCCCCTCTCAAATGAATAAATAAATCTTAAAAAACAAACAAACCTCAAGCCCCAAAGGTAACATAGAACCCACAGAAGTGAGTGACGGGCTTACACAATGTTTTATTTGTAATTAAGCATATTTAGAGTTTACACTTGTAGCTCTCCATTGGGTGTGAAACAATGCATCTGACACCCTGGGTATTATCATGTGGAGAGCACACGATTCTGAGATGCCTTCCTGCACCCGAAGCCACCTCCAGTTCAGGGCTCTCACCTCTTAATTTGTTTCTATTTCAACCCTGGTCATTCAACCCCAGGTCCGGCCTTCTTACTCTCAATTCAGAGATTTTGCACTGATTTTCCCCTCTGCTGATTCTTAGCCCCATATATTATCCCTGTATCTAGTCAGATGTCATCCTTACCCACCTCATTCCTTCCCTTTCTTTATATTTCTTCATAGCAAATACCACTCTTGAAACTATATGATATATCGCTCACTAGAATGCAAGCTTCATGAGGACAGATCTGTTTCATTTACTACTGAAGACTTAGATCAGAACCAGATGATAGGTATGCAACATATTCAGTGAACCAATGAATAAAATGTAGACTTGAGTTTGAGCTTCACATTGAGTATAAAGATTACTTAAAAAAAAAAAAGCCATGCCAACAAATGGTAAACATAGTTCCCCGTCAGTTCTTCTATATATCTTCATCATTATCTTAATGACTATATAATATGCCACTAACACCTGAATTTATTAAACAATCTTTGGTTTTGGAAATTGAGCTTGTTTCCAATTTCTTTCTTTTAAACTAGTATAACATGAAGATCATCTTGGGAAGGGGTAAGTGTAACAAGGAGGAAAGTATCAGGGTAAAACAAAGCCCCCCATTTGTTGGTAGCCAGGGGCTGCTCTGATCCCTTATGACCCGGCTAATTCCTAGTGACTCAACCTCCTTTAACTCAGAGATCTTGCAGCAGCCCTCCAAGGCTGGATGCTTGCTTGCTATTACTTGGTTCCCATGTCTAGTTGTCTGGGTCTCAGTTTCTGCCTGAAGATGACAAGATATGGAACTATAAACATGAAGCATGTTCTCTGTAAATGTCAAGTCTCTTCCTACCCGCATTGATCAAAGGAGAAGGAACTAAGTTCATGGTCCCTTTACCCTGTGGTCTTATCCTGTGCCATATCCCTTTGGGAGCTAATCATGGATAGAGTAACCTAATTACACTAATTTGGGATAATGCATTAATGCAAGAGGTTTTGAACGGCCAAATAATTATCTGCTCAATTTGGAGCCTTTAAGAGAGATTATCAAGCATTGTGATTTTCAAAAATAGTTCTGGGAGGGGCCAGAGAAGTTAGGAGGCAAAGAGAGATTGTCAGCAGCTACTATAGAATGAGTCACATTATCTGGAAAACAGTACCCGATTCACAGAACAATCTAATCCAATGCCCTATTTACCCTACTTCTTACTTAGAGTATGTAGACTCAACCAGAAGAATAGGTTAGGCCTGTCCTAAATTCTGCCCTCAGTTTCTTGAGTATAACAGAGCATGGGAGCAACTTGCAAGTAAGATTTTTGCTGAGAACAGATTTTGATCTTACATTGCTAAGAGACCACCCAATTCCACAATGCATAATGAAATACAGCTTTTGCTCCTCTTATAATTATAAAATGCAAGATTGCTGGGTCTATTTCCTCAAGGCAAACAGTATAAATCTGCATACCTGGGATGGTGTTTCAAATTCATCTTTGTAAAAGCATCTGTAGGTTTTGTCATAAACACATAGTGTTTAAGGAAACTAAATTAATTACATACACTTTAATATTGAAAGTACAAAATAACAAACCTTACCTAGAATGCATATTTTATCTGTCTTGCTGAGAGGAAAGACAGATGAAAGAAAAATGTGTACTTAAGTATTCATTTAATAGTGTGGATGGTGAGGGGCAAACGTGTGGATGAAAAATGAATGTTATAATCAGGTATTTGTGAAATAAATGGAATAGAAATATTTGTGACTAAAATACAAGTATAATCTTAGGAACTACTGATACAAATATCATCACTAATAAGATATTTCTGGAGGCTCACAAAAATATAATCAATTTTTCAGTTCATAAAATTTCAAAAAATGGGATTTACATTTGCTAAACCAATTAACGAATTCTAATTTACGCAGTGTTGATGCTTCTAATTGGCAGCCGTGCATTTTTATGAGTCTTCTTGTTAATCTCTTATGGTAATCAAACTCACAAATTTAAAATTCACTGGTGTTCTTGATACATGGAACTAGTTAAAATTCTTAATTAAATTAGGGTGACTAAAAGAAAAGTTGTTTTAAAAGTAAAATTATAAAGTGTTATGACTAATGCTGTACAAATTAGCATAAAGTAGGTTTGGGTAGAATCATTCTGAAGACTTTGCAATTAGGAGCACCTGCTATTAGTGCACTTGTTAAACTTTTATCAATTAATCATTACTCTCTCAAATAGCAAGAAAAATTGAATGTTGTGAATATGAAGAGAGTGATTAATTGCAAGTGGCAAATTGCTGACTGGCTCCATTATTACCTAGGCTTTAAGGATTTTTGGAAATAAATGTCTATTATCAGTTTTATGAATACATAAATTATACTAATGTGTTCAGTACTGGTTGGTTTTCTGTCTTCTTTATTCGGTAATAATTGTTTTCTCAAAGTTTTAAAGATGACTTAGAGAACACGGATTCTGAAATAGGATATTATTATGGCTTCATCAAAAACATTTAATGATTGCATTATTTAGTCTTATTCTCTAAATGTACACCATCCATATTTTCCCATCCAAAAAAGCATGAGAAGAGGGAAAAGTTGTTTTGCTATGATGTAGGAATCAATCTTTATTTGAAGTACAATTTAGGATTAAGCAATATAGCACTATGACTTCAAAATGTTAATTAATTCTCAATTTGGCCTGCTGTTCCAGCCCAAGCATTTAGATTGCAAAGGGCATTTTTGTTAAGACTCATTTTATTACAAGTTAAAATTGCAAAAAAAAAAATTGATTTAGAAATATGTTCTAAATCAATGCAGCAGTGGCAGAGTACCTAAAGTATTTGCTAGAATGTACTTTTCATTATTCCAAGATTCACATAGGGATCTCTAATGGTCCTTGAAAATCCAGAGATTATGAAGAAATGTGACTTTAAGTACCATGAAATTTCTATAGCTATTTATCTTAGCTACTCATAGATAAAGCCACATAACTGTTAGATGGAAAGAGTCTCGAATATAGGAAAGACTTTAGCTATATTCTAGATTTAGGAAAAAAAAAACCCCTATAGGACATTGTTTTAAATTAACAAGGTGTTTAAGGGGGGAGATGAACTATAAATGCAATGAGGGAGGGGAGATGAACTATAAATGCAATCTTTACAAATTCCAATTTCAACCAAAAAGTAATAAATATCAAAGCAGGATTTCGTTTTTACATTCAGGGGAAAAATATCCACACTATATTGTCATACATAAAAACTCTGGGATCATGAACTGTATCCACACATTTTCCTGAGCTCTTATGCTGGCCTTTCAGATCATGTTTGTTCCTGACTGCCTGAGCCATTAGAAGGAAGTCTCTGTGGACGGTAACTATGGAAACTACACTTATTATGATGATCATTTCACAGCATATACAAATATCGAATCATTATGTTGTACACCTGAACCTAATACAATGTTGTATGCTAATAATACCTCAATTAAAAAAAAAAAAAAAGAACGAAGTCACTGGTTTCAACAGAACTGTCCTGGCATGAAGAGATAGATCTAGATCAGGGTTTCTTTATTGACATTTTGGACCGGATCATTCTTTGCTGTGGGGGGCTCGCTTTAATAGAGAATGTTAAGCAGCATCCCAGGTCTCTAGAGAACCTCTGTAGTTGTGACATCCACAGGTGTCTCTAGACATTGTCGAATATTTCCTGGGGGCTAAAATTGTCCTCCACAAAGAGCCACTGGTATAGAATGATCTAAAATTCTAGATCATTTTAATGCAGTAAACCAGGTAGATTAGTCTCCCAGTAATGGTGTTACCCATCAGGTGTTGGCAACTATCCTGCCTGGATTCATTTTCTAGTTTTGGTACTCACTATCCATGTGACTTTGGTTATCTCTTAAACATTTATGACTTCTCTCTCTCTCTCCCTCTCTCTCTGGGTCTTTCTTTCTTTCTTTCTTTCTTTCTTTCTTCTTTCTTTTTTTCTTTCTTTCTTTCTTTCTTTTTTTTTATCCATCTATTCATCTACAATATGGGAATAATAGTAATTTTGAACTTAATGGAATTACTGTGGGGAGTAAATATGATAATGAGTATAAGCACATAACAGTGTTTGGCACATTATTAGTCCTCCATAAAAGATAGTTGTTATTTTTGTATTATTGTTTTAGGTCCAGTTTGTTTTTATTTTAGGTAATTTGTCATTGGTCCAGTATCATTTCTAAAACTACAGAATCCTAACTGTCTAGATATCTTATACTAGAGAAATTTTCAAACACAAATAATGGTAATAACTTATATTTGTTCAACCCTTTAAAGGGTCTAAACCCTATAACAGAGATTATTTTTTATCTTTCCATCAAAGAAATTTTTAGGATCACTATGCCCAGTAGTTCACTGAGCATCATGAAGGAGGTCAAAAGAAATAAAAGTCTAGTTTGGGTCCTCAAAGAACTTAAAACTTAGTTAGGGAAAATAATATACACTTAAAATCACTACAAAAAAATAGATGATGTTGTTTAATACATATTTATTGCAAACTTGTTGATGATAGTAATATTCTTAGACACCCCTCTAATTTTCCTCCTGCCAGTTTAGAAATAGAAGCAGCTCCATAAATATTGGTAGGGTGAAGGAATGGAAGAAATGGCAGAGTAAAAAAATGTATTTTCTTCCAAAATGTCCCTGACTTATTACATGGCCTTGTTGAAGCCAGCTCTGTGAGTTGGTCCCTCACTGGAGAAAATAGTAATGTCTAAAACCTGACATTTATACAGCCCCAAATAGTTTACAAAGCATTTTCATGTACATTATCATATCTCGTGATAATATATCATCAGCCCCATTCTCCTCTGAGAGCTCAGCAATTTAATTATTGCAGCTATATCATGAGTCTTGGCCCAGAGTTTTTCTGAGCCTAGGATATATTTCAGTCTTTAAATGACCTTGATTTTATAAGACTATGCTTTAATAACACCAGACCAATTTTATGATATGTAAGATTAAGTTATAAATATAAGATCCCTTAGAATCTTTGTTTGATGGCCCAGAGTCACGGAACTAGGTAGGGCCCTGAGAATCAGTTTTGTTTTGTTCTTTTATAGATGAGGAGATGCAGACCCATTGGCTCAGAGAATTTCCCACATTCTCTTGGTGAGTCACTGGCCAAGTCAGAATTAGAAGCTGATTACTCTTTTATTGTCTCATAGTATTAATCATTATAGAAGACAAAGGATTTAAATCTAACTCAAATTAGTCAGGCTTCCTTTAGCTCTGTGAAAATATTTCACTTGTAAGAGCATGCACATTTTAAGCCTCTCATTTATTAATTCAATAAACTACTGAGCACATAATTTAGTTAGCCAATAAGGGAAGTAGTAATGTAATGCAACTGACATCCATTTACTAGTTATTTTCTTATGAAGTTTAAATGGAATTTCTTTCTCTTCAGTTTCTGCTTTAACATCTAATATATGTTGAAGCAATCATCTTCATTTTAGGGAAATTTTCAACTATCATTACGTGAAAATGAATCAAATACTTTCTAGTGTTATATGTACCCTTCGTGAATTCTTATTTTCATTTAACTCTCACTTGATATTTTTGGATAACCATGCAACAAGCTTGATATGCTTCTTGTGTGATGTAGCTCCTCATGGATTTAGGTGATGAGTCTCTTACCCCTTTTGGACACAGACATGTAAGAAGTAGCTGATAAATATCGAAAGTGTGGTTGGCTGCCTGCTAAGACTTTAGGAGTCACCAACAAAGATTATGCACTTGGTCTAGCGAGTCATCCTTCATACAATTTGAATGTTTATAGGGTTCTTTATATAGCAAAGCTACAATAACAAGTATGTACGACGAGAGGTGAGTGAATCAACCCGCAGTAATTATATTTAAGGTTAGAATGAAGGACCTTAGTGTGTTATATATGTAATCATTGGTGAACTATTGAAGCAGAAGTTAAACTTTTGTCTAACACTTTCTGAAAATGGAGGCACTTTTTATGGTCAAGTTTGGCTGAAAATAAAAAATTGTGAGATTGTGATCGGTTCAAACTTTCTGAAGGGCAGAGACCACATTTTATACATTTCTCTGTATGTTAGCATGCAGGCAGCATTTAATGAATTTTTAACTGAACCAACTCTGTCCTACAACATTAAGTGAACTATTAACCCTTCTCTGAAATCTAAGGATGGAGCAGATTCCGAGGAGTCTTCTGCTTGCACCTTCATACACAACTAGGGTTAAGCATATGGAATACTTATGTGGATGCTAACTGGTTGCTAAATTTACTTATAAGTTTTCTAGAAGCTAAGTTGTCTAATGCTGTGCCACCATCAAGACTTCCCATTTTTTTAAGCCTAGAAAAATGACCTATTTGAATAGAAAATCCCAAATCTTAAACCCTATATCAAGAGAAACACGGTATACTCAAAAACACCTGGACACCAGGACAATTGCTGCAGGCGCATTAGCAGTATTAATAGAATGAAGAAGAACATAGAGAGATCCTAGTAGAATTATGTAAGTGAGATCATTTGTGAAACCCTCTTAATGTGTCAGAGCCCATGATGGGCCACTCAGGGAAACAGACTATCAAAACTAGAAGAAGAAAGATCCATTTCATCATGCCTTTATTAGCAAAAAGCTATGGTTGGTGTTTTCCAATCCTTTGTCTACGCCCCTAAGGGAGAATAACTTAATGACCCACTGAAGTTGCATTCCCCGATGGGTGATATAACCAGCCTTTGATGCCTTCACCCTAATAACAATACTCGTCTCATCCAGAAACTCCTATCATGTCTCCTTGCAAGATCTCACCAACACAGAGGCTTGCTTTTTGCTATGAAAGCCTAAAACAGTATTATATAACCTGTGGGCCTCTACCCAGCTTCCCTTATCCTCTCCCAGACTGAGGAATTAGATATTCTTACTGTCATTCCCGTCAGTCAACACCAATGCCCTGGGCAAAAGTCCCATAATTTTCCAGGTACAACTAACTCACTAGTATAGGTAATCATCCCTGAAGTTTCAAAAATGCAAACTCTAGCTTATAAATGTTCTCCATGGACAAATTGAGACTGATTTGTCAGGTTGAAAGTGAACTCTCCACTAGGAGCAGTGGGTTCAGGGAATGCTCACTACACAGTAAATCTAACAATTTCAATGCCTTACACCTAGTGGGCTCATTGCAAGTGCTTCCTGCAAGGTAAAGTTTCTGTTTGATAAGTCAGAATGTCATGGGTTCCAAAGTCAAGGAATACAATGGACTGAACTTGATGGTTATGAGGACCATTTCTGTATGAGAGAGCTCAACTTTAAAGTATCCATTTCTCCAGAATCATAGCATTTGATTCTTTACCTGTTGGGAGAACATATTTTTAGAGCATTGCCCATTCTTTGTCCTGGTTTGAAAGGACTTTCTGATAGCAAAATAAACCACTAGTAAAGTTGGGAAGAGCAATCTTAAAGGAAATGCTTTTGAGCTGGCTATCTTGTATCACCAGAACATCTATTCAGTGTGAGCTTTTATCTGGTATGGTAGATGCAATTTGTTATAACAGATAAATTTCCTTGTCAAGGAAAACACCACCTGCCTGGATGAGTTATTTTCAGTCTCGACTGCACATCTGAATCACCTAGACAGCTTCGAAAAATACTGATGCCCAGGCCCCAAGATATTCTTATTTAATTGATCTGGGACAGTGCAAATCCTTTGGTATTATTTTTTTCTAATTCCCCAGTGAGTGGCCAGAATTGAGAACTGCTTAGATTTATAATCTCTCCTTGATAATCTTTTAAATTTATTTAGCTTTACAATGTTCTGCAAAGATAATCTTCCCTGGAGGACTGAAGTGTAAGATTGATGATGAATTCAGTTATTTCCCTACCTGAAGCCATCGGGGAATGGATTGGTCATCACTTCCCACTGGGCCACTATTTTAGATATAGAAAAATTAACCTAAAAGGGATATTTATCATTAGATGTGTTCATGAACTGAAGTTGGTGGTGCTAAATGGTAGATATAAATCCAGAGGAAATATTACCCTTGTCCCTAGATCAAATATTCTCACTTACCATTTATCATCTAAAGACATATTAAAAAATTCTGCCTCAGTTACTCAGGGAAAAGGTTTCTCCCCTCACTTTCCTTTAACAGATTAATGATCACTTAAACCTGGTCTACCCTTGATCTTCTAGGGTCTGATTTGACAAGGAGGGTTGGGCAGCCAAATGAATCCCTGACCATATTTGTGTGCAACATGTGAAGTAAAAAATAATAAAGACTGATTCTGGGTTTACAAATTTCAAATCTTTCTATGATAGGGAGTTCTGATTCTGCCACCATGGAAAGGGAGTAACCCCATTACTCCCAGACCTTCCCCTTCACAATTAAACCACTCTGAACATAACACAATGAGCAAATATAGGGATTCTCCAAAAGGTGGAAGGAAGACTTGTCTGCAAGAGGCCTTGAGACCTAAGGAATAACACACCAGTGAGTACCCTAGGTCTCCTGATTGCCTCACACTTTCTCACAGATCTGAGAAAACACTGCAGAAGCCTCTAACAGGTACACACCAAAACACAAAGCAACAAAAAAGACAAAGCAAAACAACACACACACACACACACACACACACACACACGCACACACAGGAAAGAAAAAGAAAACCTTCAACAAAAGCCCATTCATCCCAAGCCAAGGGACCAGAAAATGTGTGACGTCAAGTTAGAAAACTTTCTTGGCAATACCTGTCCTACTCTAGTCAAACACTATGGAGAAAAAACATCACACCTTGCATCGATGCAGTTTCAGCCTTGGAGTGGAAAAGATGATTAAATAGGAACCAGAGTCTGTTAATATAAAGTCCAAAATGTCTAGGCTGCAATAAAAAATTATGCATTATATTCAGAACCAGGATAATTATGACATGAATTAGAAAAGCAACCAACAGATGCCAGCACCAAGATGAGTCAGATGTTGGGACAATTTGACAAAGATTGTAAAACAACCATCATAAAAATGTTTCAGTGAGCAGTTACAAATTCTATTGAGACAAGTAAAAGAATAGAAAATCTCAGCAAAGAAATAGAAATTATTTTTTAAAAGAACCAAGTGGAAATTATAGAACTGAAAAATATGATAAATGAAACTGGACAAAAGACTAATGTGATTAGTAGGAGAATGGGAATGACAGAGAATAGGATCAGTGAGCTTGGGAACAAACCAATAGGGTTTACCCATGTGAACAGTGAGGAAATAGATTGAAAATAAACAGAGTCTCAGGGAGCTGTGGGACAATATAACCCACAGAAATGTGGAGATTCAAAAAGCCAAGCAAACATCAGATAGAATAAACCCAAAGAAATCCATGCCAAGATACATTGTAATTGAACCTCTGAAAACTGAAGACAAAGAAGAAATCCTCAAAGCAGTCAGAGAGAAATGACACATTACTTATAGGAAAAAAACAAATCAAATGAAAACCCATTTCTCTTCTAAAACCCCAGAGGCCAGAAGAAAATGACACATTTTTCAAGTACTGGAAGAAAAGAACTCAACTGCAGATTCTAATCTGGTGAAAATATCCTTCAAAGATGAAGGGGAAATAAAAACATTCTCAGAAGAAGGAAAACTTAGACAATTTTATAGTTAGCAAATACAGTGTTAAAGGGTGACTAGAAGAAGTTCCTTAAATAGAGAGGAAATGATAACAGAAGGCTTTGAACTTCAGAAGACAATAACATCAAAATGGACAAAAATGGATAAATGTAACAGACAATCTTATTTCTCATGGGATTCTTTTATCATTTTTGATGAATTTTGATGAATAAAGCAACATAACATAACATCATGTAATGTGGTACTTAAAGTATGTGGAGTAAATATTAAAGACAACTATGTTTAAAAGGTGAGGAGGGAAATAGTGTCATTTGTGACAACATGATGGACCTAGAGGGCATTATGCTAAGTCAAATAAGTCAGACTGAGAAGGACAATTACCATATGCTTCCACTCATAAATGGAATCTAAAAAAATGAATAAAGAAACTAAAGACAGAATCAGAACTACAAAAACAGAGAACAAACTGATGGTTGCCAGAGGGGGCAGGGGTGTGGAGGGATAGGCAAAATGGGTGAAGGGGAGTGGGAGATACAGGCTTCCAGTTATGGAATGAGTAAGTCATGGGGATAAAAAGCAAAGCATAAGGAGTACTGTCAATGTTATTGTAATATCAATGTAGGGAGACAGATGGTGGCTACACTTATGGTGAATATAGCATAATGTATAAATTGGTCAAATCAATAAGCTGTACACCTGAAACTAATGTAACATTGTGTGTCACCTATACTCAAAAAAAGAAAGAAAGAAAGAAAGAAAGATAGATAGATGTGGGGAAAAAAGGGGAGATGTTAAAAGGATCTAAATGGAAGTAAAATTTTTAAATTATATTCAAAGGGGTAAAATATTGATGTCATCAGACTGCAATAACTCACATATGCATATTGTTACATGTAGGACAACCACTATTAAAACTAAAAATAGTGTAAGTAAAAATAAGAGGAAATCCTTAAAAAGTGTTCTAATAAACCAGAAAAGGTAAAAAAAAGGAGAAATAGAGGAAAACTAAACAGGAAACAAACAAAAAACAAATCTTTTCTTTTATATTTTTTGCTATTTTAAAAAATATATATATCAAGTATCCACATAAAACTACTTGAATTTGGCAGTCAGATTTAATCATAAAGAGGAAACTGAAACATTATTACCTAGGGTATTAAGTTCAGTGAGTGTACAAATAACTCCATATTTATTATTATTATTATTTTTACAAATAACTTTTTAAAGTGACAGGCTAAAATAAGTACTCAAAAATTTTTTTATTCTGCCCTCAAAATGGTAGCCTTCAGTTTAGTCGAGTTTTGGTTGTTCATATAACTAATATTAAGTTATTATCCCATCTGGTAAGATTAAATTGAGAATTTCCTATTTTTTAAAAGGGCTATATTTTAGTCTTCCAACATTATGGAATCATTAGCTTAATAGAACAACCATGTATATCAATACTTTAAAATATTTTTAATATAAAGGAAATAAAGATGTAGTAATAAAAG
The DNA here is from genome assembly GCF_010015895.1 of Lontra canadensis. Lineage (NCBI taxonomy): Eukaryota > Metazoa > Chordata > Mammalia > Carnivora > Mustelidae > Lontra > Lontra canadensis. The sequence continues at coordinate 52,840,543 of NW_022630997.1, read as the reverse complement.
CTAAGTTCTCAGGCCAACATTCTAGTGAAAGAAGAGGTATATAAAATACTTTTTTTCTTCTGATTTTGGTACTATTACATTTTTAAAATTATCTAGTGAAGAGATTATTCAAAGTAGCAATAGATTGTTGCTTTTATTAACATTGTTGCTTTAGTGTATTTTTCTTTTTTCTCATTTGTACTTTGTAAGATTTCTTCAGTAAGCATGCACAATGTTGTATATTAAGATAAATATTCCAGGTTTCCATTATATAATGGCCATTAACAAATTATAATTTCTCTGTACATATTATCCCCAAAAAACATACCAATCAGGTAGGCATGCCAATAACATCATCACAGAAAATACTGAAGAAAAGGAAAATACTCAGAGTATTATTATGGGGTGAGAACAATTGAAACTATAAACCTGGAAACTCCAACAATGAAAATTAAAGATGATTTTATTTATGTATATCAATGCAAAAATCTAAAATAAAATATTGGTAAACAAAACAAAATGGTACATTAAAAAAATAATGTATCCCAGGGGCTCCTGGGTAGCTCAGTGGGTTAAAGCCTTTGCCTTCAGCTCAGGTCATGATCTCAGAGTCCTGGGATCGAGCCCTACATCGGGCTCTCTGCTCAGCAGGGAGCCTGCTTCCTCCTCTCTCTCTGCCTTCCTCTCTGCCTACTTGTAATCTCTGTCAAATAAATAAATAAAATCTTAAAAAAAAATGTATCCTGACCAAGTGGGGTATACTACGACAATGCAAAAATGCTTCAACATTTTAAAAAGCCATAATTGTCAGTCAGCACATTAATATATTTAAGGAAACACTATCATGCTCCTGCCTAGATGCTTAAGAGTTATTTCAGAATTCAACATCAATTTCTAACTTAAAAAATTCTGAAAGAAGATTTAATGAATTCATCCTAAAGTGAATTATCCCAAGATGATTATGTTGTGTATATGTGCATGTGTCTGTCTGTGTGTGTCTCTGTTTCCATTCCTCAAACCAAAATGTAACATTTATGTATAGGGAAATACTTGATAAATTCTCACTGAGGCAGCAGTAAGAGAATGATGCCTATCATTTGCATTATTCTACACTCTTGTGTTAGAAATACTATTCAATGTGACTACAAAAAAATTAGGAGTATAATAATTATAAAAGAAAAGATAAAAATGTATCTTGATATATAAATATGTAATATAAATATATATAAAATGTATGTATAAAATAAAATACATATATTGCAAATATGTAAAAATTGTATTGTGCTAGTTTGCTTGAAGAGGATCAATGAAAATATGGTTATAAATAGTGATATAATTCCATGATATACCATGTTATATAAAATTAGCATGTAAAATTAATATATCATATATTTAAAAATTATTAGTTAGAAAAAATAATAGAAGAAAATATGCCACAACAAAGAAGTCTGAGAAAACAGAAATAAAATAATATATATGATGTATACATAGAAAATTATAAAACACTATTGCAAGATACAAAAATAAACTTGAATAGACAAAAAGTCACCCTCTGTTCTTGGACTAGGTGATTCAATTCCTAAAGAGTCAATATTGTTTGAGTTAATATAAAAAATGACATGGAAAAATATGGGATCCCAATAAAAATACTGGTTTTTGTGAAGCTATAAAATTTGAGTCTTGAGATACAGAAACAAATAGTCAAGAAAATGTTGGGGAAAAAAAGCATATTAAATCATACTTTTGGGAGGAGCAAGATGGTGGAGGAGTAGGAGACAGAAATATCATGTCCCAGGGGTTCAGCTAGATCATTATCAAACCATTCTAAACACCTACAAACTCAGCAGGAGATGGAAGAGAAGAGCAGCAATGCTAGGAACAGAAAATCGACCACTTTCTGGAAGGTAGGACATGTGGAGAAGTGAATCCAAAGTAACAGGAAGATAGACCATGGGGGAGAGGGGCTGGCTCCTGACAAATGAGAGAGCAGTGCAGCACAAAATTGGAACTTTTAAAAATCTGCTCCACTGAGGGATGTCACTCCAGAAGATAAATGAGGGGTGGAGCTCTCAGGAGCAATGTCCTGAGAAAGTGTAGTCTCAGGACCTGTGGGGTCACAGAAAGACTGGGTGCCTGACAGTGGCAGAGCTCCCAGGTATCAGAGAAGGGAAGCCAGCTACAGAGATGGAGCCAAGGAGGGGAGCTGGAGGGGGGTGGGTGGTGCTCTTAGCTCAGGGTTACCTTGAACCATGATCCAAAGCACAGTCGGGTCACTGCTCTTCGAGCAGGGACCCCACAAGTGACAGATCTGGTGTTGGAGTGTGCTGCAGGAATCTGCTGGGTTCAGAAACTCCAAACGGGGCTGTCACAGGCTGGGTGAGCTCAGAGTGCAGCTGGAGACCAGGTATTGACTGGAGAAAAGGGACAGCTTTTCTCTGAGGGTGCCCTGAGGAGTGGGACCCTGAGCTCTCAGCTTCTACACAGTTGGAGATTGAGAGGCCTCCATTTTCATTCCCCTCCAAAGCTGTACAGAAAGCTTTTTTTTTTTTGGAGTAACAGTGATTTATTGTGCAAATCCCACACAGGTTCCAGATCCGGGGCCAAGCCCACAGCCCTAGCTGGGCCCTGGCTCTGGGACTGTTCTGTGGTCCCCACTCTGACCAGCATCTGCTGTGGAGTGTACAGGTGTCCATGAGTGAGCCCACGTGTCAGGAGGGCCCCCTGGGGATGTGGGCACTAGGGTGCTGTGGCATCTCAGTCTGACATCACGTCCTCCATCTGCCCAGGCTTAGGAGCTACACTGGTCCACACAGTCCTTCCCGCTTCGGAACACATGATAGATGCTGGTGGGAGGGAACATGGCAACAGCCCCAAGCAGGGAGCCCACCTGGATGGCCACGCCAGCTGCCAGCAATGCTGGCCGGCCGCCACTGTGCAACAGGGAGCTGGCAGCCACCTTCACGTAGGAGAACACACCCAAGCACAGCACCCATGACAGCACCACAAGGACCACTCCTGCAGAGGTACCCACCAGGGGTGGGCAAGGGCTCAGAACTGCCAGTGCCATCAGGTAGGCCCCAAAGAGCATGCCCAGCACAGAGAGACCACCCAGCCCTGCCAGAGACCTGCAGAGCACACCCATGGCCAGAAAGCAGGTGAGGGGGTTGGCAGCGCTGCCTAGCACCACGGCCAGGTGGTAGGCCAGATGGCCATAGGGCAAGCAGGAAAAGCTCTGCACCACAGGCAACACACCATTGGTTAGCGCATTGGTGATGGCCAACAGGCCCAACAGGCAGGCTCCTTGGACAGAGAGCAGCCGCTGGGTCTCAGCATCTGGGCTGGGAGTGGCGCGTGCTGCTGGGCTCGGTAATTCCTGCAGTGGTGAGGCCTCTTCCTCCTCCTCCACCGCTGGGGCTCTTGCCCGCAGGCCAGACCCCGGACCTCCTGTGGGTGCAGATGGCGGGGTTGCCCGGCCCCTGGCAAGGGTGGTGCAATTCTGCCTCAGGCGAAGATGTTTGAGAATCACTGCAACAGGCCCCTCCCCCAGAAGAACAGCAAGAACATCCAGCCAAGACCAAGTTCACTGATCAATGAGAACTGTGGAACTACAGAGCTAGGGGAAAGCAACACATAGAATTCATGGCTTTTCCCCCATGATCCTTTAGTCTTTCAAAGTTAAATTTTTTAAACTTTATTTTTTTCTTATTCTACTTTTTAAGATTTTCCCTCTTTCCTATTTTAACATTTTTAAACTATTTTATCTTATCAATACCTTTTTAAAAATCTTTAAAAAAAAAAGATTTTATTTATTTATTTGACAGAGAGAGAGAGAGAGAGAGAGATCACAAGCAGTCAGAGCAGCAGGCAGAAGGTGGGGGTGGGGGGAAGCAGGCTCCCTGTTGAGCAGAGAGCCCGATGCAGGGCTCAATCCCAGGACCCTGAGATCACGACCTGAGCTGAACAGAGGCTTAACCCACTGAGCCACTCAGGCACCCCTTAAAAATCGTTTTTAATTTTCACTGTTATAGTCATATTTTATCCCTTCATTGTATTTAACCTTATTTTTTGTATACCTATAGGTTTTTTTTCTTTAAAATTTTGGGATACAATTTCTTCTAATGGATCAAAATATACCCTAAATCTAGTGCATGGCTTTGTTCTGGTCTCCAGCCTGATCACATTTTTTCCTCTTTGTTTTTTTTCTTTTTTAAACCAACTTCTTACCTTATCAATTCCTTTTTTAGAATCTTTTTTAATTTTCATCTTTACAGTCATATTCCATCCCTCCATCGTGTTTACCCTTATTTTTGTAAATGTATAAGTTTTCCTTTCTTTAAAATTTTGAGAGGTAGTTTCTACTAACAGACCAAAATATACCCAAAATCAAGTGTGTGGCTCTCTTCTATTCACCAGTCATATATAAAATTTTTTTTCTTTGGTTTTCCCCCTCTCTTCTCCTCCTGGTTTTGGGTCTCTTCTGATTTGGTTAGTGTATATTTTTCTGGGATTGTTGCTACCCTTTTAGCAACTTGTTCTCTCATTCATCTATTCTTATCTGGATAAATGACAAGGTGGAAAAACTCACCACAAGAAAAAAAGAACAAGAGGCAGTACTGACGGCTAGGGACCTATTAATATGGACATTAGTAATATGTCAGAACCAGAGGTCAGAATGGATGTGCAGTAGTATCTCACTGTGTTTTTAATTTGCATCTCCTTAGTGACCAATGATGTTGAACATCTTTTCCTGGACTCATTCATTTGCAAAGTATCTGCACATTTTTTACTTAGTTGTCATCTTCTTATTGAGTTGTAAGACTTTTTGGTATATTCTGAATCCAAGTAGTTTGTAACGTGTACATTTTGCAAATATTTTCTCAACATCTGTGACTTGCCATTTAATTTTCCTAATGGAATTTTCTGACAAGCACGAGTTTTTAATTTTGGGAAAATTGAATTACAATTTATTTTTCTTTTGTGACTCCTTTATTTTGTGTCCTATCTATACCACTTTGGCTTTACCCAAGGTTGCAAATATTTTCTCATATTTTTTTTCTAGAAGTTTTCCACTTTTAAAGTCTCATGTTGAGGTCCATAATCCATTTTGAAGCAAATTTTGTGTATAGTGTCAGGAAAATGCTAAAGGCCCCCTTTTCTCATATTGATATCCAATATCCCAACACTATTTATTGAAAAGACAAATTTTCCCTCATCAATTCATTTTGATAATTTTCTGGAAACTAATTTACCATACAATTATACATCTATTTCTCAACTCCCAATTCCATAACATTGATCCAAATATCTATATTGATACCGATATTGTACTACATTGTTTACTGTTGGAATTCAAGGTGTGTAAACCCTTCAAAAGCATTCTCCTTTTTCAAAATTTTATATTCTATATATGTTATATTCCCATGTAAACTGTAGAATAAGTTTCACAATTTCTTTTAAAGTATCTATTGAGATTTTATTTGTAGTTGTGTTAAATTTATAAATAAATTTGGAGAGAATCAATACCTTAACAATATTTAGTCTCCCATTCATGAACGTTGTATGTTTCCCCAATTATATTGTGTCCTTTTTAACTTCATTTAGCAATCTTTCAATTTTCATTGTACAGCCATTGTACATGTTCTTAAAATTATCTCTAAACATTATATAGATTTTTAATGCTATGGTATTTTCATTGCTAATATCTAGAAACCTAATTGGTTTTGGTATACTGGTATGGGTTATCATTTGATGCCATTATATTCACTCAAAAGTTAGAGTTAGAGTAGCTTTTTTTTTTCAGTAGCATCCTTAAGAATTTCCATGTATATCATGATAATACAAAGTAAAAGCAGTATTATATCTTTCTTTTCTGTGTGTGTGCTGTGTGTGTGTGTGTGTGTGTGTGTGTGTGTGTGTGTATTTATTTTCCTTGCTTTACTGCACAGGCTAGGACTTCTAACATAATGCAGAATAAAATAAGTGTGACAGACACTATTGCCTTATTCCCAGTTTTAGGAGATTATTTAGCCTTTCACTACTAAGTACGGTGTTAGCTGAATGTTTCCTTCTCTTACCCTCATATTTACATTTGGCTGAGAGCTTTTAGAATTAGTGGATGATGAATTTTACAAAATTTTGTTTTTACTACATCTATTGAGAAGATCATATGTTTTCTCCTGTATTCTCTTTATATGGGAGAATTATATTGAGTCTAGAATGTTAAACAAACCTTATGATCCTGAAGTAGTACTGTACTTGATCATTACATATCATCTGTTTCTTATATTACTTGATTAAGTTTTCTAATCTGGTTAAGGATTTTGGATCTGGTATTTTGAGGAATATTCGTCTTTAAGTTTGTTTTCTTGTAATGTCTTTGTCTGAAGATGATAACAAGCTAATATCAGACTCATAAAGTGGCTTGGAAATTATTGGATCCTTCTGTATTTTTCAAGAGAATTTATGTGTGTTTGGTATTATTCCTTTATTAAATATTTGATAGAATTCTCCTAGGAAGCCACCTGGGCCTGGAGTTTTCTTCTGGGAGAGCTTTTAAGTAATGAATTCAATTTCTTTAGTAAATATAGAACTATTCACTTGTTTGTTTTTCTGTGAGTCAGTTTTATAATTTACGCCATCAAGGAGTTTGTGTAATTCATTTACATTCCCAAGTTGAATGAAATAAAGTTGTTCATCATATTTCCTTATTATCCTTTTAAATTGTCAGATCAGTTGTGATGTTTCTTATTTTATTCCTGATAATGGTCATTTGTGGCTCTTCTCTCCCCACCTCCCCGGGTCTTTCTTTCTTTCTTTTTTTTTAAATTCACCTACTTAGTTTATCACTTTTTTGAACTTTTCAAAGAATCAGTTTTGAATTGTGTCAATCTATATTTTTTCTTTTGTTTGTTCACATCTTTATGAATTTGCTTGCTTTAACTTTTTATTTTATTTTTTTTTAGCTTCTTATATGGGAAGTTCAGATCACTGACTTCACACTGCACACTTTATTAATATAAGCTTTCAAAGATATAAACAATGCTTTAACTGTGTCCCAAAATTTTGAAATGAAGTTGTTTTCTTTATATTTAGTTCCCAATTTTCTAATTTCTCTTGAAATTTCTTCTTTGACCCAAGGACATGTAAAAGTATGCTGATCATTATGAGGATTTCCCATTTCATTTACTCATTGATTTTATTTATTTATTTTTTGCTTAATTCTGCTGTAATTAAGATATTCTGTATGACTTCAATCCTTTCATATTTACTATTGTTTATCTACTTGTATTATGATCCTGTGTGTTGGACAGGAAGTGGCCCCCCAAGATGTCTATGTCAGAATCTCCAGAGCCTATGAACTCCCAGAAACTTACACATCAGAAGGGTGATTACTGAGGTGGTCAAATGAAAGATTCGAGAAAAGGAGATTGTGGGTTATTTGTGTGACAGTATTTTGCTAGATATTGCCCATTTTTCTCCATAAACAATTATGCTATTTTTCAACAAGACCAGAAAGGACCAGAGAATATCACCGAAACACCAACCCTACAGTGACATAAAATTCAAATCTTTCAATTATCATTCTAAATGTAATGTAAATGGACTAAATGTTCCAATCTAAAGACTTAGGGTATCAGACTACATTAAAAGAAAAAAAAACAAAAAACAGACAAAAAAAAAAAGGAACCCAAAAGACAAGATTCATCTATTTGCTGCCTACAAAAGACTCATTTTAGACCTAAAGACACTGGCAGATTAAAAGTGAGGGGATTAAGTACCATTTATCATGCTAATGGACATCAAAAGAAAGGTAAAGTAGCCATCCTTACATCAGACACAGTAGATTTTAAACCAAAGACTGTAACAAGAGATAAAGAAAGGCATTATATCACAATTAAGGAATCTACCAATCAAGAATAGAGAACAATTGTAACTATTTATGCCCCCTCATTTGGGAACACCCAAATATTTTAATCAATTAATAATAAACATAAAGAAACTCATGGATGATAATACAATAATGGTAGGGGAATTTAACACCCCACTTATAGCAATAGACAGATCTCCTAAACCGAAAATCAACAAGGAAACAATAGCTTTGAATGAAACACTGGGCCAGATGGATTTACCAGATATATTCAGAAAATGTCATGCTAAAGCAGCAGAATACACATTCTTTCAAGTGCACACAGAACGTTCTCCAGAATAGACCTTGTACTTGGTCACAAATCATACCTCAACAATTACAAAAAGCTTGAGATCATGGCATGAATATCTTTAGAGCAAATGCTGTGAAACTTGAAGCCAACCACAAGAAAAAATTTGGAAAGACCACAATAACATGAAGGCTAAAGAACATCCTAATAAAGAATGAATGGGTTAATCAGGAAATTAAAGAAGAAATAAAAAAGCACACAAAAGCAAATGATGATGAAAATACAACAGTCCAAAGCCTTTGAGATGCAGCAAAGGTAGTCTTAAGAGGGAAGTATATTGCCATACAGGTCTACCTAAAGAAGCAATGAATGTCTCAAATACACAACCTAACCTTCCTCCTAAAGGAGGTAGGAAAGAAACAGTAAATAAAGCCTAAAGCCAGCAAAAGAAGGGAAATAATAAAGATGAGAGCAAAAACAAACAATATAGAAACAAACAAAAAACCCAGTAGAACAGATCAACAAAACTAAAAGCTAGTTTTTCAAAAGAATTAATAAAATTGATAAACCCCTAGCCAGACTTATCAAAAAGAAAAGAGAAAGGATGAAAGTAGATAAAATCACTAATGAAGGAAGAGAGTTCTCAACAAACATCACATAAATATAACCAATTACAAGAGAATACTATGAAAAACAGCATGGCAAAAACCTGGACATTTTGCAAGAAATGGACAAATTCCTAGAAACTTACAAACTACCAAAACAAATAGGAGGAAATAAAAAATTTGAACAGATTCATAACCAGCAAAGAAATTGAATCAATAAAAAAAAAAAAAAAAAAAAAAAAAACCTCCCAAGAAACAAAAGTCCTGACCAGGCGACTTCCCAGAGGATTCCTAACAAACATTTAAAGAAATGTTAACACCTATTTTTCTCAAACTCTTCCAAAAAATAGAACTAGAAGGAAAACTTCCAAACTCATTCTATGAAGCTAGCATTGCCTTGATTCTAAAACCAGACAAAGACCTGCTTAAAAAAAAAAAAAAAAAAAAAAAGAATTACAGGCCAATAACCCTGATGAACATGGATGCAAAAATTCTCAATAAAATTGTAGCAAATTGAATGCAACAGTACATTAGAAGAATTATTCACAATGATCATGTGGGATTTATTTTTAGGTGGCAGAGTGGTTCAGTATTTACAAATCAATCAATGAGATGCACTACATTAAAAGAAATGATAAAAACCATATGATCTTGTCAATAGATGCAGAAAAAACATTTGCCAAAATACAGTATCCACTCTTGATAAAAACCCTCAACAGATTAGGGATAGATGGAACATATCTCACCATCATAAAGGCCATATATGAAAAATCCAGAGCTAATATTATCTTCAATGGGCAAAAACTCAGGGCTTTTTCCCTACAGTCACGAATAAGACAAAAATGTGCACTCTTAACCATTACTATTTAACATAGTACTAAGAGTCTTAGCCTCAACAATCAGACAACAAATAGAAATAAAAGGCATCCAAATAAGCAAAGAAATAAAATTTTCACTATTTGCAGATGACATGATACTCTATGTAGAAAATCTGGAAGGCTTCACCAAAAAATTGCTAGAAGTAATACATAAATTCATCAAAGTTTCAGGATATAAAACCGATGTGCAGAAATCTGTTGCATTTTTATACACCAATAATGAAGCAAAAGAAAAGGAAATCAAGGAATCAATCCCATTTGTAATTGCACCAAAAAAAGTAGATACCTAGAAATAAACCTAGCTAAAGAGGTAAAAGATCTATGCTCTGGAATGTATAAAACACTTAGGAAAAAAATTGAAGAAGACACAAAGAAATAGAAAAACATTGCTTTTCATGCTCACTTATTGGAAGAACAAGCAATGTTTAAATGTCTATGCTACCCCAAACAGTCTACAATTTAAGGGAATCCTTATCAAAATACCACCAGCATTTTTTACAGAGCTAGAATAAACAATCCTAAAATTTGTATGGAACCACAAGAGACACTGAATAGCCAAAGCAATCCTGAAAAAGGAAACAAAACAAAACAAAACTGGAAGCATCATGATTCCAGATTTCAAGTTATATTACAAAGCTGTAGTCATCAAGACAGTTTGGTACTGGCACAAAAAATAGACCCATGGATCAAATACAACAGAATAAAGAACCAAGAAATGGACCCTCAACTCTATGGTCAACTAAGCTTTGACAAAGCAGGAAATAATATCCAATGGAAAGAAGACTCTTCAACAATGGTGTTAGGAAAACTGGACAACAACGTGAAGAAGAATGAAACTACATCATACATAAAAATAAATTCAAAGTGGATAGAAGACCTAAATATGAGACAGGAAACCATGAAAATCTTAGAGAAGAACATAGGCAGCAACCTCTTTAACCTCAGTCATAACAACTTCTTACTAGACACATCTCTGGAGGCAAAGGAAACAAAAGCAAAAATGAACTATTGGGAACTCATCAAGATAATAAGCTTCTCCTCAGTGAAGGAAAAAAATCAACAAAACTAAAAGACAGGTTGCAGAATGAGAGAAGATATTTGCAAATGATATATCTTATAAAAGTCAGTATCCAAAATCTATAAAGAATGTACCAAATTCAACATCCAAAAACCAAATAATCTGGTTAAAAAAATAGGCAAAAGGTATGAATGGACACTTTTCCAGAGAAGACATCCAGATGGCTAATAGGCACATGAAATGATGTTCAACATCACTCATCATCAGGGAAATATAAATAAAAACCATGATGAAATACTACCTAACACCTGTCAGAATGGTTAAAATTAACAATACAAGAAACAACAGGTGTTTTCAAGGATGTGAAGAAAGTGGAACATTCCTACAATGTTGGTGGGAATTCAAACTAGTGCAGCCACTCTGGAGAACAGTATGCAGGTTCCTCAAAAAGGAGGTTCCTCAAAAATAGAGCTACTCTGTGATCCAGAAATTACACTGCTGCATTATTAAGTATTTACCCAAAGACTACAAAAATACAGATTTGAAGGGGTACATGCACCTCAGTGTTTATAGCAGCATTATCAATAATAGTCAAACAATGGAAAAAGCTTGGTATCCAGCAACTTATGATTCAGTAAAGAAGATGTGTTGTGTTTATGTATGTGTAGATAGATAGATAGATAGATAGATAGAATGGAATATTACTCAGCCATCAAAGGAAATGAGATCTTGCCAATGGCAATGACATGGGGGGAGCTACAGTGTATTATGCTAAGTGAAATGAGTCAGAGAAGACAAATACCATATGAGCCCACTCATATGTGGAACTTAAGAAAGAAAACAGATAAACATATGGGAAAAGAGGAAAAAGAAAAGGAAACAAAATATAAAAGACACTTAGAGAACAAACTGAGGGTTGATAGAATGATATGGGTGGGGGCTGAGCTAGATGGGTGATAGGTATTAAAGAGGGCACTGTTGTGGTGAGCACTGGGTGTTGTACATAAATTTTGAATCACTGAATTCTATTCCAGAAACCAATATTGCACTGTATGTTAACTAAAATTCAAATTAAAAACTCATATATATATATGTGTGTGTATGTGTGTGCATACACACAGTATAATTGGCTACTCAGGGGAAGTATAATGTGCTGAAATATACATAAAATTTGGAATGAGAGAAAAGAATATTTGAGTATCAAATAGGATAATTTTAATAATTCTTTGAATATAAAAGATTTGAATATCAAACATAACTAATTTTTTGTGAAACATCAAATAAATATAGAATTCTCATAATGAAGGAGAGCGATAATGAGAGACAGAGAAATTCAAGATGACTAATACATGGAATGATCTTATAATTTATTATTCAGTCTAATTTTTTTAAACTGGATGGGAGCACAATAATATTTATGCTGGGGAAAGAGATATACCCAGGATTGTTGAGGATAAACTGGAAATATATAGTCACCTTGCTATTAATTCCTTACTCTGACAGCTGGTAATTAAAGGGAAGGAGGTGATTAATTTTTAGGAGAAAAAGCATTTTTTCACAAAAGAATATCAGTTAATAAGGATATAAAATATAATAGTATTATAAAATCATGTTTCCTGGCCACCTCCATTAAATCAGTAATCCAGGCAAAGATTATTTCTAAAGAGGTTAAAATCATTAGGCAAAGTTGATGAAATATAAGACATACATATGTTGCCAAAGGAAAATATGTCTCACAATGGAGAGGGCCCTGGTCATCAAATCTAATGAGTGATCAAATTTAGTACCACTAGTACTGGAATAACCTGACATCGTGTGCCTATTGATATGATACAAAGCAAAGTACACACCATCACCTATGAAATACTGTCTTCCAAAATATTTATTGTGAATCTCATCTTTAGACACACCTTCTAGTTTTCCAGAAATAAGGGATAGAGAAAAACAGTAAGAATGCCAAAAGGAAACAGATACTTTCAAAATGTGGGACAATCTAGAGAAAATTTATTTGGTCTTTTAAAAAAGTCAATGTAGCATAATACCCTCTAGTTCCATCCACATTGTTGCAAATGGCAAGATTTATATGTTAGTAAAAATAAATAAATAAATTAATTAATTTTAAAAGTCATTGTAATTGACCTAAATAAATTAATTGCTACAAGACTATTCTAGATTTAGGAATACCAGTGATAAAGCCAGCAACTATAAATATGACCATTACCAATTGCTGAATCCTGGTGATGGGCATTTATTTTTGTTCAGTTTTCTTGCATGTTTGAAATTTTTCATAATAAAAAATCAAGAAAAAAATCTAGTACTTTGACAGTATTGTCTTGATTGCATATTGATCAATTCAGTTCAAAATAGCTAAAGTGTTAGTATATCAACTTCAAATATCAAATTTTTTTCTCTTCATGATCATCTAATTAGTTAATAGGACTTACTACTTTTAGTGACATGTTTCATTAATTTATCCTCATTTGCAGAAGATAGAGCAATGGTCAAAACTGAAAAAATAAAATATTCATCATATCAGCAGTAATTTCTGCTTGATTTATTATGCAGAGATGATGGCAGGGTTGTGATATGGGCAACATAAAAAGGAACAGAAAGCCAGATAAGTAAGATTCTCTAGTCTTTTTTTCAGTTTTAATTATGTATGTCACCCACAGTTCAATCCAGCTGGTATGTTGAACTCAGAGGGGGAAAAAATAGATAACATTAAGCTCAATTCTGTTTATTTTTGCAAACCAATATTTTGTCTCCTTAATTAAGCTTGGCTTGTGGCTATTAAGAAAAGAATGTCTAAAATTATTCACCCTTTTACCTCGCCCAAATTTAAACAGGATGTCTTTTAAAGCAAACTCTTTGGTAAGCAAATTTCATTACAATTCCCTTTCTTAAAGTTTTGTGATTTATAATTTCCATCAAAATGTTTAATGCAAGTAGATAACAAAATTAGCTACAAAGGAATTCTGATTTCTTCTTTTTTTATTAGCAGTTCAAATACTAATCTTACTTAGAGTATAAGATGGAACTCTGTTTCAGCATTGTGTATCTTAGATTGGGAACTACTATAAAGAAGGCATAAATAGAAATAGAACTAGTGCCTGACAGAGCACCATAAAACAGAAATGCTTAATAGTAAGTTTTATATCGATGGTCATCTTTTAAGAGTAAGGTCAATTAACTTATGCATGTAGGCTTTGGTTATCTACTGGGACTAGGAGCTCTGTTCACTGGGTTTTCACTTGGCCCTTCTCTGAGCATGTATTGTGAGTAATGATTTCTAAGATGAAATGAAATATTGACAATAGCATAAAGAACATTCAGAACACATTACTTATTATCAGAAGTTCAGCAACTGGTATCATCTTCACAGACCAGAGTTTGGGGGAAGAAATGTTTTTTCCTGGAAAGGGCCACATTGTAAATAATTTAGGCTTTGCAGGCCAGACTGTCTCTGTCACAGCAACTCAACTCTGCCATTGGAACGCAAAAGCAGCATAGATGATACATAAATGTAGTAGTGTGGCTGTGCTCCAATAAAACTTTATTTATAAAAATAGGTAGCAGGTCAGAATCAACTTGCAAGCTGTATTTGCCAACTCCCAGCATAGATGATCAAATCATTTAGTTAGCAGATGGCATCAGATGTAGAATTTGGTTCTTGAAAAAGCAGAATTGAGAAAGTTAAAATAAATTATCTTTGGAGGATAAGAAATTACTTATGATTTCCCATTTTATCTTTTTAATGAATTAATTCTCATTCATTAGTAGTATGAAGGTACAAAAGATAAAAAGAAATAGGCTATAATATGTATCAACTAAAAATATATAATTGATTTGTGTACCTTCTTTTTTTTTTTCCCATGCAACCATGCAAATTTTAACATTTCCCTCTTCTCAAAGGAATAAAATGATACATTTTGGGGGGTTTTGACTCAAACCTTATTGGAAAAAATTGAAACACTGAGCAACAGAAGTTACTTATATGTGAAGGTCTTATATAGAAATGTGGCCAAAAAAAAAAAAAAAAGAAATGAATAGAATGCTTTTAATATATGCAGCATTGAAACATTTTGCTAGATTAAAAAGAAACTTTTCAAGTCCAGCAGTGGCCTTCCTACCTAATGGTTGCTTTCTGACACATACGCTTCATGAGGAGTAAAGGCAACTTGTGGAATACCCAGCTCAAAGCCTGGCATACCGTTCTTTAAAAAAAAGGTTGTTATATTTGAGAGAGACATCCATCGATTCAGATATGACCAGACAGCTTAAAATACTAAAATTGACTTTATGGAGTCAATAAAGTCCCCTGGAAATGTATCAGCATGATATCTTGCTTACAACAGGCCAAGCATCCTTACCAGGTGAGTAAGGAAGGTCACTTCCTTAAAGAGAGAGAGAGAGGGAGAAAAGAAAAAGAAAAGAAAAAAATGTCATTTCTTGGCAGGTACAAGAACCTGAGCAAATATGGCAGTCCAGTCAAAGCCTTGGTAATATAATCAATATTTCCAATTGTACCTTTTACAAAGAGAACAGAATTTGTTGAAATATGCTAATAAATATATTGCCATAAAAATTAAAAAAAAATAGTTGTTAAGGGTCTACTCTGAGAAGCTGTGTATAGATTCTGGAGACAGATTGTCTGGGTATGATTACAGTTGTGTGACATTAGGCAAACAACTTAATAAACTCTCTGTGCCTTAACTTCATCACCTATAAAGTAGAGATAATAATAACCTCCTGAATAATGAAGAATAAATGAGTAAATGTTTATAAAACACTGAGACAACCAGGTGCCCCAATTTCAAAAATTTTTATGGAACTGCGAAAGACCCCAACTAGCCAAAGCAATTTCAAATAAGAAAAGCAAAGCTGGAGGCATCACAATTCAAGACTTTGAGTTATATTACAAAACTGTGTTAATCCAAAACAGTGTGAAATTGGCACAAAAATATACACATAGATCGATGGGGCAGAATAGAAAATCTGGAAATGAACACACAATTATATAATCAATTAATTTTTTTCTAAGATCTTATTTATTTATTTGACAGATAGAGATCACAAATAGGCAGAGAGGCAGGCAGAGGGGGCGGGGAGCAGGCTCCACACTGAGCAGAGAGCCTGATGTAGGGCTCAATCCCAGGACCCTGGGATCATGACCCGAGCTGAAGGCAGAGGCTTCTAACCCACTGAGCCACCCAGGCGCCCCTCAATTAATTTTTGACAAAGCAGAAAAGAACAGCCAATGGGAAAAAACACAGTCTCTTCAACAAACAGTATTGGGAAAACTGGGCAGCAACATGCAAAAGAAATTGGACCTCTACATTAATTACACCATATACAAAAATAGATTTGAAATGGATAAAAGACCTAAATGTAGGACCTGAAACTATAAAAATACTAGGAAAGAACACAGCCAATAACTTCTTTGACATCAACCATAACAACTTTTTTTCTAGATGTGTCTCCTGAGGCAAGGGGAATAAAAGCAAAAATAAACTATTAGGATTACATTAAAAAAAAGAAAAAAACCTTCTGCACAGCAAAGGAAACAGTCAACAAAACTAAAAGACAACCTACTGAATGGAAGAAGATATTTGCAAGTGACATATCTGGTAAAGGATTAGTATCCAAAATATATAAAGAACTTATACAACTCAACACCCAAGAAATAAATAATTTGATTAAAAAATGGTCAGATAAAATGAACAGATACTTTTCCAAAGAAGACCGACAGACCAACAGACATGAAAATAGTTCAACATCACTTATCATCAGGGGAATGAAAATCAAAACTATAAGGAGATATCACCTCACACATGTCAGAATGGCTAACATCAACAACACAAGAAATAGCAGGTGTTGATGAGGATGTGGAGAAAAAGGAACCCTCTTGCACTGTTTCGAAGGCAAACTGGTGCAGTCACCAATTGATACAGCCAATTGTTTCCTCAAAAAGTTAAAAATAGAACTGCTATATGATCCAGCAATTAATTGCACTACTGGGTATTTACCCAAAGAATACAAAAACACTAACTCAAAAAGATACATGCACCCCCATTTTTATAGCAGCATTATTAATAATAGTCAAGATATGGAAGCAGCCCAAGGGTCCATCGGTTAACAAATGGATAAAGAATAATGGAATATTCAACCATAAAGAAAGAATGAGATCTTGCCATTTGAAGTAATGTGGATGGGGCTGGAGTTTATATTCATAAGTGAAATAAGTCAAGTCAGAGAAAGACAAATAAGTCAAGCCAGAGAAAGACAAAGACAGAGAAAAATTTCACTCACATATTTAATTTAAGAAATACAAACAATCAAAGGGAAAAAAGAGAGAGACAAACCAAGGAACAGCCTCCTAATTACAGAGGAGCAAACTGATCATTACCAGTGAGGAGGTGGATGGGGATGAAGGAGTGCATTGTTGTGATGAGTACCGGGTAATGTACAGAACTGTTGAATCACTATATTGTACAAAAGTCTTGGGCAAATATCTTGAACAGACATTAAAAAAAAAGCCCTACAAATTGTCAAAAAGTTCATGAAAAGGTGATCAATATCACTAATCACCAGGAAAATGCAAATCAAAACCCCAGTGTTGATATTACTTCACTCATTAGAACAACTGCTGTAAAAGATAAGAGATGAGTGCTAGTGAAGAATATGAGAAAAAGGACCCTTATGCACTATTGGTAAGAATGGGATTTAGTACCCTACTGTGGAGAACAATATGGAAATGCCTCCAAAAATTAGAACTACTCCAAGATCCAGCAGTCCCACTTTTGGGTATATATCTAAAGGAAATGAAATCATGATCTTGAAGAGATACCTGCACTCCTACAGCATCATTCTCAATAGCCAAGATATGGAAACAACGTAAGTGTCCATTGATAGATGAATGGATAAGGAAGTTAGAGTATAAATACACAATGGAACATTATTCAGCCATAAAAAGTAGGAAATCCTGTTATTTGTAAAATATGGTTGGACTTGGAGGGCATTCTGTTAAGTGAAACAGAAAAATAAAGACAAATAGTGTATGATCTCACTTACATATGGAATCTAAAAAAGCCTAAGTCATAGAAATTGAGAGTAGATTCATGGTTATTAGGGACTGGGGAATGGAAAAAATGAAGAGACGTTGGTCCAAGGTACAAATTTCAGTTATAAGATGAGTAAGTTATGGTGATTATAGTTGACAATACTGTACTGTAGATCTTAAATATTCAGCAAAAAAAGTATAATTATGTGATATGATGGATGTATTAACTTATATTCTTATAATAATCATTGTGCAATGCACACATGTATCAAAGCACTACACTGTACACTTTAAATGTACACAATATTATATGCCAATTATATTTCAGGAAAGCTAGAAAATAATTTCTTTGATTTGGCAAAAGGCCCAAACTGACACTTCAAAAAGGAAGATCAATGAATGTGTAATAAGGATGCAACGAAGTGTTCAACATCATTAGTCAGTAGGAAACTTCAAATTAAAACTTCAGTGAGATACCACTCAAGCCCAGTAAAATGGCTAAGATTAATATGACTGGCATAGTGAGACTTGACAAGGAAGTAGAGAAACAGAAACTTTCGTGCAAGACTGGTAAGAACATAAGCTGGTAAATATCTTTGAAAAAAGATTAGTAGTTTAACTTTAGTCTTGTGGAGGTAAACATACATTACCCTATGACCCAGCAATTCTATTCCTAGCTAATCATCACAGTAAAATGAAAATATGTATGTTCCTTTAGTTTCCATGGCAAAGCAAACCATCAAAAACTGTTTGTATTAATGAAACCTGCTTTTGGTATTCCTGAGATTGAGACATGTTTTAAAACACCGCTTTTTCAAAATAAACTTTAACTTCAAATAAAATTGTAAATAATTTCCTGTCCATTGGGAGATTATTTCTGACTGAAAGAGTCATCAAAGCAAAGTTTAAAAGACTAAATTTTCCCAAGTGATTTTTTATGGGGTTCATTCCATTCAACCAACATTATTTAGTATCTCCTATGCATAATCTATTATATCAGAATTAAAATGATAAAAAATTATCACCCTTCACAGTTGGGCAGATGAACACAAGTATCTTTTTTAAAGATACTTAAAATGATAATTGCTGCAGGAGCTCGAATGAATTTTCTGTAAGAACATAGCCGTGAAAACAGAGATTAATTTGAGGATATGAGGAAATTCTTTATAAACAATACAGAATTTGAACTGAACTTTAATAGACAGATATGACAAGAATAAAAATTGTGCTAATTTCTTAAAACGTTAATGTATCTGCTAGTAAATGTTGAATGACTTCACTCAGTAGATATTAAATCAGCAAATAGTTACCAAGCACTTAGCATGTCAAATCAGATAATTGGCATACTAGTACTTAGTAAGTACTTATATTTTATACACTCCCTTCCATTTCCACTACAACAACCCCTAGTCCAAGACACCAGCAGTCTCCTATGTGGACCAAATGACTTCCTAAGTGATGTCCTCTTCTTTTCTTTTAATTTCCTCTGGTGCATTCCCTTCACAGTAGAATGATTTTTAAAAACCTTCTGAGAATATGTTATAAGGCTTTTAAGTAAATGATACCTGTTCTTGGAATGTTCTTTTTCCTGCCCACATGTGTCTGTGTCCTTCTGGCACTTCAAATTCACATTCACATCCCCAGCACTTCCTTTTGCTTACAACTCAAAACACATCTTCATTTTAGCACATTTCCATTTTAAATTTATACTTAAATGTTGGTGTGTTTGTGTATTTTTCTCCCCAGTAAGACTGTCAAGCACTTGAGGGCAGGGATTTTGCTTTTTTGGCTGCCTAATATATGCCTAGCATCTAGTACAGAACCAATACAGAGTAGACATTAATTAAATATTTGTTTGCTGTTGTATTGTGACAAACTCAGATATGATACTTGGCTTCTTGGAACTAACAGCCTTACAAGTAAAGCAGATACTAATCAAATAATCACAGAAGTAAATACAAAATTACAAATTGGTAAGTGCTTGAAATAGAGCATATGATTTTATGAGAATGTGTATTAGAAGGATGAGACCTACCTAACGGACTCAGGAAAGACTTTCCCAAGGAGCATGTAATTGAGCTGAGATATGAAAGATAATGGGAGAGGAGAGAAGAGGAGAGGTGAGAAGCACCTTTCAGTAAGATAAAACAGTTTGTGAAAAAGCTTTGTTGTAGATCAAACATGATAAGTTAGAGTAATAGCTCTCAACTGGGGATATTTGTCAAGGTCTGGAGTATTTTAAGTTGTCATAATAGAGGTGGGATATGCTATTGACATATAATACGTAGAGGCCAGAGATGCTGCTAACTGTCCTGTAAAGAATAGGCTAGCTTGGGGCGCCTGGGTGGCTCAGTGGGTTAAAGCCTTTGCATTTGGCTCAGGTCATGATCCCAGGCTCCTGGGATAGAGCCCCGGCATCGGGCTCTCTGCTTGGCTGGGAACCTGCTTCTCTTTCTCTCTCTCTGCCTGTCTCTCTGCCTACTTGTGATCTCTGTCTGTCAAATAAATAAAAAAAATAAAATAAAAATAAAAAGAATAGGCTAGCTCTCCACAATAATTATCCAACCAAAATGTCAACAGTCCCAAAGTTGAGAAATCCTGGGTTACAGTATTATTTCTCAAACTTTTTTTTTACTTTAGTGAGAAATAGATTTGACAACATAATCCAGTGAACATACAAAATTATGAGGATTTACATAAAATAATGTTTATACTTTTTGCTTTTGATATACTCTATTTTCCATTTGATTCTGGTTTTTGATATTGGTCTCAATTCACTAAATTTATTTCATGGCATACTGTTAAGTCTCAGTATGTGGCTAGAAAAATCCTATGTTGGAGGACTGAAAGAAGGCAACTGGTTGGAACTCAGAAAGCAAGAGAAGACCCAGGAAGTGGTAGTAATGGTAAGGTAGGCTAGGGTAAGATGCCTTAGGGACTTACAGGCTATGTTAAGGATTTTGGTCTCTATCCTAAGAGTAACAGGAAGACACTGAAGGATTGTGAGCAGGTGTATGACATAATTAGAACTTAATATAGTACACAACAGCACTGTCCAACAGAAATATAATGCATGCCATGTATCTAATATTAAATTTTCCAGTATCCTCATCTCTTTAACAAGGTAAAAATAAATGGATATAATTAATTTTTAATACTATGCTTTAGTTAACCCAATAAATCATTTCAACCTGTAATCATTATGTTTCACTTGATGTTTGCATCAAAGTGTTATAAGTCCCTTAGTTAATGGGTGCTGATATTCATCAGTGTGAAAACATTAGTCTTTCCTCATTACCTGCCCCAAATTTCCTTGGCAGGCAGTTTTTGGCTCTTTTAGTGTGTGTGTGTGTGTGTGTGTGTGTGTGTGTGTAAAAATCT
Source organism: Lontra canadensis (assembly GCF_010015895.1). NCBI lineage: Eukaryota > Metazoa > Chordata > Mammalia > Carnivora > Mustelidae > Lontra > Lontra canadensis. The sequence goes on along the minus strand of NW_022630997.1, from coordinate 52,819,466 downwards.
ACCCATGTTCCACCCACCAAATACAGAAGTTATTACGTGTCTTTGTTTTGTGACATATTAAAATCAGATATGAGCTTGCATTGTGCAGATTACCTAACTACTCTGTGTTCTGCCTCTGGAGCTGCAGTCCATCCATCAGTTACTCAGCCTCCACTATAAAAAGCATTACAATGTCTTGAAGGATATTTCCTACCGTCACATTTTACATATATGTTCTTCTTACCAGAAACTCTTCAAATACAAGAAACATCTTAACATTTGTTTATTGCAGAAGTTATATATTTCATGTTAAATGCAGACAGAGTGATATATGTGTATATTTTTACATATACATAATACGTATTTTATATATTTTTTCATATTATATATATATTTTATATATATAAAATATGTGTGTATATATGTGTGTGTCTGTATATGTGCATATATATGTGTGTGTGTATATAATGGGATGACACAATATAAAATGCCCTGAACCCTTCTTTTTCCCTTAACCATAGCTTTCACCATCTTTCTATGTGATTAGAGCACTCTTTAGCATCTATATCTACCAAGGGGTAGAATAAATCCCTCATCCCTGGATTTCAATTACTCCTTTTTTGTAATTATAGACAATGTTGCATAAACAGTTATGTTAGTGTTTCCATATTTGTTATTTTTTAAGAATAAATTTTTAGAGTAAAACATTTCCATGTAAAAGGTTATACAAATGTTAAGGGTCTTAATATAGTCAAACTGCTTCCAGAGAGGATAGCTAGGTTCTCTTTCCCAAGCAGTATGTAGTACTGAAGTGCCACACACCTGTCCAATCAAACGCTTTGTGTTTGCCAATTTGATAGATGAGGAAATGTCATCTCAAGTTTGTATTAATTTGCATTTATTTTATTACCACCAAGTCTCTGAATTTTTTTTCATGTGTATAATGCTGATTTGTGTTTCTTTATTTGTGCATCATTTACAAGTGTCCTTGGTCCATTTTTCTCTCAGAAAAATTATATTTTTTTCATTCATTCATAAGTGCTCTTAATATATTAAGAATATTAATCTCAGTAACATATGTTTTATTTTTTTAATATTTTATTTATTTATTTGACAAGAGAGACACAGCAAGAGAGGGAACACAGTGAGGGAGTGGGAGAGGGAGAAGCAGGCTTCCTGCCTAGCAGAGAGCCTGATGTGGGGCTCGATCCCTGGACCTGAGTTGAAGACAGATGCTTAATACCTGAGCCACCCAGGTGTCCAATAACATATGTTTTGAATATTTACCTGTTGCCCATTAACTAAGGAAGGAGGAGTCTTAGGTGATATTTTCATTTAAAAATTATGTCTTCAATCTGTCAATCTTTTTATGTAGTTTCTGACTTGATATCACATGAGCAAGTCATTCTTCATTATAGGTTATAGAAACATTCATTAATATCTTCTGTTATAGTACTTTTATGGTCTCATGTCTGATATTTAAATATTTAATCTACATATACTTAATTTTATATAAAGTATGGATACAATTTATTTTTCCAAGTAATTAGCCTATTAAAACAATATACCAGAGTATAATCAATTCCTTGCTCACTGACTTGATTTTCCAACTTTATCATATAAAAGTGTTCTACTCAATGAAGTAATATAGGATTGAGTACAAGGAGAGAATACTTTGAAAACTAAAAATAGTGGTAAGATCTCTAAATATGAAACATGTGTCTAGTTTTTCTAAAAATTTTGAGTGTTAATGTGTATGCAATTTCCAAAAGCCTCGATTAATGGTGAAACTAAAGTACAAAATAAATTTCCAAAATTATTTCTTATCTCTCAGTTATAATTTCTAGTTCTCTCAGTTTACTTGAAACAACTTTTATGAAGCAGAGGAAATTGATTGGGAAGAAAATTTGTCAGTGTTAAGCTTGAACAGGTAATTGAGTTTCTGACTTTAATGATATTTTATTAACTTCCTTGAAATATTAATAAAGAAAAGTCGAACATCAAAATTCTTTTCTTGATAAAGGAGTTCTTGTTGCTCTTAGTAATGACACAAATTTGAATTAATGGAAACATTTTCAACTTTTTATTATGGAAATTTAAAAACACAAGCAGACTCAGGGAGAATAATATGATAAACCTGATATACCCACCACCAAGCTTCAGTAATTTTTAAACTCCTATTTAGGGCTCTTGTGTTTATATTAAATCTAAAATCACCCTCTCCTTAAAATAATGTAAAACATTTTCTTAATTTTCAATAATCATCCTTCACAAGTCCCCAACTGCTTTTTTTCTTTAAGAAAAAAATTTGTGTACTTGATTTCTGACTCAAAAATTGCCACATTGCAGTTTATTGATTTATGTTTTGTCTCTTTATAGATTCACCTTCAATATTCTGGGTTTTTACCTTTGTATATTTTATTGTTGTTCAAGAAACAGGCTCTTCTGTCATATAGAATTTCCCTACAATCTGAATTTTGTTGATTGTCTCTCCATAGTGAGATATAAAAGAATGTTAAGATTCAGAATCAGTTTTTCGTGTGTATCCCATGAGTATTTTATATGTGGTTTTATGTGTTTCCATCAGGAAATGCATATTTATTGTCTATTTTTTAATATCAGTAACCGTTGGTGATCATTACCAATCTATCACTGGTAATATTCTAATTCTACCACTTTCTTCTTCATTTATGAGCTGGAATACATAAGAAGAAGCTTGGTTTCATCAATTATTTGAATACTGTAAGGTGCAGATAATAGTGGAAAGTCTGGGTAAGTATTTGGATCTCTCCATTTACTAATTTTCAAAATAGTGAGTTCTTCTCTAGCATCCATAAATCACAATGAATTATTATTTCTGCATATTTGATACACCAAATGTTTCCATTCCAACTGAATATCCCATCTTTGCTCAGTGGGAACTAATTCGGGTTAACTACTGGTTCCTTCTAGTATTGGGAGCCCGTTTGATCACTTCAATTCTGTCAGGTTCAACAGTTGCCACATTTCCCTTGTACAGTTCCTGAATTCATGAATTCAGTTGTTTCCTGCAAAAGCCTAATTTCTTTAGTTGGAAAAATGGTATTTCAAAGACCCAATGTGGGTGCTGAGGAGGCTCAAATGTGTTGATAATTGTTTCTTGGCTTTTTCAGAAGACCAATCTATAAAGTATTTATTTTATTAAATGATATATTGTAGGACATATGGATGCATCCATATTAAATTCAGGACTATATGTTTACACCAGTATCTATTTTCCTTCATGATGAAGCTTGGTTTTTTAATGATGTCGATCTAATTACTTATTTGCTCTATCTCACACAAGGCATAAAACAGTCTCAGAATAACTATAGCACCATTGCCACCAAAAAAAAAAAAAAAAAAAAAGTTTTGAAAATAGCTTTAAAACATTTTTGCAATTCTTTCTCTTCTTAGAGTACATCTTACTTGTAATGCACAGTCAAATTACTGAGTTTTGAAGTCATTTGGAATAGTGCTCTATAAGATTAGGTCAACCGAAGACAGAATTGGGTTTCTCTGTACCATCTTGTTTAAATTTTAAGAGACTGCTTTTTCATTAAATTTTCTTTTATAGTAATGTAAAATTTTTAAATTTTTGGAAGTCAAATCTTCCAAACAAGGTATGTTTAAAGAAGTCTGTCTCTTCCACCCTATTTCTTCCCTCAGACTATCTGTAAACTTTTTAAATTTTTTTTACTTTGGTTTTATGGTTATCTTTTCATTGTTTTGTAAACAAACAAACAAACATACATATCTTCTCTTTTTTAAACATTAGCATACTTTTACCACCAGGTTTTTGTTCTCATCAGTATATCCTGGAAACCATTGTAATGGTATAGAAAGATATTTCTCATTCTATTTAAAGTGCTCCATGTAGAGATATGCAAAAGTTTGAACAACTAGCCCCCTACTAATAGATATTGGGATTGTTTCTTATCTTTTCTGTTAAAGCTAGTGCTGCAATAGTCTTGTGCATCTTTCTAAATATTTGCCCATGTTTTGGTCATAATTGATTTTTACAAGTATAATTGCTGGATCAAAAGGATAAATACAGAGATAATTTTGCTAGATATTGGAAAATCCTCCTCCATAGATCATCTACAATTCTCGCAAGCAATATATAGAAATGTCTTTTATCCATAGCCTTTTCAATTAAGTATGCTGTCAGACTTTGGATTTTTGCCCATCTGGTGGGTGAAAAAAGGTCTAATGGTACTTTTAATTTGCATTTCTTTTGTTATAAATGAGATTAAGCATTTTTCCATATGGTTAAGAACCACTTGATTTTCTATTTCTGTGAACTCTCTGTTCATTTCACTAGAATATTTTCATGGAACATTTTGCTCTATTTTCAGAAGCCTTTATATTTTAGAGATTATTAGTTCATGTCCATGATTAATTGCAAATATTTTCCCAAAGGTTTTAATTTGTCTTTTTACTCTGTTTAATTAGCAATACACACTTTTTCAGTTTTCTAGAATTAAATTTATTGCTCTTTTCTTTTATTGCTTCTAGATTTTTGAGTCATAGTTAGAAATATTTCCCCAAATTCCAGGTTATGGAAGATTCACTCATGTTTTCTTCTAGTACTTGTAATGTTGTGTAGTTTTTTTTTTAAATCACCCTACTTTTATCCATTTGTATCTCTGATCCATTTGGAAATTAGTGTGGTATACAGGAAAATTATTGGGATAATAAGTAATATGAAAAAAGATGAGTGTAAAATCATTTATTGATACCCAATTTATAATTTTAATGAACTATTTATTTTCTCCATTTCTCTACTGTGCCCAGTCTTGTAGAGAGAAGAAAAATGTTCTATAGTATAATTCTCTGATTCAGTATATTATCTTTAATTTTATTATACTAACAACAACTAACCAGACAATTGGTGGGCTTAAACCCAATAAACACACCATAGAAAAGAAAGATGCAACACTTTTGGCCTATCTGAAAATTTCCAATAACATCTTTAATATATTATCACTAATATCAGCATTTCCATTTTTTTCTATTTTTACTTCATTATAATAGCCTAAAGACAATTTTTTAAACATGCCAAACACCAAAAATTTCTTTAAGCAAACATGATGACAGTGCTCCCAAAACCATATTATTAACTAGAGGTATGCTCTAGGACAAAGGAGTTTGTGACTTACACATACATAAAAGCCCACATTTGGTGGATGTAGAGTACCTTAGGGTATTTGTGCACAAAGTATGGAAAAATGTGTCACATGAAAACTGAACACTATGTTAAATTCTTAAAAATGCATGGATTTATTTTCAGACTTTCTATTATGTTATACTGTTATGTTATACTGTTATACTGTTATGCTAGCTACTCTATTGCTGGTACCACACTGTTTTAATTATTCCGATTTTACACATATTTTAATATCTGGTTGAGGTCATCAAAAGGAGATGAGTCATTTCCTTGAACTTCCTCAGCCCAGTACCCTTTTGTAAAGCCCAGTTAGAACAATCACAGCTGGCAGTGATGTTTTATGGTTCATTATGCTGCTCTGCATTATAATTTCTAATACTCCTCTAAGAAGTATGACCATGGATGGTAGGCAGAATAACTCCTCCCCGCAAGATGTCCATGTCTTAATCCGAAACCTGTGAATATGTTATGTTAAGTGGAAGAGGGAAATTAAGGTTGCAGATATAATTAAAGTTATTAATTAGCTGACTTTAAGATAGGGAGATTATACTAGATTATCCAGGTAGTCCCATATAATCACAGGGGTCCTTGTACATGAAAGTGGAATGCAGGAGAATTTGTATCAATGTGATATAGTGTGCTAATGATTCAGCTGGCCATTGCTGGCTTTGAAGATGGAAGGGGACTGTGTTCCAAAGACTGTAGGCAGTCTCTAAAAACTGGAAAAGGAAAGTAAAGGGATTCTATTTTCAGGCCTCCAGAAAGAACACAGCCCTCCTCACAACTTGATTGTGGTCCAGTGAGATCACATCAGATTTCTGACCTCCAGAACTGTTATGTAATAATTTGTATTGTTTTAAGCCATAAGTTTGTGGCAATCTGTTACATCAGCCATAGAAAACTAATACACCATGGAACTCGTTTTTAAATAAGCATCCCACAAATAATACATTGGGACACATTGTATTAAATTATGATTTGATTCAGATTGAGATAAGTTATTCAGGTATTCATAGGCATTCCCCAAACCTAGGCAAGAAACTAGGCAAAAATTTTGTTATCATTTTATCCTTAAATCCTTCTTTCTATTCAAGAACTATTAATAGAGGTCCTACTATATGAAGAGCACATTTAAATTATCTCATCTATGCACACAACTGTGTGAACACATACCTGGTCATAAAACTAAGTTTTCATAGGTTTCCAGTATCAGCTTATGCATCCACTCACAGAATTTTATGCTGTAAACTTATCTTCAGCTTCTTCTTACTATAAAATTTACCTTTACTGTTTTTTGATGTAGGAAAGACATTAAGGTTTAAAGCCAATGTCCAAGAAAGAAGTCTTGATACGTCATTGGTGCAAAAAGGTGGTTTTATTAAAGCACAGGGACAAGATTCATGGGCAAAAAGAGATGCACCACCATCATGAGGAATGGTCCATTATATATTTTCAAGTTGGGAGGAGGTTAAGGATAGAGTAAGTATCCAAGGAATTTTGGAAACAAGGTTTCCAGGACCTTGAGGGGGCTAGCTATTTTGGGGAAAAGGTCATTTATTACAGTCTAAAAACCTGAGTCAGGAGACCCTTCAGATGTATATTGGTGAGTCATATGGTTGGAGCATGATTGCCAATATGTATCTTTGGGGAATAGCAATAAAGGATGGGTTTTTTTGTTTGTTTTTTGGTTTTTGGTTTTTAAAATAATTATTCAGATATTATTTATTTTTTAAAAGATTTTATTTATTTATTTGACAGAGAGAGAGATCACAAGTAGGAGGAGAGGCAGGCCGAGAGTGAGGGGGAAGCAGGCTCCCTGCGGAACAGGGAGCCTGATGCAGGGCTCGATCCCAGGACCCCGAGATCATGACCTGAGCCGAAGGCAGAGGCTTAACCCATTGAGCCACCCAGGTGCTCCAATAAAGGAAGTTTTGATAAGAATTTTTATATGTTAAAATAGACTTACAGGATCAGAGTGGGGGGTTGTTGGGTTAGGATTGCTTTTTGCCCTTAGCAAAGTATCAACATTGAAGCAATTGAGTCCCTAGAGGAATGTCACTTTGCCTGTTTCAAGGACTTGTCAGTGGGCTCTAGGTAGTAAGGAAACTAAATAATTCTTCTGCCTTTATTTCCCACATCAGGTTTCATTCATCATCCACTCATTCAAACATTTATTGAATACCTAAAGTGTTATGAGAATGTTTATCATTCAGGAGATTCAGATATGTCCCTCTGTATCTTCCCTCATCCACTTTGGAATACAACAAAATCATGAGATCAATGGCATTCACTGCTGATACTCATAGAAGTGCTGTATATTTTGTGGGTATGTTTTAGTGGAGAGAAACATTTTCAGAACACTCCAAGGGCAATGGGTGACTTTGAACAATTTCAGCAATGTACTAACATGGTCAAAATATTATGACCACTATTTTGAGAACAGATTAGAGGAAAACAAGATTAAAAATATGGAGATGAGTCAGAAAGCATTGGGAGATACATAGAGGGAGAGATGCCTAAGATGCTGGCCACAGGAATGAAGAGAAATGTTTGTATTCTAGAAAAACCTAGAAGTTAAAACTAACAAGCATAAGTTGTGGTTTGGTAGTGCAAGGAAAGAACTAAGAATCACAATGACCAAACTGTGTGGAGGGTAGTAGCAGATATAGATCTGGGGAATAATGGGAAGGGGAAGCATCTTTGTGGAGAAAATCAGGTGTAGAAGAGGTTATCTGTTTGTTTAATTTGTTTAATTCAAATGGAAGGGTGATCTCTAATCAACATTGATACTACCATGGGTGCTAATGTCCAAGAGAATGGTTATGGGTGATGTTTAGAAACAATTCTGTGGTCTTTGTTTTCTAATTCAAAAGAATTATAAATAATAGACATTTCAAACAAAGACAGAGAACTTTAATACTAACCTGAAGAAAAGGTCAGAGCGGGTATGAAGGTGCTTTTGAAGAGAGACATGATTTTTGGAGCTCTTCCTATCATACTCTAGAGTTAGAAGACCATCTCATATGCTTGTTGGATAACCCCAGTGTATACTTATCCTCACATATGGGCCATAATGTACCCCTAGAAAAAGCAGTGACCTGAATTATCTTTAATGAGCCACATGATCCAGGAAAATGCAGACTGTTTTCCCAGAGCTATTCTGATTGACTGCATTCCCCGTGCTTTAGTGACTAAAGTCCCCTATTTGGCTTTAGTTGTACAGACACTGCCAAAATGCATCACTGAAGCCTAATCTGCAACCAGTAAGACTGAGGGCTACCCAGGCAACGCAGAAGAAAACAAATGCAAAGACAGTCTTGAAAAAAAAAAAAAAAGAAAAGTGAGATATTGTGTCCTCCTTTACCCACCTGATTCTTATTCTGAGGTAGACTCATGTCAGATTGATCACTAAGGCCTTTGCCATGAAAAAGTACGATTTTTGAGACTGTATATTTTGAAGCTTCCTGAAAAGACCTAACACAGGGCTGCTGAGTTTCCGCAAACATAATCTGCTCTGGAGACACTGTGGAAGCAAAAGAATTATTGATCTGAGGAAATAACATAAAGACTGTGAGAAATCCCAAGGAGACTACAGGCTGTTGTGAATTGGTCTGGGAGGAGTTGGGAATCCCCTTAGGACCAAGGCAGCTTGACAACAGCAATGAAGTTTAGACTGGGGCAGATTTTGTAAGTTCTGCTCTTGTCTCACCCCTCATTGCCTTAGGATAATCATTGCTTGTTCCTTTACATCAGAAATCACATGTAACTATAAAGGCCTGTGGGTGTGGATGTTCTTAGAGCAGCCTTTTGAGGGTGAGGAGCTGGTGTAGGTATAAACTGTCCAGTCACCCTTGCCTAATCATTAATCCAACCTCCTCTCCACCAAACCCACAGGGCTGGAAGTTTATAACCTGAAACGATTGTCACCTATTAGTGCTGCTTCTGTCTAAGAGTTTAGAAGTGAATGCCCAAACAGAGCTATTGCCTAATGGAATGAAGCAAACTAGATTAGTCTGAGGGATTCTGTGGTGCCTGGAGCTCTATAGTTTATTCCTCTAATCCCTCCTTCTTAACCATTGCCTGATCTTCAGTCTTTCCCTTATATATCATAGTTACTAGTATTTTTCAATTAAATCAAATGGACCACGAAATATCAGAGTGTATTGCACATCATAAAATAAATATCATTTTGTAATATATATAAAATAAATTTTCAGTATCATTTTATAAATTTATATCAAATGGGTCCTGAGAGGTAAAATATATTTCTTACAGAAGAATAAGATCAAGAAAGTTTAAAAGCCACTGCAGGGCTGTTTTCCCCAGGGAAACATGACTTCACACACAGCTGAGAGGCAAATTATAACATAAAGATAATAAACTGAATAAAAATAACTATATGATGAAGAACTTTTGGAATGGATACTCCAAATAAGCATAAAGAATATGCTTAACCAGAGAATGGCAATATTAGGAGCGTTACATAGTTCCAAGAAGAAAGAAAAAAGTACAAGTTGAAATATGAGGTGTGAAAGTATAATAGGTGAATAAAAAACACCAGTTAGAAATTTGTAAAACAAATTAGTGTGCTGAAATAGCAGACTAAGGACCTTTCCCAAAAGACAAGAGGAAAAAAAAATAAATAGTGGGACATACAAAGGAAACAAGAGTTGTGAAGATTACAAATGTAAGAAAAACAAGTCATAATAGAAGTACTGGATGTACAAATGAAAAATATATTTGATAAGGAAAATACATTTTCCCAATTTAAGAAAAGGTTGAAAAGAAGACTTTATAGATAAAACCCTACATTGACACTAGTATAGTAAAATAACATAAAAAAATCCCCAAAGCTTCCAGAATGAAAAAGCAGATATATTACATACAAACAAGAATTACACTGAAATGAAAGAAACAAGATAATATCGTATTATTTCTAAGGTGTAGAAGGAAAAATTCTGAACATAACATTTTATATTTACCAATATGTCATTTAAATCTGATGGAAAAAATATCCTCACAAGATTTCTAGACAAAGTCCAACCTCTGATGCTCTCTCTAAAGAAAGTACTCAAAATAGAGCTAATCCCTGGAGGATAATTTAAGATATTCAGAAATTAATGTACTCAAGTCACTTTTTAAAACATATTGCCATCTGAAAAATAAGGAAAACACAAATAAAAATACATCTGAAACAAACTGGAACTAAAATTCTAGAAAAATCAAGGAAAGAAACAATGCATGAGAGAATATTTATCTTTTAGAAGGAAGACACAGATACTCAAGAAATAAATATAAAGTGAAATTTTTTTAGAAAACTACAACTTACCAAAAATAACCCCAGTGGAGATAGAAAATCTAAACAAATAATTTTCCATAGAAGAAATAAAAATAGTAGTTAAAGAAAACATCCCGCCAACACACATACACAAAAGGACTAGGCCCAGAGGATTTCATAGGAAAATTCTCCAACTCTACTTTTATGAAACAATTAGAACATAATCCCAAAGCCTGACAAAGATTTCTTCATAAAAAATGCTAAATTGATCTCACTTAAAAATAGTGCTGCAGAATTTTTATATGACTTATATATTAGCAAACAGAATCCAACATGTTAAAGCATGATTATCATAATTAAATAGGATTAACTAAAGGCATACATGTGTGTTTCAACATTAGAAAACCCTTAATATAATTCATCATTATAATCAAGTAAAGGAAAATGTTCTCATCTCCATAGACACGGGAAAGGCACTTGACAAATTCAATATTCAATTTTATTCATTTTAAAAACATTCACTAAAATAAGGAATGAATGGAGATGTTCTTAACATTTTACCTACTTACCTACCTACATATTTATCATTCAAATGCTGGTATCTTTCTTAAAAAGGAAGCACCAAAGGCTGTCTTACAAAGATCAGGAAAAGACAAGACTAGCCACTAGTTCCCCTGCTATTAAATATTACTTACCAATCTAATTGGACAAAATTGTATACTACAGATGAATATTTGTGTCCTCTTAGAATTCTTATTTTGAAACTCTAATCCTCAATGTGATAGTATTTGAAGATGGTACATGTGAGAGGTAATTAAATCATGAGGGTGAAGCTCTCATGATGGGATCACTACCCTTTTAAGAAGAGACGGTTGAGAGCTTGCTTCCCCCTTCTTTCTCCAGAATGTGGGGATATAACTAGGAAGAGGGCTGTCACCAGGACCCAATTTATCTTACACCTTGATCTTGGACTACTCAGCCTCCAGAACTGTGAGAAATAGATTTCTCTTGTTTAAGCCATCCAGACTATTTTATCTTCTTTCAACAGCCTGACCAGACTAAGACAGTATGTAGTCTTATTTAAGAAAGTAGGTGGATGGAATGCCTGGGTGGCTCAGTTGGTTAAGCTTCTGCCTTCAGCTCAGGTTATGATCCCAGGGTCCTGGGATCAAGTCCCATATTGGGCTTCTTGCTTGGCAGGAAGCCTGCTTTCCCTCTGCCTGTAGCTCTCCCTGATTCTGCTCTCTCTCTCCTCTGACAAATAAATTTGAAAATCTTTTTTTTTATTAAACAAAGAAAGTGAATGGATACGTAATTTTAAAACTAGGTTTACTTGCCACTAACTGCAAGGGAATGGAAGGAACAGGACAAAGAGATAGAGATAAAGGCTAGACCTACATGAGAAGAGCCAACTGATCATTGATAAATGAGCAAATACAATTCAATGGAGGAAGGGTACTTTTTTTCAAAAAAATGGTGCCAGAATAATTGAACATCCATATGCAAAATGATGCATCAGGACACAGTCCTTCCACATAAATGAATTAAATATAATTTTACTATACAATCCAACAATTGCACTTCTACGCACTTACCCAAATAATTTAAGTCCATACAAAAATTGGCACACAAATATTTGTAGTGGCTTTAGTCATAACTGCCAAAAACTGAATGAAATGTCTTTCAATAGGTGAATAGATAAACTCTGGTAATACACACAGGGGATTATTATTCAGTGATAAAAAGAAATTAGTTATCAAGTCATGAATGGAAAATAAGAACCTAAAATGTGTATTGTTAACTCAAAGCAGGCAGTCTGAAAAGGCTGAATACTGTACAATTCTAATGATATGATATTTTGGAAAAAGCAAAACCATAGACAGTAAAAGATCAATGGTTACCAAGTTTAGGAGGAGAGAGAGAGGATGAAAGGCAGAGCACAGGGGATTTTTAGTGTGTAAAACCATTCTGTAAGAAGCTTCAATGACAAATGCATATTATTATACATTGTCAAAACCCATAGAACAGTACAATACAAAGAGTAAATCATAATGTAAGTAATGGTTATTAATTTGTTATTAATAATGTATCAATATTTGTTCATTAATTATAATGTACCATACTCATGTACCATACTAATGCAAGAGCTTAACAATAGGGGAAACTAGGAGAGGGTATATGGGTTAGGTATATGGAACTCTGCTATCTGCTAAGTTATCCTGTAAGTCTGAGAATGTGCTACAAAAATAGATGGCAATTTTTACTAGTTCTATTGCGATGTAATTGGTATATAATATCGTGTAAGATTAAGGTATATAATATAAAATGGTTTGCTATCTATCTATCTATCTATCTGAATTGAATACCACAAAAGTTTAGTTTAAACCCATCGCCTCATACATCACCTCATACACTTAAAAATTGTTTTCTTGTGATGAGAACTTTTAAGAGATGCTTTCTTAGCATCCTTCAAATATATAGTACAGTATTATTAACTATAGTTAACAAGTATAGTGCTGTACATTAAATTCCCAGAACTTATTTATGTTATAACTAGAAGTTTGTACCTTTTGACCACCCCACCAATAATCCCCTACCTCCTGTCTCTGGCAACCACCAATCTACTCTCTGTTTCTAAGAATTTGTTTTTTGTTTTTTTGTTTTTTTTTAGATCCCACATATAAGTGAGATCATATAATATTAGTCTTTGTGTCAGACTTACATCATTTAATATAATACCTCAAAGTACATCCATGTATCACAAATGGAAGGATTCCTTTTTTATGAATTAATAATATTCTTCATGCATTCATCCACTGATGGACCCTTAAGTTGTTTCCATGTCTTGCTTATTGTAAACAGTGCTGCAATGAACATAGGGGTACAGTAGAGAGAGAAAATCTCAAGCAGACTCCCCACTCAGCATGAAGTCCAACATGGGACTTGATCCCCAGACTCTGAGATCATGACCTAAGCTGAAATAAAGAATCAGCCACATAAATGCTGAGCAATCCAGGTGCCCCTTTGATAGACCAGTTCCATCAGGTGTAGTGTTATTGGTGACTAGGATTCTCATTATGAGAGAGAGAACATACAGATATAATATTTTTAAAGACTTAGTAAAGAACAAACACAAAATTCTGTGATTCTGAATTAGAATAATAATAATCAATTACATATTCTTAACTTTATCTATGGAAAAATTTAAAAATAATGGTCAACCTAGGGTTGTAAATAATATGCACCCCTAACATTCAGATTATGGCATTTTATTCTAAAAAAAGAAGCAGGACTCCTCAGGAAATTACTAATTCAAGTTTATAGCCAGAAATGTACATGATAAGTGTGTATATAATGATAAGAAGAAAGTTATCAAAACCTCCTGTACCTGTGTCAAAATAATTTAGGAGCCAAATTGAAGGGTCCAGGATGGAAAATTAAAGCATCAATAATGAAAATAATTTCAATGGGTAGAAACATATCAAATATATTTAAATCCATGAGTTTATGATGACTTTTTTAAAAAAGAAATGAAAAATACAGGGAGGAGCAAGATGGTGGAGGAGTAGGAGACCTAAATTTCATTTGGTCCCAGGTATTCAGCTAGATAGTTATCAAACCATTCTGAACACCTACAAACTCAACAGGAGATCAAAGAAAAGAATAGCAGCAATTCTATGAACAGAAAAGTGACCACTTTCTGGAAGGTAGAACGTATGGAGAAGTGAATCTGAGGTGATACACAGGAAGATAGATCATGGGGAGAAGGGGGAGCCTCTGACAGTCAGCACTGGCAAGTGATAGAGCAGAAGAGCACAAAATTAGAACTTTTAGAAGTCTGCTTAACTGAGGGATGTTGCTTCAATGGCTAAGTGGAAGGTGGAACTGTCACTGGGACAGTGCGGTCTCAGGACCACCAGGGTCAGAAAGACTGGGGGTACCTGAGTGTGGCAGAACTCCCAAGTTTCACAGGGATGAATTCGGCTGCAAAGACAGAGTGGAGAGTGGGGGCTCAGCTTGGAGTTGCCATAAACTGTGCTCTGAGGCACAGTTGGGCCACTACTTGTTGAGCAAGGACCCAACAAGTGGCAGATCTGGGGAACCCCCCCCCCGTCCCAGGGAAGGAGCAGCTCAGGAGTGCACTGCAGGAATCTGCTGGGTTTGGAAACTCCAAATCGGGCTGTGTGCCAGAGACAGAAACTCTTGATCACAGGCCTTGTGAGTGTAGAGTTTGGCCTGAGACCAGGGAGAAAGGAGTGATTGACTGCTTTTCTCCAAGGGTTCACTGAGGAGAACGGCATCTCTGGGGCCAGAGATTGGGAGGCCACCATTTTCATTCTTATCCTCCAAAGCTATATGGAAAGATTTCAGGTAACAAAACCTACCAAGAGCAAACCCAAGCAGATTGCTTAGCCTGGCCCCTGGCAAGGGCAGTGCATGCCAGTCTTGGGCAAAGACATTTAAGAATCATTGCAACAGGCAATGAAGATCGGTAAGAATATACAGGCAAGACCAAGTTTACTGATCAATGAGAACTGCAAAATTCCAGAGCTAGGGGAGTACAGTACATAGAACTCATGTTTTTTTTTTTCCATGATTCTTCATTCTTTCAAAGTTAATTTTTAAAATTTTCTTTATTTTTTTCTCTTTCTACTTTTTTTGAAAATTTCTCCTTTCCTGTTTTAACCAACATCTTGTCTTAGCAATTCTATTTCTAAAATCTTTTTTAATTTTCATTTTTACAGTCATATTCTGCCCCTTCATTGTATTTAACCTTATTTTTTGAATATATATAAGTTTTTCTTTCTTTAAAATTTTGGGATACAGTTTCTTCTTCTTCTTCTTTTTTAAAGATTTTATTTATTTATTTGAGAGGTGGAGATCACAAGTAGGCAGAGAGGCAGGCAGAGAGAGAGAGGTGGAAGCAGACTCGCTGCTGACCCAATGCAGGGCTCAATCCCAGGACCCTGGGATCATGACCTGAGCCAGAGGCAGAGGCTTTAACCCACTGAACCACCCAGGTGCCCCAAGATACAGTTTCTTCTAACAGACCAAAACATACCCTAAATCTAGTGTATGGATTTGTCCTAGTCTCCCACCTGATCACATTCTCTTTTATTTTCTTTCTTTTTTCAGACAACTTATCATTTCCTTTTTAAAAATCTTTTTAAACTTTCATCTTTACAGTCATATTCTATCTTTCTATCATATTTACCCTTATTTTGTATATATATAAGTTTGTCTTTCTTTAAGTTTGGGAGGCAGTTTCTTCTAACAGACCAAATACACCCAAAATCTAGTGTGTGGCTCTGTTCTATTCACCAGTCTAATTATATTCTTTTTTTCCCTTTCTTTCCCACCTAATTTCAGGCCTCTTCTGATTTTTTTAGTGTATCTTTTTCTGTTACCCTTTTATCATTTTGTTCTCTTATTCATCTATTCTTCTCTGAACAAAATGACAAAACGGAAAAACTCACCTCAAAAAACAAAACAAAACAAAACAAAAATCCCAAGAGGCAGTACCTAATGCTAGAGACCTAATCAATATGGACATTAGTAAGATGTTGGAACTAGAGTTCAGAATGATGATTATAAGGATGCTAACTGGGCTTGAAAAAAGCATAGACAATACTAGAGAATCCTTTTCTGGAGAAATAAAAGAACTAAAATCTAACCAAGTTGAAATCATAAAGACTATTAATGAGGTACAATAAAAAAACTGGATACTCTAACTGCTAGGATAAATGAGTGATATAGAATTATCACTCTATATAAGAGAGAATTAGTGATATAGAAGACGAAACGATGGTGAATAAAGAAGCTGAGAAAAAGTGAGATAAACAACTACTGGGTCATGAGGGGGAATTTGAGAGATAAGTTATACCCTAAGATGAAACAGTATAAGAATAATTGGGATCCCAGAAGAAGAAGAAAGAGAGTGGGGCAGAAGTATATTGGAACAAATTATAGTGGAGAACTTCCCCAATTGGGAGAAGGAAACAGACACCAAATTCAGGAGGCACAGAGAATCCTCCTCAAAATCAATAAAAATGGGTCAACAGCTCATCATCTAATAGTAAAACATACAAATCTCAGAGACAAAGAGAAAATCCTGAAAGCAGCTCGGGACAAGATGTCTGTAACCTACAACAGTAGAAATATTAGGACCTACCCACAGAGACCTGGCAGGCCAGAGAGGATGGAATGATATACTCGGAGAACTAATTGAGAAAAATACACAACTAAGAATGCTATATCCAGGTAGGCTCTCATTGAAAATAGAAGGAGAGATGAAAAGCTTCCAGAACAAACAAAAACTGGAAGAATTTCCAAACACCAAGCCAACCCTACAGGAAATATTGAAAGGGGTCCTCTAAACAAAGAGAAAGCCTAAAAGTTACAGGCCAGAAAGGAGTGAGACAATATACAGTAAGAGTCACCTTACAGGCAATACAATGGCACTAAATTCATATCTTTCAACAGCTACCCTGAATGTAAATGGGCTAAATGCCCCAACCAAAAGACACAGGATATCAGAATGGACAAAAAAAAGCAAGACCCATCATTATTCTGTCTGTAAGAGACTCATTTTAGACCCAAAGACACCTCCAGATTTAAAGTTAGGATGTGGGGGTGCCTGGATGGCTAAGTGGGTTAAAGCTTCTGCCTTCAGCTCAGGTCATGATCCCAGGGTCCTGGGATTGAGCCCCGCATCTGGCTTTCTGCTCAGCAGGGAGCCTGCTTCCCTTCCTCTCTCTCTGCCTGCTTCTCTGCCTGCTTGTGATCTCTGTCTTTCAAATAAAAATAAATAAAATCTTAAAAAAAGATAAAGTTAGGATGTGAAAAACAATTTACCATGGTAATGGACATCAAAAGAAAGCTGGGATGGCAATCCTTCTATCAGAAAAATCAGATTTTAAGGACTATAAGAGATGAGGAAGGACATGATATCATACTTAAAGGGTTTATTCAAAAAGAAGATCTAACAATTTTAAATATCTATGCCCCTAACATGGGAGCAGCTAGTTATATAAGCCAATTAGTAACAAAATCAAAGAAACACATTGACAATAATACGTAGTTGGGGACTTCAACACCCTCCTCACTGAAATGGACAGGTCATCTAAACAAAAAATCAACAAGGAAATAAAGGCTTTAAATGATGCACTGGACCAGATGGACATCACAGATATATTCAGAACATTCCATCTCAAAGCAACAGAAAACATATTCTTCTCTAATTCACATGGAGCATTCTCCAGAGTAGATCACATCCTGGGTCACAAATCAGGTCTTAACTGGTACCAAAAGACTGGGGCCATTCCCATGATGCTTTGAAACTAGAACTCAAGTACAAGAGGAAAGTTGGAAAGAACTCAAATATATGGAGGCTAAAGAGCATCTTATTAAAGAATGAATGGGTCAGCCAGGAAATTAAGAATTTAAAAAATTCATGGAAACAAATGAAAATGAAAACACAATTGTTCAAAATTTTTGGGATGCAGCAAAGGCAGTCCTAAGAGGAAAGTGTATAGCAATATAAGCCTTTCTCAAGACACAAAGAAGGTCTCAAATACAAAAACCTAACCCTACACCTAAAGGAGTTGGAGAAAGAACAGCAAATAAAGCCTAAACCCAGCAGGAGAAGGGAAATAATAAAGATCAGAACAGAAATCAATGAAATAGAAACCAAAAGAACAGTAGTACAGATTAACAAAACGAGGAGCTGGTTCTTTGAAAGAATTAATAAGATTGATAAACCCCTAGCCAAACTTATCAAAAACAAAAGACAAAGAAATGGAAGGAAAACTTCCAGACACATTTTATGAGGTCAGCATTACCTTGACCCCCAAACCAGACAAAGATCCCATCAAAAAGGAGAATTACAGACCAATATGCCTGATGAACATGGATATAAAAAGTCTCACCAAAATACTAGCCAATAGAATCCAACAGTACATTAAAAGGATTATTCACCACGACCAAGTGGGATTTATTCCTGGACTACAAGGTTGGTCAACATCTGCAGATCAATCAATGTGATACAATACATTAATAAAAGAAAGAACATGAACCATATGATACTCTCAGTAGATGCTGGAAAAGTATTTGACAAAATACAGCATCCTTTCTTTTTTTTTTTAATTAATATATAATGCATTATTAGCCCCAGGGGTACAGGTCTGTGAATAGCCAGGTTTACACACTTCACAGCACTCACCATAGCACATACCTTCCCCAATGTCCATAATCCAACTACCCTCTCCCTAGTCCCCTCCCCTCAGCAACCCTCAGTTTGTTTTGTGAGATTAAGAGTCACTTATGGTCTGTCTCCCTCCCGATCCCATCTTGTTTCATTTATTCCCTTCCTAACCCCCAAGCCCCCCACATTGCCTCTCAACTTCCTCATATCAGGGGATCATATGATAATTGTCTGTCTCTGATTGACTTATTTCACTAATACAGAATCCTTTCTTGATCAAAACTCTTCACTGTGTAGGGTTAGAGGGTACATATCTCAATATTATAAAAGCTATCTATGAAAAACCCACAGCGAATATTATTCTCAATGGGGAAAAACTGAGAGCTTTTTCCCTAAGGTCAGGAACAGCAGGCATGTCCACTATCACCACTGTTGTTGAACATTGTACTAGAAATCCTAGGCTCAGCAATCAGATAACGAAAAGGAATAAAAGGCATCCAAATCAGCAAAGAAGGAGTCAAACTCTCACTCTTGGCAGATATATAATACTTTAAGTGGAAAATCGAAAGACTCCACTCCAAAACTGCTAGAACTCATACAGGAATTCAGTAAAATGTCAGGATATAAAATCAATGCACAGAAATCGGTTGCATTTCTATACCCCAACAAGACAGAAGAAAAGAGAAATTAAGGAGTCAATGTCACTTACAATTGCACCCAAAATCCTAAGATACCTAGGAATAAACCTAACCAAAGAGGCAAAGTTGTACTCAGAAAACTATAGAATACTCATAAAAGAAACTGAGGAAGACACAAAGAAATGGAAAAATATTTCATGCTCATGGATTGGAAGATCAAATATTGGGAAAATGTCTATGGTACCTACAGCAATCTACACATTTAATGGAATCCCTGTCAAAATACCATCAATTTATTTTCAAAGAAATGGAACAAATAATCCTAAAATCTTTATGAAACCAGAAAAGACCCTGAACAGCCAGAGGAATATTGAAGAAGAAAACCAAAGATGGTGGCAACATAACTCCAGACTTTAAGCTCTGCTACAAATCTGTCATCATCAAGACAGTATGGTACTGGCACCAAAACTGACACACTGATCAACAGAACTGAACAGAGAACCCAGAAATAGACCCTCAACTCTATGGTCAACTAATCTTTGACAAAGCAGGAAAGAATGTCCAATAGAAAAAAGACAGTCTTTTCAATAAACAATGTCAGAAAAATTGACAGCCACATGCGGAAGATTGACACTGGACCATTTTCTCACACCACACACAAAAATAGACTCAGAATGGGGGAAAGACCTCAGTGTGAGCCAGGAATCCACCAAAATCCTTAAAGAGAGGCAGCAACCTCTTCAAGCTCAGTAACAGCGATTTCTTCCTAGAAACATTGCCAAAGGCAAGGAAAGGAAGGACAAAAATGAACTATTGGGATATCAAGATAAAAGCTTTTTCACAGCAAAGGAAACAGTCAACAAATCCAAAAGACAACTGACAGAATGGGAGAAGATATTTGCAAATGACATGTATCAGATAAAGGACTACATCCAAAATCTATAAAGAACTTATCAAATTCAACCTCCACAGAAATAATCCAATCAAGAAATAGGCAGAAGATATGAACAGACATTTCTGCAAAGAAGACATCCAAAAGGCCAACAGACGTGAAAAAGTGCTCAACATCACTCAGCATCAGAGATCAGAACCACAATGAGATACTACCTCACACCAGTCAGAATGACTAAAATTAACAAGTCAGGAAATGACAGGTGTTGGCCAGGATGTGGAGAAATGGGAACCCTCCAACACTGTTGGTGGGAATGCAAGCTAGTGCAGCCACTTTGGAAAATAGTATGGAGGTTCCTAAAAAATTTTAGCAATTGCACCATTGGGTATTTAAGCCAAAGATACAAAGGTAGTGATCTGAAGGGGCACATGCACCTCATTGTTCATAGCAGCAATATCTACAATGGCCAAACTATGGAAAGAGCCTAGACATCCATCAACAGATGAATGGATAAAGAAGATGTGGTGTATATATATACTATGGAATATTATGCAGCCATCAAAGAATGAAACCTTACCATTTGCAACAACATGGTTGGAACTAGAGGGTATTAGGCTAAGCGAAATAGAGAAAGACAGTTATCATATGATCTCATTGATATGAGGAATTTGAGAAAAAAGACAGAAGATCATAGGGAAAGAGAAGGAAAAATGAAACAAGACAAAACCAGAGAGGGGGACAAACCATAAGATACTCTTAATCTTAGGAAACAAACTGAGGGTTGCTGGAGTGGAGGAGGGTAGGAGGGATGGGGTGGCTAGGTAATGGACATTGGGGAGGGTACATGGTATGGTGAGCATGATGAATTGTGTAAGATTGATGAGTCACAGACCTGTAACCCTGAAACAAATAATACATTATATGTTAAAAAAAAAAAGGAGTAGAAAAGAAAAAGCAAATAATTCTTATTTGAGAATGGTTAATTTTATGCAATAACTTTAATGGGCCATGGAGTAACTTGTATTTGCTCAAATATTATTCTGGGCATATCTGTGAGGATGTTTTTGTATGAGATTAATCTTTGAATTGTTAAACTGAACAATGTGGACTGTCCTTTCTAATGGGGTGGTCCTTATCCAATCAGTAGAAGGCCTGATTAGAACAAAAAGTCTGATTCTCCCTAAGGAATGAACTTCACCTGCTGGACGGCTGACTTGGGACATCAGTCTTCTCTTGCCCCTGGACTGGAACTTACACCATCAGCTTTCTTGGTTCTTTAAACTCAGACTGGAACTATACCACTTGCTTTCCTGGGTCTCCAGCTTAGTGTTTGCAGATCTTGGGACTTAGCCTCTATATATGTGAGTCAGTTACTTAAAATAAATTTCTTATACATACACATTTCATTGGACATGTTTCTTTGGAGATCCCTAATACCAGGGAACCACCTCACTATTTTTGAAAACATGTAAATAAAAAGTATCAAACTGGTATCCTGCCTTTGTATATGAAGGGTATCAGGTATCACTGTTTACCAAATAGATGAGAAGTTTGTTTAACTTTATGGAAGAATTTCAGCTAAAAATTAAGAAAGTAATGACAATTATATATCATCATTTTGTAACCTTTAATGCCTTAATGGATCTAAGAATTGATCACCAGAGACAGACAACTATATAGTATGTGCCCCCTGATTCAAGAACAAAATACCACCTTTGAAGAACTCTTATCAAGATGCTAGATCCAAATATTAATTTATAGGGAATACATTGACCATAGAAACATGTTAAATGGGATCACAGGAAGCAATCTGTAAAATGCCAACTGTAAGAAAATCTATAGGACAATCAATATATCTTTATCAACAGTAGGGGAAAAAAAAGATTGCAAGGAAAAATAAAACAAAAACCAAAACACATGACCAGAGAAGCTAGAGATTAAAAATATGTTTAAAGAAAAAATTGTAATGAATGGCCCTTATTTGGATTCACATTCAAAAAAGAAAATTATAAAAATAATGAGCAGAGAGGAGCATACATCTCTTCAGATTGGTGTTTTTGTTTTCTTTGAACAAATACCCAGAAATCGCATTGTTGGATCATATGGTAGTTTTATTTTTAGTTTTTGGGAAACTTCCATACTGTTTTCCACAGTGGCTGCACTAATTTACATTCCCACCTGGTGTATGATTGGTTCCCTTTTCTCTACATCCTCACCAACACTTGTTATTTTTTTACTTTTTTATAGTAACCAGTCTGACAGGTGAGGTGATATCTTACTGTTGTACACCTGAAACTAATAAGCTATTGTATGTCAGTTATACTGAAAATAAAATAACATAAAATAAACAATGACTTGTAAGTAAACTCTTTATATTTGCTGATTTAATAGTTATGGGTTTTTTTTAGATTCTTTATCTTTTAGAGATTAACTCTAAGGTATTTATTGATAAAATGATTTGTTATTTGGGATTTTGGCTCAAAATAATGCAAGAAGAGGGTAAGTCAGTGTCAGAGGGAAACAGGAGCTGCTAATTCCAAGGTTTGTGTGAGTTCAGGCCACTTAATAATTCTTTCTGTGTGCTTTTAGTATGTTTTAAAGTTTCCATAATTATGCATTTTTATTTATATTACTAATGCATAGTTAGAATAAGTGTTATCTGAGCTATTTTTAAAAACATAACATTTGTCCAGTGATTTTTTAGAAAAATATACTCATAAAAAAGAAGAAGAAGAGTGGGGAAAAAAAAGAACAGGGATAAAAGCCAGACTTTGATTTGTGGATTTAATGTTGGAGCCATAAAAATACTTTATGTGATTATAAAATAAAATTCAATCAAAAAGAAATCATTAAAAATCTAAAAATGAAACAAATGAAGCTAACTCAGTCTCCAGTTGGTGGGATAATCATGCAGAGAAGATCTATTCCAAATGACTTTAAGATGCAGTAATTTTATTTTATACCCTCAGTGGGAAATAACCTAAGAATAAACCATTTTTGGTAATCATGTTTTTGGTGGTAGCAATGGTATTATTCTAAAACTGGTGTTGTTTTATAATCTGTGATAGAATAAATTAATAATAATTATTATTTTTTGTCACTGAGAACTGAGATTTAGGGCATGGGAGAAAATAGATATGATGTAAATTTAATGAGGATAAGTAAATACTCAGTTCTGAATTTGACTTGGAAGTAATAGTGCAAACACATAATGTATTTTATCTTCTTAAAAATATATACCTTTTCTTGCTCTAGCCATGAAAAGACGTAGACACAATGAACAGTATCAACACTGTATTAGACTCTTATTGCTGCTATAACAAATCCCCACTTAGTGGTGGTGGTAAATATAGAATAGATAAAGATATAGGTAGATATAGAATAACAAATATTCTGTTACAATTCTGGAGGTCAGAAATTCAAAATCTGTTTGACTGACCTAACTTCAAATTGTCAGCAGAGATGGTTCCTTCTGGAGATTCTAGGAAAGGAGCTCTTTCCTTGCTTTCCACCACTTTTATAGGTGTTTTGCATAGAATGTAGTTTTTTATAATTGTATTATGGTTATGTTTTTTGAGTTTTATATTTTAGAGATACATTCTGAAATATTTTGGGTAAAATGACATAAAATCTCAGATTTGCTTCAAAATAATTTTGGTAGTTGTGTGGTGGTTGGCATGAAGAAGTTAGAGATGAAGCAATATTGGCAATATGTTTCTAAAAGTTGAAGTAGGATGCTTGTCTATTGGTTTTATTATACTATTTTCTGGATTTTTTTACTTGGTGTAAATTTTACATAATAAAGTGTTTTACAAAAGTCTTCGGGGTAAATAAATGTAAATATGATTCTTGGGTTAAGGTAAGCACACAGAAACAAATAAACACATTAAAAACCAAACTATGCATAGCTTTAATTTTAAGCCTGATAAAAGAAAACCTAATCTGTCCAGTGGAAAATAGGGAAGAAGAAAACTAAAAGTAAAACAAATCAAAATTATTTAATAAAGCAGGAAAAATGCTAATATAACACAAATAAATGGAGCAAACTTATGCAAGAACTAGACAATCTGAATAGATATAGATCTATTTTTAAAGTTGAATCAATAATTAATAACCATCTGAAACAGAAAGCACCAGGCCTAGAAGGGTTCACTGGTAAATTCTATCAAACATTTAAGAAATAAATTATTAGTTCACTGCAATCTCTTTCAGAGGATAAAAGCAGAGGGAATACTTTCTTATTCATTCTATGAATCTAGCATTACCCTCAAACCAAAATTAGACAAGAAAAATTAGAAATTACAAGAAAAGAAAACTACACACTATATTCCTCATGAATGTGGATGTGAAAATCCCTAAGGAAATAGCGAATGGAATTTGACAATATATAAAAAGAATTAGACACTATATCCAAGTAGGATTTATCCTGGGTATGCAAGCCTTATTCAACATTCAAAAATCAATTAAAGTAATCCATCACATCGACAGGCTAAAGAAGGAAAAAATCAGATGTCCATATCAATAGATGCAAAAAAAGTTGACAAAATTCAACACCTGTTCATTAAAAAAAAAAAAAAAAACAACTTTCAGTAAACTAGGACTAGAGGGGAATTTCTTCAACTTGATAAAGAACATCTATAAAAAAACCTACTGCTAACATCATTAGTTCATCATTAATGGTGAGAAACGAAGTTTCCCCACTATGATCAACTTAAGGAAAGGAGTAGCATTTACCACTTTTCAACATTGTAATGGAAATTCTAGTTAATTCAATAAGAAAATAAAGGATGTACAAATTGGGAAGGAAGAAATAAAATCATCTTTGTTTGCAGATGACATGATTGTGGATGTCTATGTGGAAATTCTGAAAGAACTGACAGAAAACAAAAACAAAAACAAAAACAAAAGAACTTAAAAGTGATTATAGCAAGGTTTCAGGATAAAAATTCTACATAAAATGATGCAAAGTCCATTACTTTCTTATATATCAGCAATGAACACATGGAATTTGAAATTAAAAATGCAATATCATTTATGTTAGTACCCCAAACATGAAATATTTAGGAATAAATTTAACAAAATTCGCACAAGCTCTATATGAGGAAAAAAAAAAAAAAAAAAACAACAAAAAGCCCTGACAAAATCGAAGAAGAACTAAATAAATGGAGAAATGTTCTGTGTCAGGGATTGAAAGAGTCAATATTGTCAAGATGTCAGGTCTTTACAACTTGATGAAAACGTTAATGCAACAACAATAAAACCCCCAGAAAGCTATTGGATATTGAAAAATGCATTCTAAAGCCTATATGGAGGAGCAAAAGAACCAGGACAACCAGCATAACCACCACAACCAGTTGAAGAAGAACAAATTGCATGACTGACACGATCTGACTTCAAGACTTACTATAAAGCTATAGTAATCAAGACAATGTGGTATTGGTGAAAGAAGAGACAAATATAGATCAATAGGAGAAAATGGCCTAGAAAAAGACCCACATAAATATAGTCAACTGATCTTTGGCAAAGAACAAAGTTAACACAATGGAGGAAATATCATCTTCCCAATAAAATGGTGTTCAAGCAACTGGACATCCACAAGAAAAAATCTATATCTATATATAGATATATACCTATATAGCTATATAAATGTATCTAGACACAACCTTACACTTTTCATAAAAATTAATTCAAAGTGGATCACAGGCCTAAATATAAAACGCAAAACCAAAAACTCCTAGAATATAACAGGAGAAAACCAAGGTGACCTTATGTATAGTAATGACTTTCTAGATACAACACCATAAGCACATCCATGAAAGAAAGCATTGATAAGCTGGACTTCACTAAAATTAAAAACTTTTGCCTTGTGAAAAATACTGTTAAGAAAATGAGTAGGAAAACCACAGACTGACATAAAATATTTGCAAAAGGCAGATTTGATAATGTACTGTTATCCAAAATATGCAAAGAACTTTTAAGACTCAATAATAAGAAAAACAACCCAATTTTTTAAATAAGCCATAAACCTTAACAGACACTTCACCAGAGAAGATGTACAGATGGCAAATAAGCATATAAAAAATGTTCTACATCATATGTCATTAGGGACATGAAAACTAAAACAAGGAGATATCACTGCACATTTATTAAAATGGCCAAAATCCAGAACACTGAAATTACCAAATGTTAGCAGGACATGGAGTAATAGCACCTCTCATTTATTGCTGATGGGAATACAAAATGGCATAGCCACTTTTGAAATTTGGCTGTTTCTTACAAAACTTAACATACTTTTATGATGTGATCCAGCAGCCATGCTCCTTGTTATTTACCTAAAAAAGTGAAAACTTGTGTTCACAGAAAAGGTCGCACATGAATGTTTGTAGCAGCTTGTTCATGATTATCAAAATTTAGAAGTAACCAAGATGTTCTTCAATAGGTTAATGCATAAATAAACTGTGAGACAGCTAGACAATGGAAAATTATTTAGCTCAAACAAATGAGTTATGAGAAGACACAGAAGAGTCTTGAATGCCTATTGAAAGAAAGAAGTCAATGTGAAAAGGCTATACCCTATATGATTCCAACTCTGATATTCTGGAAAAGGCAAAACTGTGGAGGTAGTAAAAACTTCAGTGGTTGCCAGTGGCGGGGGTGGGGGGGCAGGGAGACAGAAGAGTAGAATAAATAGGTAGAACACAGAGAATTCTTAAGGGAGTTAAAATACTCTGCTTAATGCCATAATGATGGATGCATATCATTCTACATTTGTTGAAACCCATAGAATGTTCAACATTAGTGGTGAATCATACTATAAACTATAGACTTTGATTGAATATGATATGTCAGGGTAGGTTCATCAAATTCCAAAATGTACCATTCTGGTGGGAGATGATGATAACGCATGTGTGAGTTCAGGTAATATATGGGTAACCTCTGTACTTCCTTTCAGTTTTACTATGAACCTGATACTTCTCTAAAGAAAGTCTTAACAACAACAACAACAACAACAACAACAACAACAGCAACAACAAAAATCAAAGGAGAAGACATACACCACCAGATATTGACATAGTACAAATGCATTCTAACAAAAAATTTCTACCTCACAAAAGCAGAAAAATTATAACAGATTAAAGAGCTCAGAAACAGACCGTTTTTATATGATTAAAGTTGTACCATAATGGGAGAAGAGACAAAGTAGTAAATGCTGTGGTGGGAAATTGGCTCATTAGATGAGAAAAAAATGGTTTTCCATTCAACACTGAAACAAAGTTCAATATTGATTGAATAACATAAATGTGAAAGTTAAAACTACAAAGCTAAAACAATTATAAACCTTAGGAGGAGAAAACTCCATGAAGGCACTAGAGAGTGAATAAGCAGGAAAATGACAGGGGGGAGTTAACACTTGTTAGAAGAAAATAGTGTGAAGTGAGTGTCCCCACCTTTGTTGATGTTGATGTTGTAACCTGAGAGCAAACCACAGCCAACATTGTATGAGCTGGCTAAAACTTTAATGAAGAACATGCAGACAACTCTCGAAGAACCAGAGGACAGGGTTCAGAGCAAATTTCATAATGGAAAAGTGAGGGGGAAATTCCAGAAAGTAGAAATCCAGACAGAGAAAGCCTCAAATTCTCTTTATGAACTTTGTCCAAGCCTCTGGCTGGTATCTGAACATATTCACAAAATAGATTTAGTAGTCTAACTCATTATAAAAGAACCAAACTGAAAACTGGACTAGAGTGAAGACAGAGAATCTCAGTTGAGTTAAACTGATTTAATTGCCTACTAGAAGAAAAAAGAATCAACATTTTTTGAAGAAATGTAACAGAACCCAGAGTCTCCACAACATATCATTCCCACTGTCCAGGACAGGGTTCAAAATTACTTTTAAAGGAAACAGAAGAGGGCACCTGGGTGGCTCAGTGGGTTAAAGCCTCTGCCTTCAGCTCAGGTCATGATCCCAGGGTCCTGGGATCGAGCCCCACATTGGGCTCTCTGCTCAGCGGGGAGCCTGCTTCCCCTTCTCTCTCTGCCTGTCTCTCTGCCTACTTGTGATCTCTGTCTGTCAAATAAATAAATAAAATCTTTAAAAAAAAGAAAGAAACAGAAGAATTCTATCCATTCTTAAAAAAAAAAATGATAATCAATGGAGACTAAACAACCAAATCTGAGATGACTCACATGTTGGAATTATTAGAGAAGGATTTAAAAATATCTATTATAATTAGGCTTAAGGATGTTAAGAAAAATTATTTACATTGAATGAAAAGATAGAAATTTTCAGCACAGATATAGGAACTATAGAAAAAAATTACCTGTAATTCTAAAACTGGAAAATAGATCATCAAATAAAAACTTCACTGGCTGCCTAACATCAGAACAGAAATGACAGAGAAGGATGAGATTGGTAAATAGAAATTATTCAATCTGAAGGTTATTAAAAAAAATCAGGGAAAGAAACGGCTTTTAATGACCCGTAGGACAATATCAAATATTCTTTTATATGTGATTTGGAATTCTAGAAGGAGAAGAGAAAGAGAATGGAACAGAAGAATCATTTAAAGAAAAAGTTGATATATAATGTTGAAAAACATCTTTGTGTCCTGAACTAAATCCCCAAAACACAAACGATACATGAAAATGGTATACAAACATTATATTGAGGGCATCACATAAAGAAACACTCAAGGTGAATATATTCGGGGAAATGGATGCACCTAAAGATCACTGGGTCACTCCTTACAAATGTGTTGAATAAGTAGGACAAGAAAATGGAAAATACAGATTATTTAATAAATGATGCGGGGGAAACTGGCTCACTATGATTCTCAATCTATTTGCTGTTCTTTCTTTTTTTTTTTTTTAAGGGTTGATTTATTTATTTGACAGACAGAGATCACAAGTAGGGAGAGAGGCAAGCAGAGAAAGAGGGGGAAGCAGGCTCCCTGCTGAGCAAATAGCCCAATCCCAGGACCCTGGGATCATGACCTGAGTCGAAGGCAGAGGCTCAACCCACTGAGCCACCCAGGTGCCTCTATTTGCTGTTCTTTCTTATTCATACATAAATTCTAAGCAAAATCAACTGCTGACTCATTACAGAGTTGCTTACCTGAAATCTTTCACACATACATTACTCTTCTCCACTATGACCTTTGACGAATGGGAATACCTTTTAAAGCATTCATCCAATTCAAATGATGAGCTAAAGAAAGACTCTGAGGATCTACCAGAGACCGGGGCAAATTAATAACAAAAGGTAGTCCTGCTCCTCCTGGTTTCTGAGGCATCCTCAGGGATAAATGGCTAATCCAAGAAGGAATTCAGTTACCAGTTATCATCGAATTGAGCTCCAGAATATAGCCAAGTAGACCTCTAAAACCAAAGGATTCCCGAAAGTCAAGATGTACCTCTGGCTCTGTAGGTGTGGGATCTCCATTGGGAAGTTTGGGCCACTTTTTCTTCCTTTCTAAAGTACTCTACTGGTCTCCCAGGCAAATGCTTGGGCAAAATAAGCACTTAAAGAGTCTTGAATTTTATGAGGCCGCTCATCAAATGGAACAAACACTGAACCAGATTGGCAAGCTTAAAAGCAAAGACCTAAACATAAAGGCAAGTACTAGTGTTATTTCCATAATCTACTTTCTTTCTTTCCATAATATTCCCTCCTTTTGGTCTACTTTTTTCCTCCCACCAGACAACCAGCATTCTATGGCTGTTTCCCCAGTGCTCGGTTCTGCTTTTTGTGTTAGCCATTTCATTTCTGACAAATAGTTCACTTTTCTTCTCAAGCTCTCCCCAAATTAAAACTCACTTCTCCCGGGTCCCAGCCACTTGGGTTATTTTAGTTACTAGATAACAAAAAAAGAATGAAGGTGGGAATTACTGGTAAGTAATGGCAGAATATGAAAGCCTTTCCCCATACTCCAGAAGAGTTCATAGATGAACTGATTTGAGAGGGAGTCTTGGATAGAAGAGAGCTTCAGTGACCAGGTTACAGTGACCTTTCCCTCATTTCAAAAGCAGTTGACATGCTTTTTCCTGCTTTCGTGTTTTTTTTTTTTTTTTCATGTTGGGGTTCTGAATAAGATTTAACAGAATGAAGAGCATACTACTATTTTATTTTATTTTTATTTTTTTAATTGCTTATAATTTTAACTCCAGCACAGTTAACATACAGTGTTATATTAGTTTCAGGTGTATAATATATTGATTCAATAATTCTATACATTACTCAGAGCTCATCATGATAAATTATACTCTTAATACCCATCACCTATTTTTTTAAATTTTTTTAAATCTCTTTTCAGCATAACAGTATTCATTGTTTTTGCACTACACCCAGTGTTCCATGCAATATGTGCCCTCCTTAATACCCACAACCTCGCTCACCCAACCTCCTACCCCCTGCCCCTTCAAAACCCTCAGGTTGTTTTTCAGAGTCCATAGTTTCTCATGGTTCACCTCCCCTTCCAATTTCCCTCAACTCCCTTCTCCTCTCCATCTCCCCATGTCCTCCGTGTTATTTGTTATGCTCCACAAATAAGTGAAACCATATGATAATTGACTCTCTCTGCTTGACTTATTTCACTCAGCATAATCTCTTCCATTCCCATTCATGTTGCTACAAAAGTTGGATATTCATCCTTTCTGATGGAGGCATAATACTCCATAGTGTATATGGACCACATCTTCCTTATCCATTTATCTGTTGAAGGGCACCTTGGTTCTTTCCACAGTTTGGCGACCCTGGACATTGCTGCTATAAACATTGGGGTACAGATGGCCCTTCTTTTCACTACATCTGTATCTTTGTGGTAAATACCCAGTAGTGCAATTGCAGGGTCATAGGGAAGCTCTTTTTTTAATTTCTTGAGGAATCTCTGTTTTCCAAAGTGGCTGCACCAACTTGCATTCCCACCAACAGTGTAAGAGGGTTCCCCTTTCTCCACATCCTCTCCAATACACGTTGTTTCCTGTTTTGCTAATTTTGGCCATTCTAACTGGTGTAAGGTGGTATCTCAATGTGGTTTTAATTTGAATCTCCCTGATGGCTAGTGATGATGAACAGTTTTTCACGTGTCTGATAGCCATTTGTATGTCTTCATTGGAGAACTGTCTGTTCATATCTTCTGCCCATTTTTTGATTTGATTGTCTGTTTTGTGTGTGTTGAGTTTGAGGAGTTCTTTGTAGATCCTGGATATCAACCTTTTGTCTGTACTGTCATTTGCAAATATCTTCTCCCATTCCGTGGGTTGCCTCTTTGTTTTCTTGACTGTTTCCTTTGCTGTGCAGAAGCTTTGGATCTTGATGAAGTCCCAAAAGTTCATTTTCACTTTTGTTTCCTTTGCCTTTGGAGACATATCTTGAAAGAAGTTGCTGTGGCTGATATCAAAGAGGTTACTGCCTATGTTCTTCTCTAGGATTCTGATGGATTCCTGTCTCACGTTGAGGTCTTTTATCCATTTCGAGTTTATCTTTGTGTACGGTGTAAGAGAATGGTCGAGTTTCATTCTTCTACATACAGCTGTCCAATTTTCCCAGCACTATTTATTGAAGAGACTGTCTTTTTTCCACTGTATATTTTTTCCTGCTTTGTCGAAGATTATTTGACCATAGAGTTGAGGGTCCATATCTGGACTCTCTACTCTGTTTCACTGGTCTATGTGTCTGTTTTTATGCCAGTACCATGCTATATCGGTGATCACAGCTTTGTAGTAAAGCTTGAAATCAGGTAACGTGATGCCACCAGTTTTGTTTTTGTTTTTCAACATTTCCTTAGCAATTTGGGGTCTCTTTTGATTCCATACAAATTTTAGGATTATTTGCTCCAGATCTTTGAAAGATACCGGTGGAATTTTGATCGGAATGGCATTAAAAGTATAGATTGCTCTAGGCAGTATAGACATTTTAACAATGTTTATTCTTCCGGTCCAAGAGCATGGAATGGTCTTCCATCTTTTTGTGTCTTCTTCGATTTCTGACATGAGTGTCAAGTACAGATCCTTTACCTCTTTGGTTTGGTTTATTCCCAGGTATCTTATGGTTCTTGGTGCTATAGTAAATGGAATTGATTCTCTAATTTCCCTTTCTGTATTTTCATTGTTGGTGTATAAGAAAGCCACTGATTTCTGTACGTTGACTTTGTATCCTGCCACATTACTGAATTGCTGAATGAGTTCTAGTAGTTTGGGGGTGGAGACTTTTGGGTTTTCCATATAAAGAATCATGTCATCTATGAAGAGAGAGAGTTTGACTTCTTCATTGCCAGTTTGGATACCTTTTATTTCTCTTTGTTGTCTGATTGCTGTTGCTAGGACTTCTAATACTATGTTGAACAAGAGTGGTGAGAGTGGGCATCCTTGTCGTGTTCCTGATCTCAGCGGGAAGGCTGTGAGCTTTTTCCCATTGAGGATGATATTTGCTGTGGGTCTTTCATAGATAGATTTTATGAAGTTCAGGAATGTTCCCTCTATCCCTATACTTTGAAGCGTTTTAATCAGGAAAGGATTCTGGATTTTGTCAAATGCTTTTTCTGCATCAATTGAGAGGACCATGTGGTTCTTCTCTCTTCTCCTATTGATCTGTTCTATCACATTGATTGATTTGCGAATGTTGAACCATCCTTGTAACCCAGGGATGAATCCCACCTGGTCATGGTGGATAATCTTTTTAATGAGCTGTTGGATCCTGTTTGCTAGGATCTTGTTGAGATTCTTAGCATCCATATTCATCAGGGATATTGGTCTGAAATTCTCCTTATTGGTGTGGTTTTTGACTGGTTTGGGGATCAGGGTAATGCTGGCTTCATAAAAAGAATCTGGAAGTTTTCCTTCTGCTTCAATTTTTTGAAACAGCTTCAGGAGAATAGGTGTTATTTCTTCTTTGAAAGTTTGGTAGAATTCCCCAGGGAATCCATCAGGTCCTGGGCTCTTGTTTTTTGGGAGGTTTTTGATCGCTGCTTTAATCTTATTACTAGATATCGGTCTATTCAGGTTGTCAATTTCTTCCTGGTTCAATTTTGGGAGTTTATAGGTTTCCAGGAATGCATCCATTTCATCTAGGTTGCTTAACTTATTCACATATAACTGTTGATAATAACTTCTGAAGATTGTTTCTACTTCCTTGGTGTTAGTTGTGATCTCTCCCTTTTCATTCATAATTTTATTAATTTGAGATTTCTCTTTTCTTTTGGATTAGTGTGGCCAATGGTTTATTGATCTTATTGATTCTTTCAAAAAAACAGCTTCTAGTTTCACTGATACATTCTACTGTATCTCTAGTTTCTACCTCATTGATCTTTGCTCTAATCTTTTTTTTTAAATTATTTTTATTTGTCTGCTCTAATCTTGATTATTTCCCTTCTTACGTGTGGAGTTGGTTTGATTTGCTGTTGATTCTCCAGTTCTTTAAGGTGTAGAGACAGCTGGTGTATTCTGGATTTTTTTATTTTTTTGAGGGAGGCTTGGATGGCTATGTATTTCCCCCTTAGGACCACCTTTACTGTATCCCATAGGTGTTGGACCAAAGTGTCTTCATTCTCATTGGTTTCCACGAATTGTTTAAGTTCTTCTTTGATCTCCTGGTTGATCCAGGCATTCTTAAGCAAGGTGGTCTTTAGCTTCCTGGTGTCTGAGTTCCTTCCAAACTTTTCCTTGTGATTGAGCTCCAGTTTCAAAGCATTGTCATCTGACAATATGCAGGGAATAATCTCAATCTTTTGGTATTGGTTGAGCCCTGATTTGTGACCCAGTATGTGGTCTATTCTGGAAAAGGTTCCTTGTGCACTTGAGAAGAATGAGTACTCTGTTGTTTTAGGGTGGAATGTTCTGTGTATATCTATGAGGCCCATTTGGTCCAATGTGTCATTCAATTCTGTTGTTTCTTTATTGATTTTCTGCTTGGATGATCTGTCTATTACTGAGAGAGGCGTGTTAAGATCTCCTACTATTAATGTATTCATATCAATATGACTCTTTATCTTGATTAATAGTTTTCTTATGTAATTGGCTGCTCCCATATTGGGGGGCATAGATATTTACAATTGTTAGATCATCTTGCTGGATAGTCCCTTTAAGAATGAGGTAATGTCCTTCTGTATCTCTAACTACAGTCTTTAGTTTAGAATCTAATTTATCTGATATGAGAATCGCTACCTCAGCTTTCTTTTGAGGCCCATTGGCATGAAAGATGCTTCTCCATCCCTTCAATTTCAGTCTGGCTGTATCCCTAGGTTCAAAATGGGTCTCTTGTAGACAACTATTGGATGGGTCCTGTCATTTTATCCAACCTGCAACCCTGTGTCACTTTATGGGCCCATTTAGGCCATTCACATTGAGAGTGATTATTGATAGATACATTTTGATTGACATCGTGTTACCTTTGAACTCTTTCTTTCTGTAGATTGTCTCTATATTTCTGTTCAATGATATTCTTAGGATTTTTCCTCTTTTATAGAACCACCCTTAATATTTCCTGCAGTGTCAGCTTGGTGGTCACATACTCTTTTAAACCTTGCCAGTCTTGGAAACTCTTTATCTCTCCATCCATTTTGAATGTCAGTCTTGCTGGATAAAGTATTCTTGGCTGCATGTTCTTCTCATTTAGTGCCCTCAATATATCTTGACAGCCCTTTCTGGCTTGCCAGGTTTCTGTGGACAGGTCTGACTTACTCTGATGGGCTTTCCTCCGTATGTAAGGAGCTTCTTTGTCCTAGCTGCTTTCAAGAAGGCCTGCCTACAATTATAATTCTTCATTCTTGCTATTAGGTGTCTCGAAGACTTTTGAGAATCTATAATCTTGGGGGAGACTGTTCTGCCTCTAGTACATGAATGCTGGTTCCATTTGCTAGTTGGGAAAATTTTCATGGAGAACTTGTTCCACTATATCTTCTAGACTTCTTTCTTTCTCCTCCCCTTCAGGGATTCCAATAATTCTGATGTTGGAACATTTCATGGTGTCATTTAATTCCCTGATTCTGTTTTCGTGGCTTCTAAGCTGTTTGGTCCAGGCTTCCTCCTGATCCTTTCTCTCTATCTGTTTGTCCTCCAGAACACTAATTCTATCTTCTGTCTCAGTTACCCTAGCTTTTAGAGAATTTAGATTAGATTGGAACTCATTGAGAGCATTGTGAACATCATCCCTGGTGGCTTTCAGTTCTGCCCTAACATTGTGAACATCATCCCTGGTGGCTTTTGGTTCTGCCCTATTGAATTCCGTTTGGTCATACATGGCTTTCTCCAACCTAGCTATTGCCTGGATAATTGTTAGCCTGAATTCTCTTTCTGACATATTGTCTATGTTGATAGCTCTGTTGCAGAAGGTCCATCCTCTGTATTTTTCTCCTGTTGGGCATTCCTCCTCCTAGTCATTTTGGTGAGAGATGACTGAACAGATGTAGCTGGTTGTATCGACCATGGTGCAGTCTGGGTGCACCCTGGAACACTTCTGAGCAATCAGGATTCCCCACCCAAATTAGAGAAAAAAGAAAAGAAAAAGAAAAAAAAAAAAGAGAGAGAGAGACAGGAAAGAAAGGGAAGATGAAAGAGAAGGCTCAGCCCAAATGGGCCCCAAGGTAAGATTTATGAAGTATACAAACAAAAACAAACAAAAAGACTGATAAAAGTATATGACATGAGAAAAAAATATATATATAAAAGAAAAAAAAAAAGAACCTCATCAAAAAGAACCCCAACTATAAGATTTATATACTATCAGGACAAACACAAATACACTGACACACTGGCAGAAGAAAAAGATGGGAGAGTGGTTATAAATTCTCAGTGTGGGCAAGGAAGTTTATTTTGATTCTTCCTGGATGTATCTTGATATCTTTGTTAAAGGACTCAACTTTCCTAAGATAAAGGAGGATTAAGAATTGGTTTAACTATAGGGGTAGCATTGATTGGTGAAACGGGATTACCTTGAAGTTTAACTCAATATGAATATTAAAAAATAAAAATAAAAAATAATAAACTAAACTAAATTTTAAAAAAATTAAAAAATAGAAAAGCAAAAGAAAAACACGGGTATATGTATCAAAAAGTTCAGGTTAAAAGGTTATTATGGAATTTGATGTACTGGACATCTCACTGTGTTGGTAAGTAGGTTAAAAAATTATCTATATATAAAAAATGAAACAGAATAGTGGGAATGAATTAAAAATAAAAGTTGTATCTATGAAGTAATGGTGGTTGTTCTCTTGTCATCTTTTTTTTTTTTTTCTTTCTTTTTTTTTTTTTTTTTTTTCCTGTTTGGCTTTCTGGGGGAGGGGCCTGCCATGTGGGTTTTCAGGCAATGTTCCCTGAGTTAAGTTCTCCCGCTCCCCTGGGGGGGGGGCTCTGAGGAAACCGGTTTTTCAAGCTTTTGTTCTCTGGATGTTTTTGTTTGTTTGTTCATTTTTATGTTTTGTTTGTTTGTTTGTTTGTTTTTTCCTCTTGCCTTGACAGCTTTTGATGGTTTTTGGAGGTTTAGAGGAAAGCAAACTGCACCCCGACCTCCCTCTCAGAGAGAAGCCTCAGTCGGTTCCCCTCTGGGTGCTTCAGAGCACGTAAGTTCCCCCTCGGCCGCTGGCAGAGCACGTTCCCAGTCGTGGTCGCTGGGGACACAGGAACTCATGCTTGTACCCAAAACCATGACAGCGGCGGCTGTCTGGGCAGCTCCAGACTGCCAGAGAGGTTCCAAGCAGCGATCACACACTGAAATTTTCCTGCTGGCCCGGGCTGGGAGTGTCTGGTCTTTCTGGGTCCGAGAGCGCCAGGCTTGCATACACCTCTCTCAGGGAGGGTGTGGGTGCCCGCGTCTCAGGCTCTGATAGCACGGCATGGCGCTCGTGTGGAGAGTACAAAAAGGCTGTGTTTCTGCCGCTGGTGAGGCTCCCAGCCCCTCACAGGAGCCAGACCCCACATGCTCTCAGGCACGCTGGCAGCTCAGGGACCAAGACCTGGTTTCTCCACCGCACTCTCTCTGGCTCAGCACCAGGGGTGGCTGTCCTGGGTCCAGGGACTTAAGCCCCTGTCCCTAACTGCCCCGAGTCCCAACAATTTTCCCCCATGATCCTTTGCTCTTTTTGAGTTCTTTCAACCAGACTCCAAGTTAATGCTGGTCCTGAGATGCAGGGCACTCTTGTATTGGGATATTACTTTCCAATGGGTCACCTCTGGTGGCTCCCTCCCCCTTTTGTTTATCTTCCGATATCAGTCCGATGTTCCCACTCTGCTTTACCTGGCCACTGTTGTCTTCTGCCCCCGTAGAGATCCAGACATGTATAATTCTGATCTCAGGCTGATTTCATGGGTGATCAGAGTTCTTTGGTAGGTAATCAGCTCACTTTAGGGTACAGGATGAAACAGCACCTCTTCCTACTTCCCCGCCATCTTGTCTCCCCCATACTACTATTTTAAGTTAAAAAAAAAGAAAAAGAGTAAACACAAAGAAAAATCAGTGAAATAGAGCACTGTGGGTAGGAGCTTCCTAATCATCCCTGAAGGATAATTGTAAATGTGAATGCTGCTAGAGCCTCATTTTATGTCAGAGTACAGTATGCATCCCCAGGCAGCTCCAGAACCTGTGAGAGGGGGAGAAGCATTACTTTACACATTGGTCACAGTATTTCTGTTTGCAAGTCATTATTGTGTACTTTTTTCCAGTTTTGTTGAGACACAATTGATAACATTGTATAAGTTTAGGGTGTACAGCATGATTTGATTTACATCTACTGTGAAGTAATTATCACAATAGGTTTAGTTATCATTCTTTATTTCATAGCATTATAATAAGAAGAAAACCAAAAATTGTTTCTCCCTATGATGAGAACTCTTAGGATCTAGTCTCTTAACATCTTTTCCATCTATCATACAGCAGTGCTAGTTATAGTCATCATGTTGTATATTATATCCCTAATACTTACATATCTTATAAGTTGAAGTTTATACATTTTGACCACCTTCCTCCAATTACCCATCCCTTTCCACCATCTCCCCCACACCCCTGGTAAAAACAGATCTGCTCTTTCTTTCTATAAGTTTGCTGTTTTGTTTGTTTTAATTCCACCTATATGTGAGATTGTACACTATTTGTCTTTCTCTGTAAGATTTATTTTACTTAGCGTAATGCCTTCAAGATCAATTCATGTCACAAATGATAGGGCTTTTTTGTTTTTTTTTTTGTTTTTTTTAATGTCTGAATAATATTCCATTGTATGTATGTGTGTGTGCATGTGTGAGATATATCTCTCTCTCACAACTTCTTTATCCACTCACACATTGATGGACACTTAGGTTGTTTCTACATCTTGGCTATTGTAACTAATGCTATGGACCTGAGGGGTACAAATATCTTTACAAGCTAGTATTTTCATTTCCTTTGAGTATAATACTGAAAGTGGAATTGTGGGATCATATGGTACTTCTATTCTTAATTTTTGGAGGAACTCCCATGCTGTTTTGAATAGTGGCTGCACCAATTTACAATTCCACCAACAGTGTATAAGGGTTCTTTTTTCTCCATATCCTTGCCAAAAATTATTATCTCTTGTCTTTTTGATGATAACTGTTGTAACAGGTGTAAGGTGAAATCTCATTGTGGTTTTCAATTGCATTTCCTCAATGACTAGTGACGGCCATCTTTTCATGTACCTGTTGGCCTTTCATAAATTTTCTTTGGAAAATACATCTATTTAGATTCTTTAGCCCTTTGGACATTTTAATATTGGCTTAGTTGGGGATTTTGTTTGTTTTGTTTTGTTTTGCTATTGAGTTGTGAGCTCTTTATATATTTTGGATATTAACCCCTGATCAGATATATGGTTTCCAAATATTTTTTTCTCATTCCATAGGTTGTTTTTCACTTTCTTGGTATTTTCTTTTGTTGTGAAGAGCTTTTTAGTTTGATGTAGTCCCAATTGCTTATTTTTGTTTTCGTTGCTTATACTTTGTGTGTGATTTCCAGAAACTCATTACCAAGACCCAGGTCAAGTAGCCTTTCTCCTGTTTTCTTCTGATTCTTATGGTTTCAGCTCATTTATTTAAGTCTTTAGTTCATTTCTAGTTAATTTTTATGAGTGGTGTAAGATAGGGATCAAATTTAATTCTTTCACCATGTGAAGTATGCAATTTTCCCAGCATCATTTATTGAAGACACTCTCTTCTCCACCGAGTAGTCCTAGTTCCCTTGTCAAATATTAGTTGGCCATATATGCTTGAGTTTATCTCCGATCTCTCAACTCTGTTCCATTGCTCTATTTGTCTATTTTTCTACCTGTACCATACTGTTTTAATTACTATAGCTTTTATAGTATAGCTTGAAATCAGGAAGTGTAACACCTCCTGCTTTCTTCTTTGGTTAGTCTGGGTCTTTTATGGTTCCATGTAAATTTTAGGAGTGTTTTTTCAATTTCTGTAATAAATGCCATTGGAATCTTATGAGTACTTTAGGTAGTGGTGACATTTTAACAACATTAATTCTTCCAAACATGAACACAGGATAACTTTTCATTTTTTTGTTGTTTTTTATTTTTTTCTATTTCTTTCATCGGTGCCTTTTTGCTTTCAGAGTAGTTTTCAAAGTTGTCTTTTACCTCTTTGGTTAAATGTATTTCTAAATATTTCATCATTTTTGATGCTATTGGAAATGGGATTGATTCATTTCTCTTTCAGAAAACAGTGTTACTGCACAGCTTTTAAATGCCCTTGCAAATGTAAACCATATATACACACATACCTCTATCGTCACCTCTACAACTGGTGTTGATCCTCAGAAGTATTATAGAATTGTCATATGACAGAATGGGCTTTTTTTCCTTTTCATTTTAAAACATCCCTATCTGCTTACTTATTTTGGCCCCCTGAAGTGAGTGAAGAAAAGCTTGCAAAGGTTTACAAATACAGGTTGGACTCCCTAAGCAAAGAACACTGCAGGATGCTTTTATATGTAATGAGAACTCCCCAAATCCACAGTCTTAAAAGAATCCAAGTATCTAAATTACTGATGCATTAAATTCACTCAGGTAACATAGTGGTAAATAAAATAACTTTTAAGAAAAACATTGGCCAGTTTCTAGGAGTTTTCATAAACTGAAATGTATCTTCATAATCAAATTCCTTTGGTTTTCCTTTGTATTGTTTCAACTTTGTACATAGAAATTAAGATTTAAAGCCTATAGGTAATTGAATAAACATTTAATGCAGAATGTTTGTCATTAGAAGAAATGTTTGTCATTATATACTAGACCCTTATATTAAGAAAGAACAGCAGACAGAAATATTGTTTTCATTTCTTCAAATGGTAAAGCCAGAGCAGTCTATGGGTGAGAAGTAATGCTGAAATGAGTTTAGCTGAAAGTTAGAAAGAAACACTATAAAAGGGAGGAAAGAAGGTTGAGAGGGATGAAGACAGGGAAAATAAAGAGATTACCCACATTGGTTCCAGTTCTAAATCAGCACTTTAGTTTATAATATTTTCAAGTCCTCACCAAGGGGTTTAGTAGAGGATAATTGCAATATTTGAATCACTAAATCAATTTAAGTCACATTAATCTGTAAACTTTAAAACTGTTAGTTTTAGCAATTCTGTAGCATTCCTGATTTCAAATGAACACATTTGTAATCATGAGAACTACTATCTTGATGTGGAGGCAAAGGGAGATAGAGATCAGCAGTGGTCACACTACATTATTATCCAATTGTGCTTAATGGAAAGTTTACAGTGAGTGGGAATGATAAGAATTCTTCTTTCAGCCTAAATCAATGTTTTACTTTGCTTAAAAAGTTACTAAAATATTAAGTAAATGTTTCCCTTTAGTACTGGAGTTATATGATATAATTATGATCTACTAAAGTAAGTGAAAAGAAACCAACTTTAAACGATTATATAACAATGTTTTTAACTTTTGTTTAGTTATTAGATTATTTTTAGTAATAAAATGTATGTTTGAATGTAATAAATAAATAATCAGGTAATTAGATTGTCATGATTCCCTCTCCCCCATAAATGTCTCCTCCCTCCTCTTCTCCTCTTTTTTCAACTAGTGGCATGACCATCTATCAACATATAATTAGTCTCTGGTAACATTCACTACAATTAGTCCACAAATGTATGAATGAACACATATAAAAATGATGAGTAACAATAACAATGTACTTCTGTAGGCCAGGATCTACATTAAGTATCAAGGAATCCTCCATGAATAAGAAACGGTAGCTCCCTGGGGGAGCTGAGAGTTTAGAATCTCCACTAAGGACTGATTTCTATTTCCACTAGTGGCCTCATTAGAACAAAAGAATGGCAGCTCTTAATTCTTCATACAGCTATTCTAAAAGCATACTTCCCAGGACTAGTAAATAACTAAACTATAATGGTTCTCTAATCTCCAGTAAAATGACCACTGAATTCTACATTTGGAAAGGATGACTGCTTTGTGTAATGCTGGCCAAATCACTTGCCAGAGGTGACTTAATTTCTATCAACATCTTGTATTCTTAGCCTTTCAAAGTGATACTTAGAAGAAACAAGGGAAATCCCTTTAATTTCACAAATTTTATGACCATTGGAAAAAACGCAAAGATGGGGTTTAGCTGCAGTCAACTTTTAAAAATATATTTTGACTTGAAGTATAGAAATATGTCATATTTCCAGACAAAGCTGAGGAAAGCATAGGGTTTATGATATGATGCTTTAGAAGGATGGCCATATAGG
Organism: Lontra canadensis; assembly: GCF_010015895.1. Lineage (NCBI taxonomy): Eukaryota > Metazoa > Chordata > Mammalia > Carnivora > Mustelidae > Lontra > Lontra canadensis. The sequence continues at coordinate 52,777,588 of NW_022630997.1, read as the reverse complement.
ATGGATAGTAGCTTTAAGTATGACAAAAACCCAAGGTTGCAGTCATAGAGAGAAGCAATTCCAGCCTCTCCTGTATCTCCCCATCTTTTCTGTCCTCCTCTAGAAAAAGTACTGGATGGAAGTGGAAATGATATTTATTCAGATGCCACAGAATCTGCTTTAGTTTATGACTTATAGAAAATCCTGTACATTTTGATACAATAAATGCTTTTAGCATTAGCAAATTGTTTGTGTTATACTCCACAGGACACATCATAGAATGGTAACATTAAAGTTTAGGACTTGGAAATGTATTTACTGTCTTCTAGTCACACTTGTGGGTGGAAGGCTTGGCCACAGTGGACTCAGGCTGTGTTTGACTTATAGTAAACATTCATGCAGAAGACCTTCATTAGAAATGTATGGAGGGGAATGGAGGCACTATGTTAGGAACATGTTTCTCTGTAACTGAATGAGTGCTAATAAACACTACTTTTTTCTCTTCATAGAAGGTCTAGTCTGGGTTTAAAGCTGTGTTTCCTCTGAGTGGATCTCTTCTACCAAATTTATAATTTTTACCATTATTTATGCATCAACATACAAAGACTTAGTAAATACTTAAATACTGATAATTTTCTTTATCCTGGCTCACAATATTTACATAGTTTATCCCAAGCAATAATACCAGTGAATCAAGCTTTTATATGCCTGCTATATACTTTCTACTACATATTAAAATGTGTAATTAAAATCTAAAATGTTTATTGGTGCACATCCCTAAAATATCACATCCAATATATCCCAGAAATGTGAGAACCATTCTTAGAAAAACACTGGTTTAGTGCAATATGGGATCTGCTCCAATTGGGAAAATAGCATTATGAGTAATTCTAAGTCATATTTTTAAAATTCAGGTATAACTGATTTTAACACGTGGAAAAACAATGTAAAATGTTAATGTGACTCAACATTAGTGTCCCAAGAGATTATGAAAGACATTTGTCAGATACTTTGCTGAAACAATGATGTTAGGTTTTGTCTGAAATAACAGGTCTTATGCTTTTTTGAAATTTCTTCACAGTAACTGGACAATCACTAGCTTGTGACAACTTTCTTACAAATTTATTACAAGAGAAATCCCAGCCATCTCTTACAGTCCATTAACAATATAATTAGAAAATATTTTCAAATAAATTCTTTAGGGGAAGGAGATTGAAGGACAAAGTCCTATGTGAGAGAAACCTTTGGGAAATCATGATATCAGGGTCTCTTAATATAAATTGGGTTCCCAGGCAACACCTTTTCATAATTCCTTCATTAATGCTACAGGAGTGATTGATTTGATTCTAGTTTTACTCTGCTTAAGCCATTCCCGTAAGTGGAGATGTAGCATGTGGTACAATATCACATGTCCAACATCATGCTTGTTCTTTTTTTTATATATACAAGATTTTATTTATTTATTTGACAGAGAGAGAGGCAGCGAGGGAGGGAACACCAGCAGGAAGAATGGGAGATGAAGAAGCAGGCTTCCCATTGAACAAGAAGCCCAATGCAGGGCTTGATCCCAGGACCCCGGGATTCATGACCCTAGCCGAAGGCAGGAGCTTAATAACTGAGGCACCCAGGTGCCCCATCATGCTTGCTCTTATGAAGAGAACTTTATAAGAGATGTGATCTCTGGTCTCTCAAGCAGTTTACAGTCTAGCTAATGAGAAAGAGAGAAATAAATAGAAGATAATAAATAAAAGATATTATATACATATACACACACACACGTATGTGTGTGTGTGTGTGTGTGTGTGTGTGTGTGTGTGTATAATAAATTATAGCCAAGGGCTAAATGACGAGCAAGTGTCAATCAGCACTGAAGAAAGGAAAGGGAGATCAAGGGGACCAGAATCCTTCAGAAAAACTTCATGGAACAAATAAAATTCAGACTGACTCTGTGATTGGTCACAGTCAAAGAAACAAAAAGAAGGAAAGGCATACCAGTGAAGATAAAACATGAATAAGGATACAAATGCCAGTGGGAGTAAACTGGTGTTTCCCATCTCCCCATGGGGCAATGTGGAGACTGGGCTAATCATTGCTGGGACTGCCAGCCATGTGTTTGTTAAAATACGCCATTGCCAAAATAAAAGAAAAAGAGATTTAGCTTTCACAAAATAAAAACTTCCAGAAAAACTGAATGCATTCCCTTAGGTAAAACAAAGCATGGAGAATTTCAACTCCAAAAGCAGAATTTTTCCGAGTTAGAGATAATAGGGGGAACAGAACTGGAAGCCAGTACGTAGCCCTAGGAGGGAGCTTGCCGCTATATGCTGCAGCTACACATTTTTCCCTTTTCTTTATATTAACATTACAACCATGCTCACATTTATTTCCTTGGGGATGGGTATCTGTTTCTCATTAGAACCCCCACTTTATCTTCCTTTTTGGTATCCTTTCATAATTATTAAATTTTATGCCAATTAATCTTGTTAATAAAAGACCCCAGATTCAAGTAACATTTTTTTCTTGGGTTCAAAATTGCTTAAGCAGGCTAAGAGTAAAGTCAAATCCATCACTCCCATGGGCATTAATGAAGGAATCATGAAAGGGTGTCGCCTGGGAGCCCAGTTCATGTTAAGAGACCCTGATATCTTGATTTTCCAAAGGTTTGTTTTTGTTTTGTTTTGTTTTGTTTTTTCACATGGGTCTTTGTCCTTCATCCTCTGCTGCTGTTAAATTTGCTTCATGCAGAATTTTTGCTTTCACAGCCAGATGCCACTGGTCTGGAAGAGAAAATATCAGCCCCAAATGGACATTTCCAAATACTCACGTGTTTAGATATGTGTAAGAAAACATCTGGGCTTTGGGGACAGTGCTTATCCAAATGATTTGATAATCTTTACTGTTCCATTTGAATGAGTCTAGGAAAATATAGATTCCTATCACTTGTCTATAATTTATTATTATTTCAGTATTACCACTACACTGGAAAATGGTGGTTTAGCCTTGAAACTTAATATTAAAATTGTACCACAATCCAGATTTTAAAATCTTTTCTTAAATAAGTCACCTATTTGCTTTCTCCCCCTGAGTGGTGGAGCTACTTTAATATCATTCATACAGAAATAGTTTCACATTCTGAGGGAAAAACCGATGAGAGAGCTTGAATTCCCAAGCATATACATTAGGGACACTCTCTTAATGCTTTCAACTCTGCTGACCTTGACAGAGATCTTGATATCAATGTGAGACACACCCCTCTTTCCATTAAAAATAAATGTACCCTGGCCACTTGAACTTCAAAATAAAAATGCAGAATCACTCAATAAGCTTGTGTGAGTAATATAGTTCTGGGAAAACTGCATTTATAAAAACTTTGGACTAAATTGAAAATAGGCTTTTGGACTCAAATCAACAAGTAAGGCAAAGGAAATAGGGAAAACCAGCCCATTTATTATCATTACCTTTTAAAAAATACCCAATACGCTTTGCACCAAGACATAAGAACACATTTGATGGGTGATCTTGTTTCTGTGTCATGATGTTCACAGAGAGGGTCCGGCATACCGACAGCACTCCCAGCAATAGTCTAAAGAATTGGTTTTCCTCTTTGGGAAGTCATAAATCTTGTGGCTGTTTATCATGACCTAACAAAACCTCTGTCTGAAGGAATGGCAGATGTATTCTGACTCTAATCTCTGACATGTTACCAAGGCTGGTAACATGTGTTTACACAGAGCTGTCCAAAAGCTGGGACATGTGATGAGTGTCATGGCCTTGCCTTCCTTGGGCAGTCTAATTGCCTATCACTACCTGATATAGTAGGGAAGGGGCCCTTACAATGCTAGAGAATCCTAGAAGGGCAAGGGGAAGCACTTCTAAGGTTAAATCTGAAACCAAAGGAATGCAAACACAGATTAAACAGATTTCCAACACTTCTAATCAATAAATTTGGTAAAATCACGAATCTTGTAGATTCTATTCCAGAAAGGTTTTTAAGAAATAAGATGACAACAGGAGGTAGCTACAACTAAGGCTGACAGATTGAAATAAAAACTGCATTGCCTGGGACTCAGGCTGCAAGAGAAACCATGAGGAATCAGACCAGAAGAGCTCTCTCCTCAGATGAAGAGCTCCCAGGAGGCAGGAAGAGAGATTGGGCTGGGAGGCGGAGGGAAGCTTCCGGAACAAACCATAAAAGTGCATAACTGGGCCTGCCAATGGTGGCATTAAGGAAAGAGGCTGGAAAATCAATATGAAAAGCAAAAAAAAAAAAAAAAAATTAAAGAAGTCTTGAGAAAAATGAAAAACAGCCTCATTAAAACATTTGGAAGTGATTATAAAAACCACCTTGAAATAATCAGTGTTAAAAACAGCTTTAGAAAAATGTACTGGGATTTGACTCTATTAACTCTTTCAGTCCTACACCTATGTCAGTTTTCACAGACACAACTTCATCCCACTCTACCAGTTTTAAATAGGAAACCATTAATACAAAGGGGAAGTGACTCAAACACAATCGAGAAAGACATGAATTAATGCACCCAGGCAAATTAACTCTGATTTTTTCTTTAAGTTGTAGAAATCAAAAAAGAACCCCAAACAATTCCATCATGATTTTACACAAAAGGGAGCCACTTAAAACAAAATGTTTGCAATTAACTGATAAAGAAACTGTATTATTACATCAGACTTTTCTGATTTATTTGGCAAATGATACCATTTCCTAGGCCAGAGAAGAGGTCACAGCAGAAGTGGGGCTTGAGAAAACCAGCAAGAGGGTGTGTGGACTTCCTGGCCCTTCCTTTAGCACCATGGTTCCCTGATCAGAGGTCATCGATACCAGAGGTCGGAATTACAGGGAGCCCATGAACCTTAGGAATCCTGGACTGAATTCTGTATGTGTTTGTTTATCTTTTTTTTTTTCCTCCCTGGGCAAAAGGTCTGTTAACTTTTCAGCAGCATTTCAAAAGATGTTGAGACTCAAAGAAAGGTTAAGATTCAGTTGTAATATGAGTAAGTGACTGCTTTCACAATGTGTGGGGGAGGGCAGGTAACCCCAAGAACCACACTCTACAAATGCTGCCACCTGTTAGCTTTATTATTAAATCCTGTTAGAATAAAAGTCATATATATATATACACACACATATATATAATACATGTGCATATACATATATGTGCTCGTGTGTGTGTGTGTGTGTGTATATATACATATATATGTATATATATATGATCTCAAGTATGCGTTGATTCTTTTTTTTTTAAGATTTTATTTATTTATTTGACAGAGATCACAAATAGGCAGAGAGGCAGGCAGAGAGAGGGGTGGAAGCAGGCTCCTGGCTGAGCAGAGAGCCTGATGTGGGGCTTGATCCCAGGCCCTGCGATCTTGACCTGAGCCAAAGGCAGAGGCTTAACCCACTGAGCCACCCAGGCGCCCCATGCATGCATTGATTCTTCATACCATTCTCCAATAAAAGGAACTGGAGCTCTTTGGAGTAATAGCTGATTCTAGGACAAGGACATGATGAGCCAGGAACATTTTGTCATACCAGAAAATAAGGCAGTACTTAAATAAGTAAGGAAACAAACAAACAGATAACAAGAGATTGGAAGTATGTCAAAGGGACATAGCAGCCAATAGAACTAGAGCTCCTAATGTCCAAAGCTGGAACGATTTGAGAAAAAAATTAATAAAATAGCATTGGATTATAACCCAATGTATAAAAGAAATATCCATGATTCCATAGTGACATAAATAAGTGATTGAATAAATAAATAAATGGGGGAAAAGAGACAAATCTCTTGTGAAAAATTCCAAATAATTGATGTAGAGATTCTACACCCTTAAAAGGGGAACCAGAACTGCCCATTACTTACGTGTGAGCTCTGTATTAGTGACTTTCTTCTAAAGAGTATGTTATGAAAGGAAAAGGAAGAAAATAGTAACTTTCCAGTAGACAAACATGAAAAATACTACTTCAGCCAGATGAATAAGGTCAATATCCATAGTAAATCCTGTAGATAGTATCCTTGATAAGATACAAGGAAAAGAGAACTTTACCTCTGTGGTCCTCTTCCCCAAATCTATAATCCTCGTCTAGTCTTGAGTAAAGTATCAGACAAATTCCAATATAAGGGTGGCCTACAAAAGACCTTAGCAATGCTCCTGAGAACTGTCAAGTTCTTCAAAAACAAGGAAGGTGGAATGCTATAGCCAAGCAGATCCTAGGGAGACATCACGACTAAATGTAACGTAGTATCTCAATGGGGTCCTGAAACAGAAAGAGGACACTAGTTCACTACGTTAGGTCATTAATTTTTTCAATGAACTAAGATATATACACCTGGGGGAGGGCAGGGCTGAACACAGAAATAGTGAAAGTGGGGGGATGAGGCTGTATGGAGTTTTAAAAGAATTCTAGCTGAATCAGAAATGCTTTCTTTCTTTAAAGTAATACTGGACCGAATGTGATGGGGGAAAAATCTGGATGGGAGGTGAATTATTATTGCTGTATGGTTCTTTTTATTTTTCTGTAGTTTTTAAGTTTATCTGGAAAAATAAGTAAATACATTTGTCAAAAGCAGGAAGCAGGTAGCCCTTGGAGTTGTGAGCTGTCATCTTTGTGCAACAGTTTTCAAATTGAGCTTTGCAGCCCTGTATTTCTTAGCACTGCCTCAAGAACCACAGCAAAGGTGTCAAAAGCTGAGTGAGCAGGGCACTAGGCAACCACCTCAGCTTCTACCAGAGCAACTGGCTCCTCTCTATTTTATAAAATGGGGAAACTTTGTAATAAGTTAGAGTGTTTGTTTAGACTGGGGACTGCCTGTTGCTGCTTTTTTCCTTGGGAATAGCATCCTTGAATTTTAGCAGGACATGTGGCTACCCTGAATACAAAGGACATTTCCCATGCCCCCTAGCAAATAGGCATGATGATCTTGTATCTAAGTTCTAGACAATAGAATGTAAAGAAAGCATCCTTAAAGGGAGGATCATTCTCCTTTTTTCCCTCTCCCCTTTTCCTCTTGACTGGCATATGGATGTGATGATGGAAGCTTCCAGATTTAATGAATGACCTGGTCAATGATTTGACTTTGGAAAAGTAAGAACAAAATAGAATATGGAAAAGAAATAAGCTTGTATATTGTTCATGCCACTATTATTTCATGCTTTTATTTTTGTGTTCTTTGCAGCATAACCTAATTTGAACACTTCTAAGGAAATATTACCTATTTGAATGCATCTGTGAGATAGACCTTGAGACTAGGAAAGGACTATTTACAACATCAGGGGCTAGGATGCTGATATTATAAAGGAACCTGGTTCTGGATGTGCACTGTTTCCAAGACAGGAAATCCCTCATGCTCCATTTCCCCAGACACTGAGAGAGGGTCTGCCTCAGGAAAATGGCCATAGATTTTTATTGTGAAAGAACAGTTTCTTGGTGGACCCATAAGAACAGGAGCGTGGGTAGCTGCAGCTCTGCCTGACATTGCTGGAGACAGTTTCCTTTTGCTGCCCACATGGAGTCCACCACTAGCCAAAGAAGTCAGTGTGTAGTAGGTCTCTGTCATGTTTCGTGCAACAGATCCACACACAGCTCCCACCTCCAGAAGCCACATGCACAACAACAACAACAACAGTCCCCATTTGCCTGCAATGTGGTACATACCTTTATGAAGAAAAACAAAAGACCTAGTAAATTCTCTGCCAAGAAGCCTTCTCTAATATCATTGGTCAGATTAATCCCTTTTCCCGTATTCATGGAGTTCTTTAGAATCACATCGATCCTGGCTCTTGGGAAACGCAAGCCGACTATTTTGGATTTTCTTCCATGTTACGTCATGGACTGAACACATACTTCTAATGGTTTTGGGCTTCCTATGGAAAGGAGGGTCCAAGGAGGAAAGAAAGACATTTCTATGACAGCCAGATGCGACTTGGAGTCATTTAATTTGAATATTTAAAGGGAGATGACCTTGTTTCGAACCCCTACATGGTGAAGCAGGACATATCGATTATATGTATAAGATTTCATTTAACATAAGGTTAAAATCATTGCCTTACTGTGAATGAAAGCTGAGGATTTTATAGTACACTGCTTTAAGCACCATACTTAAGGTCAGACACACAGGGTTTGAATCCCAACTCTCTCTTTTTATATTCATGGATCCCTAACTAAATCTTTCTGAATCTCCATTAGCCCAGCTTTATATCCAAGAAACAATGTACCAGGCTTCTCATCTATTCAATAATTGGCAAATGACTTTTATTTTGAGTCTCAATTCAAATATTTTTGTTGCTACCTCTTGGAGCACTGCCTTGAAGATCTCAATGAGGCCTAACTTCACAAGAAAAGTGCTGAGTCCTCAGGGACTGTGCACAACAGGAGTACACACATGGAAAGGGAGTGAGGGGTCTAATTCCTGCTGTGCCTTTAGCATTCTTGTTCCAGACCCATGCAATAATTTGCATGTACAAGCATGAATCTTGTAAAGTCAGATAAATACTAAGAAAGAAACCAGAAAATTGGCCATGAAAAGCAGAAATTCCCCCAAAAAGGACTTCAGGTAAGATTCTGGCAATGGAAGATCATATATGGAATTTAACCATTCATTTACATAGGTTCTGGAAGGTAACATCTGAATATGTTTGTGTGTATAACACCTAAATGAACATGGCTGTTATCTAAATGACTATACATAGTTGAATAACATCCATAAATAAGCAAATCCACAAGCCATGCAATTAACTTAATGTCAAGTTTCATCCTCCAATATCTTAGAAATTACTGATCATAACCATTTTGGCACATAAGAAGTGAAGGTCTGGGAACCCCCCCCCCAAAGTGGACACAGTTTACTGTAATTTTTTCTCAAATTTAACTGTCAAGTTCACATATGACTTCCTATGGGATTAAAAGATAAGGTGCTAAATGATCAAGAACAGAAATCGATGTCTGATTTCCTTCTCCTGATATCGCTCCACTGTGGCTCTCTCTGCCTGCAGATTGTAGTATATGAGCTAAACAAGAACAAAGTATGGTTGGTCCTATGCCCGTTAGGAGGTAGCTCAAGAAACCAGCTGATACGGGAATCCTGGGATAACTATAACTTCAATTGCAACTTCCAGTTCAGGCCAACTTTGTGATCTGCACTGTAGCAAACTAAAACAGTTTAGAAATGTTCTATATTGCTTTAGAGCTCTCTGATTGGCTAGTGAGATCAAACCAGGTCTGCAGCACTACTCATGTTGCTCCTTGGCCCCAGGCCTCATCTTTCTGGTCCCCAGTTGTCTGCAATGTGGTACCCACTCTTATGAAGAAAAACAAAAGTCCTAATAAATCTTCTGCCAAGAAGGCTTCTCTGATATCATTGGATAGATTAATCCTTCTTCCATATTTGTGGAGTTCTTCAGAATAACACCCATCATGCGGTGCCTGGGTAGTTCAGTTGGTTAAGCCTCCGACTGGTGATTTTGGCTCAGGTCATGATCTCGGGGTGGTGAGATCGAGCTCCTTGTTAGGCTCTGTGCTCAGAAGGGAGTCTGTTTGGGATTCTCTCTCTCCTTCTCCCCCACCCTCCACTCATGCTCTCTCTCTCTCTCTCGAATAAAAAAAAAATCTTTAAAAAAAGAATCACATCCATCACTATATACACTATATGCTATATAGATATACATTATTTTAATGCTAGTGATAAAAATATATGTATATGTTATATATTTGTTTATAATATACAAATATATGCGGGACGCCTGGGTGGCTCAGTTGGTTAAGCGGCTGCCTTCGGCTCAGGTCATGATCCCAGCGTCCTGGGATCGAGTCCCACATCGGGCTCCTTGCTCAGCGGGGAGCCTGCTTCTCCCTCTGCCTCTGCCTACCACTCTGTCTGCCTGTGCTCATGCTCTCTCTCTCTCTAACTAATGAATAAATAAAATCTTTAAAAAAAAAAAAAAATTTTTTTATAATATACAAATATATGCATATTATGAATATGTTTATTAAATAATATTCATGCAAATAAAATAATGTATATATTATTGTACTACTAGTGATAATATATGTATATAATACACATACATGCAAATGCATATGATACATATACATATAACATATATGTAGATGTATGATAATATCACTCCCATGAGACTCAGAAATTTCTAGAAGGCTTTCTATATTCCCAGCGTTGTTTAGCACTTTGCACGTAGTATTTACTCATATCCATTAAGACATGTTCAGCCACAAATAAAAGAAACATTCTCCTCAAAATGGCTTAAACAAATTAAGAGTTATATTTTCTTCACTGAGAAACCTGGTAAAAGAGGTAGGGACTCCATGGCTGGTATGACATCTCACAATGTCATTTGGAACCCAGGCTTTATCTAACTGTTTCACTGCCTTACTTAGGATGTATTATTTACAGAACTACCTTGTGAACTCAACATGGATATTTTACATCTCCCCTTGCATCCACATCACAGAAAAGAAGGATGGAAGGCAAAGAGCCTTTACCACGTGGATGGGTCTCTCCTTGAACTTTAATTAGCTTTATGGGAACCCAATCCTGTGACTTATCTTAATATCTCACTAGATATAACCATATCACATGACTACCCTCACTACAAGAGGAGTTGGAAAATGTAATATTTAGAACATGTGCAATACCACACCATGTGAAATCTGAGCTCATTTAGTTAATAAAAAGGGGAAGAATAGATGACACAGTTTGACTAGCAGTATGTTACATCCGGAACGTTATCCAGTTGTTACATAAGATTCCTGGCCAACCATTTCTACGCACTCTGTTTATCTTAGTATATGGTTTGAGGACAGTGTTAGCATAGCAAGAAAAGCTACATATAACATATTTATTTAGACATAATCATTGGAATTACTTCTTTCCCACAGCATTCAGTCATTAAACTCAAATGCCAGGACATTTTTTTTTAGCCTAAGAATTATCTCAAAGAAAACAAAAGATGGCTTGTCACTCCTAGATGAGTCACCTCTTAATAGATTTATTTAAACTCTGTTAAAAAGATTTTAAAGATCAGAAATCCTCAATATAGGAAAATTAAGTGGCTAAATAACAACAGGCTACAGTCTGCAATTATTCTCTAGATCACTCATTTGTCACTTAATTAAATGTGCCCTCAATCATAATTCTGTTCTCTTCAACAGCACTCCATGCTCCGTGAGGACCCCCAACCAAACTCTATGATTCTTTGACTCTCAATGCTGAGAGCCCTGCACTCAGTCAGTGCTTAAGAATTGCTTGTTGAAGATTCTGGAGAGAAAAGAATTTCCCAAAACCACTGTTCTAAACACTGAACAAATACGTTGTTAACACACATTAAACTGAAAAGCATCCAGATTTCTGTCAGGGACTAAAGCCCAATAGGAAACCATAAAAATGAGGTTAAGCTTAGCTGAGAGCAATTTTGCAATCAGGATCTAAAAAATTATCAGTCTTTATCCTTTTTGTTAATTCTTCCCCCACTTCAAAGATAGTAACAGGGATGGCTATGTTTTAAAGAAGCTTGCTGGAACACAAAGGGAAATTAGTAATGACCTAATTCAAACCCTTTGTTCACAGATGAAGAAACTGAGATTTGGAGAAGTCAAGGGGCTTGAAGCCATTTAGTTCTTTAGCAGAATAAGTTTCCTGGCTTCTGGGGCTCTTGGGAAAATCAGCACAGTGGACTGAATATTCCATCTCCATTCAAATGTTCACTTTCTCAAAGTGTCCTTTTGTTTTGCATGGACTGATTGTTTCGTATTAACATGTTTCATCAAGACTTGAGAAATGCTTTTTATAAATGCTTAACTGAAGCAGGTAGAACCATCTGTCTTTGCTAGCCTTTGTCAGTGGCATCCCCCAGCTCACACTTTTGGGGTCAGACCACCACACAGGAGATAGATCTGTCAGCAGAAGGGCTTGAGGCTTTCAGAACCACCATGGCAGTGAAAAGATCCAGAGTCATGATATTATCAGTACACTGGTGGGACTAATTATGCCACCATCTGTGTGACACGGCCATGGTCATTCATAAGGGCAGCAGCGTACACTGTCACCTAAGACCAACATTACATTCAGGGAAAGGGACTTGGCCAATGACAACTATTCAAGACAGAGGGCTCCCAAGGGAAAGCTAGGAGACAAGATAGCATGACAAGGAAAAAAAATGCCTTTTCTAACTCTGTCAGGAAGAGTGTGACCCTTGGCATGATGCACTATATCTCTGGTATTAGTCTCCATGTCTTTGGAATGAGGTTGAACAACACATCTGGCTCTAAGTTCCTTATCAGCTCAAACTTTTCAAGCCTATAAGTGGTAAGAACTTCATTTTACTGTCAAAAATCTCACTTTATTAACATTGCTTTCTTTATGTAAAAAGGTTTGTAACCAAGTCACTTATGTCCTGATGGGCTTTTTTTTTTTTTTTAAATATAATATCTTCTTACTTCCAAGAAAAGTGCTATATTTTACCAAATGTTTCAATCATAATTCCAGATAGAAGCTGTGGTTGTCTGGGCCCTTTTGGCATATTGGACTGTTCCCTGAGATATCATAAAAAATATTGGTTCTTATTCTTCCTCTGTTGTGTCATCCAACCTTTTTTTTTTTTTTTCTTCTCCAATATTTTATTTGCCACAACCAAGCCAGTTTCAGGACAGAAATGGATTCACAAACCCTTCAGTTTTGGAGGCAATGAGATTTCTGACCAACATACTAAAAACATTGGATTCTGGGTTGTATTGAAATGAGGAAAATAAGATGATTCCCCAAACTTATTTAAACTGCTAAAATTATATAGCCATCCGCCAAAGCAAATATTTAAGTTCTAACATACTGAGAGAAAATAGGACCATTATTATTAATTCGTATTAATTGAGCCTCCTTTCTTGCTTATTGACTCTTCCATGCCAGTCCATCACTCAGCCTATGAATCAGACCTCCCAAAATAAACTGATTGGGGCAAATTCAACACATTTTACTTTCATTTTCTCCAATTCAAATACAACTTGCACAATGAGGTGAGCATCTAACAATTCAAAGGAACAAACCATTAAATTAAAATTCCTAACTTGATTGTTTGAATCACACTGAGCTAAATTTACATCCTCCATAACACTGTGGGAATTCACTCTGTGGGAGATTTTTCTAGCTACATTTTTTTTTTAAGCAAACCTTTTCTTTTCTCCTCTTTTTTAAAGGGTGAATTACTTGTCGCTGTACCTTTAATGATAAGATGAAAGAAATAAAAACTGGGCTCCAGGAGAAAACAATGAGGCAATAATTCTGAAATTAAAATACAGCACATGATATATCAATATAATTGTCCTGCGTATGTGAAGATAACTCTGCTTTGATGGTGTTATTTCCTGAGCACGCAGAACCTAATAAAATCTTGAGGGCTGAACTGATGAGAAATTCAGCTTTAAGATTATGAAAAACACACACTAAAATAGCCAAACAAAATTACTAAAAAACAATTTTAGTGGCAAATTATTTATGTGAGTAATGCAGGAAGATTTATAGAGATCTTCCAACATTAAAATAAATTAGTTACTTAAAACACTTAACTTCTTTGACAAAGGAAAATGATATGCTTATGTAACTATTTATTTGACCTTGAGCAACTCAGTTGACATTTCTCTGCCTCGGGTTTCTTCATGTTTTATTATTTACCCATTGGGAAATTTTTCTTAAATTTTTCTAAAATTTCTATGATTATATCTTTGTGGTGACAGCCTTTTTTGCCACTTGTTCTTGACTCATTTCTTCAAAATGGTATTGTTAATTATAAATTAGAAGAGAAAGGTTTGGTATTGATCATCTCACGAGTTGTTATAAATACTAAATTGCAACAGAATCAATCATGGAAGCATCCAGAATGATGCTTCTAACTATCCAAGTAAGCATGAGGCATACAAGGAAAACAATCATCAAGATGCTAGCCTTCACAACACAAGGAGCAGTTGGACACCATGTTTGCTTGATGTGACCTTGGGTGTGTCATTTCACTGTTCTGCATCCACTTCCTTTTCTCCACATATCAAATGGAGATAGCGACAGAATCACTGAGACTTAAATGAGATAATGTGCGTGTAAATCTAAGTACCTACCATCCCGTAAAACTCCATCAATATTTCCCGTTGTTACCATATTACTATAATTATAACTGATAAGCTTTCAGCCGTGATTACCATTTTGGGAACAAGTTTGAAAAAAAAAAACAGAACATTCCACTTCAACATAAACATTGCTATTTAAAATTAGGTATGAGAAATTTGGTAGAAGTCTTTCAGCTCTTTCCTTATAAATAATAAAACAGTCACTCAAATAAGAACTCATTATTTTATGAAGCAGCAGAAAGAGAAATCAAGAAATCAATGCCATTTACAATTGCACCAAAAACCATAAGATACCTAGGAACAAACCTAACCAAAGAGGTAAAAGAACTCATTATTTTATAAGAAAGTGATGAACCTTGAATGGGTAGTCTTAAAAAAGGAATTTGCAAGTTATGGTTTTGCTATGAAAAAAAAAGATGAAGGAGAAGGAAGATTTTTTTTCTATTTCTTGGTATTTGTCCCTCGGTTTTGAATTATTTTCCTAGCTGATTTGTCCCTTCTACTTATAAACATACAAATCAGACTTTATAAAAACTCCTAAGGTTTTAAAAAATTTTTTTTATGTTTTCTATAATCTCCACTTCTCCCTTTCCACCAACAGCTTTTCCTTGTATAGACACATGAAGTTTCTACCAGCTCACTTGGAAGTCATGACAGGACAGGTCTTCTTGCTTCATTGGCCAAATGTTGACATATTACACCAGGGAAATCCTGGTAATTCCTAACCCCAAATTATTTGAGTAGGGCAATTTATTCACCTGACACTAAAAATATAGAGATAGTTCATGGAGAGGTTTAAGTATGAAATAAATAAAATTTTTAGCAGATAGCTTAGAGGAGGAAGGTCCCTAGATTTTTCATTAGTCTTTTGATGGATAAGAGACCAAAGTGCAATTTATTATCAGGATGAAAAATCAGTGACAAGTTCAAAGACAGATCTATAGATATAGATAGAGATATGAATATAGATAGATATAGATATATAAAATAATCAAAGTCAGAGAAATCTAATCCCCCAACCCCCAGAATCTTTGGAGAAATTAAGAAGGATTCTTAGGTTTCACCCCTGCATGTGGGATGAGAAGTCAGGTGAATTTTATGTACTTGGAATTTTAAGTACTTAGAATACATAAGCCCTCAATAGCAACAATACTATTAGTGATGCCTTTCTTTGTTTTGATTCAGGGTGGTTTGCAAAAATGATAATAACAACGAAGTAAGTCATGGACTAAGTATGTCACATGCCACTTTTTTCAAGTTGCTGACCTTTTCACATCTTGACCTCAAAAAAAAAAAAAAAAAGGAAAAAGAGACAATTTTCTGGTTATTCGCTCTAGTATTTGCACCCTCTTTTCCTCTTATAGCACGTACAAGAATTCATAACTATATATTAATTTTTATAGCTCGTTGATTGTCCTTCTTTAATCTAGTTGTGGATTTGTTTTTTTTTTTTTTTAGAAAAAATATACCAGATCCCTTATGTTGTAATATATACAGTAACAAATGTGTACTATTCAGGGGCACCTGGGTGGCTCAATCAGTTAAGCATCTGCCTTCTGCTCAGGTCATGACCTCTGGGTCCTGGGATTGAGTCCTAAATTGGGCTCCATGCTTGATAGGAAGTCTACTTCTTCCTCTCCCTCTGCCCCTCTCTTCACTTATGCTCTCTCTCTCTCTCTCTTCATCTCTCTATGTCTCTCTCTCTCAAGTGAATAAATAAAATATAACCCCCCCCCACAAATTTGTACTATTCAATTCTCCTGTTTGCTGAGCACAAAAACACTCATGTACCCACCATTGGATCAATCTACAGTTTTCTTTACTTTGTCATGTCTCCTGACTATACTCTAGTCACCTCAAGTGGATTCCAAAAATGCTCTAGTCCTAGAAAAGATAATCACAGTCTTCTCTCCAAAAGGAAACTTCCATTAATGCTGATGAAGTGGCATGAGATGACTATAATAAAAAGAGAAAGAAAGAAAGAAAGAAAGAAAGAAAGAAAGAAAGAAAGAAAGAAAGAAAGGAATGATATTTCATAATCAGAAACTTGCATCAACCTCTAAGTAACTAAGTTGTTTATCCATTAGGTTTCTTTAACTTGCAAGCAACCGAAAACAATTCTGGCTAACTTAGCCAAGCACTAAAAAGAAAGTAAGATAGAGAAACTGTAATTTGTCACCACATAAAACTGAAAAGTTCAGGAGTAATGTCTTTGGCATCATTTGATCTAGAGGCTCATATGTTATCATTAGTGTCCAGTTTCTCTTCAAATAGTTGTTCTTCCATAAGGTTTTATTATCTGGGTTCAAATAGTGACATGAAGATTGCCAGAAACTCTAGGGCTACATCAATTCAGGTTCAGATCTACCAGAAAAGAGAGAATGCACCCCAAAAGCCCTAGAAAAGACTTGGATTGAACTTTATTGACTTGCTTTTGTCTTAACTCAACCAATCACCATGACTGAGAGAAATGCACTATGTTAATTCACTTAAGCGTAAATTGCAGGTGCACATGAAGGTCAAAACAGACTGAGAACAGTGAGGAGATTATTATCTAAGAGAAAATGAGTAATCTGATACCTAGAAAAGAGTGGTTAACAATAACAATAATAAAGTTAATATTTTATTGGTCCTGTGTGCCTTACTATATACTAGGAATTATTCTATGCACTTTATGTAATACTGACTCACTTAATTTTCACACCAAGTTACATATGATTATTATCTCATTTTGCAGTTGAGGATCTTGAGCCTCAAAGCAGTCACAAATGATCTTCCCAGAATTATCAGGATAGTTCCTGATAGAGTGGAGATTTTAACCCAGGCAATCTGAACCCAGAGCACTGTCAGAACCATTCTAATATGCCAACTGTGCTATATCTAGTGGGGGAAAGTCCATTATAATTGTATATTTTCATGGACTGTAGCTCATTGATTTACCTCCCAACCCTAAGGATAGTATTTGACATATAAGAAACATCTGTTGAATCAATGAATTAGTAAGTGAATGAAAGAATGAATGGATGGTGAATGAAGCCTCCTGCAATCTATCTCAGCAAACTTCGCACTTCAACTAAGTCATAAATTCCCAAGGACGGTCATACCTTATGAGTTTTCTGTGTCTTTTTCAAAGGCAAGGACATTGTTAAATACATAGGAGCTTTAAAAATAACATATAATTATCGAAAGCCTACATTGCCCAGTAAAGTTTAGAGTAATAAAATTTAATCTTTATAGAAAGTGTCCCATTTTACAGATGACAAAATCTGGTGTGGAAAAAGACGACATCCTTAAAGGTCATATAACTTGTAGTGGGAGAGCTAGTACTAAAACTCTTGTCAGTCTTAGCATCACTGATATTTTTCACAACCCTGTGCTCCATTGTACTTTTTCTCTAAGAGTTCACTTTACAAAAGGTCACATACAGTAACCAAGCATTTGTATAGTGACAAGCTTTTATGTAGGTGGAGCTGTGCTTGTATGAAAGTCCAAAAAATTCACACTGAATATTTAAATTTAAAAAGCCATTTTTTTAGAACCATACACTAGTTGGGGGGGGTGTTTTCTTTGTGATAGGAAAAGAAAAGAAGAAATTTTAAACAAAGAAGGAATAGTCAAGGCAACTAATGGGATACCATGTCAGGAAGGTGAACAAAAGACTCTTATCAAGCGAGGAGACCCAAAGACAAGCACCCTTTATTGAGAATGATTTGACTTGCTTTACGTCTCCTAAATTCAAGTCTGGAATCTGCCAAGGGTGCTCAAATGTATTCAGCCAGTCAACTGCAATAAAGACAATGAATGGGCTCCAGAACTGTTACTTAACTCATTGTGAAAAATTTTAGGGTTTTGTTTCTGTATTAGATTACTTGTCAGCTGAATCAAAAGTTCAGGACTAAGAGTCAGGAATAAATCAGTAGAGAATGAATGCCTCTCTCCTCAAAGACTCCAATAATATAAAATTACTAGAGCGAGCGAAGTTGGAATATACTGAATAACTGAATATATTTATACATTACAGATGGTGTGGAATGCTGCCAGTGATACCTTGGGGATAACTTAAAGTCTGGCTTTCCTAGGGGCAGAGAGATAAAATAGCCAAAATAGAATCCCTTCAAACTTGAATCAAAGAGATGGAATGAAAATGTAAACTCATTTAAAAACTCGAAGGACTTATCTACCCTAATACAAACCAAGGGAATAACTCAATACCTTTGAAAAAACTATATTGTTTCTTATCAAACAATCAGAGTAAAAGGTCTTCGGAAAAATAAATAGGCCCACAATGCCACCATACAGACGAAAAATCTGAGACTGTGTGTTCAAAGGCAAAATGGAAAGGAGAAGAGATGAATCAATTTTTTTGTATAATTCACATAAACTGTTCTCCATTTTAAAGGGGCTGGAGACTCAGAATTAACCAGATTGGCGATGTTGATTTAACTCACAGAGCAATTTATAATTTTATTTAAACCTAGTCCAATCAGATCATTATATAGCTCAACAATTCAGGTTCAAAAGGATTAAGCTGCTTGACCAAGGTCATACCGCTAGGTCAGCTATAGAAGAAAAATAAATATCTAAGATGCCCAAATCCTTATCAACTGTTTTTTTTCCAACACACTATACTTGACTTGATTTCTGTGTCTATTATACTTTCTCTGGCAGTTACATTTATGAAGACATATCTAAATATAAGCAGAAAACAGAATTTTAGGGAGCTGAATTTAGTTGCAAAAGGAAGTGCCAAATCTGAACTTCCTTAAGATGTATTAAGGCAATATTTTATTATCATTTTCATCAAAATATCTACTGGACATCTATGAAATTCACAGTATAGTTGAACTAAATATTTTACGTTGATTTTGTTCAGGAATAATTTGGATCTAATATTTTCTCAATATCCATCTTACTATCTACATGATAAAAACTTAATTCATTAATTTAGTAGGTTCAGAAATTTTCCAATGTATTATGAATGCATATATATGTATGATTATGTATATATCCTCTTTGATGAGATCATGTTTCCTGTCTTTTCTACTTATGACTTCATTGTTACTACAGGGCCTCTTGACATGTTTGGAGTATGATCATTATACATGTTTAATTTCACAAAGATTATGCTCTAGTAAGAAATGTATTTTATTCTCCTTCCATTGGTATAAAGCTTAAATATTCTTTTCATGAGTCTGACTCCTTGTCATCAGATAATCTATTTTAAATGAATTTTCCTTTTCTTGGTTCCAAAATGCAAATTGAGGCGGGCACTCAGGAAAGATTATTCTTTTGTTTTTAAACTGCTTTTTTCAAATAAGATGCAGACCTATCTTGCCACCCATAATGGCCTTTAAGAATACTGGTCGCTTCTCTAGCAAGTATTGTGACCAAATGCTGACCATCTAATGAAGGAAAACTACAGTGGGCTTTGAATTAGTCTTCTATTCCTGCCCGAATTTGTGTCACATGTTCTCTCAGGATTGTGTTGTGGGTCATAGCACCTCTGCAACTGGGTGAACTGCCTCATTCCCATGCCAGACATCCTGAGCACAATCATTTTTTATAAGAGGTGAAGGGATTAAGGTTGAGATACATTCTTAGTGTCAATATGAAAAGTCCAGTTGATGGCCTGAGATGACCAGTGTTAATCTCTTGATATTATCTATATTCTATTGTCTTCCATGGCATCACGCTCTTGTTTGGGGGGACAGAAATTCCTGATCTCCTAATGAGTTAAGAGAAGAATTAATAAAGCACAGAATTACACAAATAACAACAATCTCAGAGGAACTGCTCACTCCAGAATTTGACTCTATCTGAGTTTCTCCAAATAATCCAGCTCATTAGATCACAAAATACTCTGCATTTGCAATACTTCATCTCTCTCAGAAGGTTAGTGGAAGGTGGATAGGTGGATCTAAGTTGTATCCAGCATGCCAAATACACCTGCTTTTTATGTGAATTTAAGTTATCTTTAGTGTTTTCCTCAGCTATAGATAACAGAGCCACACAACTGCATTCTTAAGAGTAGCTCTAAAATCTATCAATTAAATCTTAAGCACTTCCACATTAGTAATGGTCTGTGAGAACATGGGACCTCTGGAAGTGCTGAGTGCCGTAGGGGGTCATATAGCCTTCTCTCTATACTTATGCTTTCCATTGAACACTGAAGGTATTATTGGGGGCTTCAATAGAGCAATTAATAAATAATCATTATTTGATTGAGAGAGAGTAAATTAAGGGAAGTGGATATTTGTTTACTTCATTCATTCATTCATTCAACAAATAGTCATCTATGCCTGGCCTTTTAAAGTTTCTGACCAGATAAAAACATACGAAAAAAAAAATTTTTTTTTATGAGCTTCACTGGCTTCTCTTGTCAAACCCTTAAATCACTGGTTTGTAACATTATAGAGAAGTCTCACAGATTCCTTAGAGAAATTGTTAAAAACTATGGACCTTCCAAAAAACAACACAAAACAAAATACCTAAGTCCAGACAAACACACAAACATTTACTTCAAAGGTTTACAAGTGTCCCTGAAATTTACCAAAAGATACATGCCTAAAAATCACGGCTCTAAGTCAAAATCCTTCCAATTAATAAATTGCTAATAGTCTGTACCCAGTCAGTATCATACCTTCCCTGTCTTCAGTAATCACTTGAGAACACACACACACACATACAACATTCAATAAATTTGACACTAGTTAAGCTTATCACTCTATTACAGGACAAAATATACATTCTCTATTACTATAACCATTCAGTACAAAAAGTAAGAGAAGAGGAGTTCCGTTATTCATATAGATTAGATAAACACAAATTTTTGTGTGTTGAAAGAATTGTAGAGGCCTTTACAAACTATTTTGAAGACTAAGTTATGATTTCAGTAACGAATACTTCAATTTTCCTCCATAAAGGTAAGAAAGAAAGAAACATCAATGTAAGTGTACATTGAGAAAACCAATCAGTCCCCATTTTTTGCCTGAAAAAGTGGATTATATCCTACCTGGAGCACTTGATTTCATTAATCTCCCCATCTAATCTAGTGGTATTGCTCTTCCACATCCTTGATTATGGCTCAGGCCTAGACTATGTTCCATTACCTGGATATACAAATAGGAGTCCTGGCAGGCAGATACTTGTTCTTACAGCAGAACAATATCCCCTCACTCCAATTCATGGAGACTTGACCCAGTTTGTCTCTGCCAGACCTCAGCATTTCTCAACTCTGAGATTTTGGTTTGGGTACCTCTAAACCTGAAAGGGCTTTGGAGGACCTAGGAGTGACAAGCAGAGACAGATTCTGCATGAGATAGCTCTAACCATGGAAAGTATTCATGTCTTGCAATTCCAAAGAAAGAATCAGCATTTTCCTCTAGCATGGTAAGTGATTCTAAATATAAACCAATTAGCTTTGATAATTTCAATATCCACGAGATAAATCAAATCTAATGTATGAAGACAAGCATCTTGATGAACATTAATGTATTAGTGAACCATATATCTGATAGTTAAGGAATTACTGTGTTTTTTAGGAAAAGTAATGGTGATTTTTTTAAAAAGGTGTCCTTAACATTGACAAACACATACTAAAACCTTTATGGATGAAATGATGTGATGTCTGGGATTTGCTTTAAATAACCTAGAAAGCAAGGGAGTGCTGAAGTATAGATATAGATGAAACCAGATGGGTCAGAAGTTAAAATATGGAAACTATGAAATGTTACTATCACATTATTCTCTCTCTTTTTACATGTTTGAAATTGTTCATAGTAAAAAGGTTTTGCTTGTTTGTTTTTTTTTTTTAATAAAAAGGAAATCACAAAGAAGTAGAAACAACCCAAATTTCCCTCACCTGGTGCATGGATGAATAATATGTGGTCTATCCACACAATGGAATACTATTCAGCCATTAAAAAAATGACGTTCTAACACATGCTATAACACGGATGAACCTTGAAAGCATCATGCTACATGAAAGAATCCAGGCACAAAGAACCACATATCGTATGATTCCCTATGTGTGAAATGTCCAGAATAGGCTAAAATCTCTGAAACAAAAATTAGATTAGTAATTGCCTGAGACTGGAGAAGATGTGGGGACTTGGATGTGAAGGCTAAGGAAAGTAGAAGGCTTTGGGGGGAGGGCAGTTAATGAAAATATTCTTAAATTGATTGTGGTAGTGTATGCACAACTCTATGGATTTAATAAAAACCATTGAATTGTACCCTTCATAAGGAAGACCTAAGGGGAACAATTTAGAAAAAAATTAATATCAACTGTGTGTTTGATAGCATTGAAGAAGTAGTATTAATTTTATTAGATGGGATAATGGCATGGAAGATATGGAAGAATTTATTTATTTATTTATTTTTGTAATAGCATACCAAAGTATTTAAGGATGTAACATTATGATGTCTGGAATTTGCTTTGAAAATAAACTCAAGGGGTGCCTGGGTGACTTAGAGACCTGAGCCTCTGACTTCGGCTCAGGTCATGATCCCAGGGTCCTGGGATTGAGCCACACATCGGGCTCTCTGCTCCGAAGGGAGCCTGCCTCTCCCTTTCTCTCTGCCTGCCTCTCTGCCTACTTGTGATCTCTGTCTGTCAAATAAATAAAATTTTTTTTTAAAAAAAAGAAAGAACCTCAAAAATTGGGGGAAGCAATGTGGTCAAATCTAAATAGTTGTTATATGAAAGTGATAGGTATATAGAATTCATTATACATATCTTCTTATGTATGTTTTAAAGATTGCAGGATAAAAAGTAGAAAACAAAAAGAAATCAATGAGATGTGGAAAAGGAGACATTTTATATCAGAATGGTTATTCTCATGTGAAGACTGTCATTTTCCACAGAATACTAGTTCTGTTAATAATGATTACTTAAATGTTAATTTGATTACTTAAACGTTAATAACGATTACTTAAAATGGGAACACATGGTCAAATAAGCTTGAGAAACACTGTTTTATAAGACTGTAAGACTTTTTAGCATCTTTACCACATGCAGAAACAAGGTGAGTCTCCAAGATTGAAGATATACTATGTCATATCAAAAGTTATTTTCCATGTACATGCTGTTTATTAGATAATAAAAATAGCAAGGCAAGATCATTCTGTAAAACACAGGCCATCATATTTTATACAGTGTCATGTCTTCCTGCAAGCAGCCCAATCTCTTCCTGGTACCAATCCTTCCATGTAGAGGCAAGGGACTCATAATAGACTAATTCAGCTTTTTCAAAAACCTCAGATTTCCATTTGTTGGAAATGTGTCTATGTCCTAGAACTGGCCATAGTCCAGACCAGTGGTGCAAGGTCAGGATCATATATTGGACATTGCCAAGCTTTACCCTCACTGAATTCCTAAAGTTTTGTCTTGTTACGTGTGTTCAAGTGGGCTGATGTTTTGTGATGTTGAAGTACCTGGTTTGGGTTGACCAAATCAGCAATCCATGCCTCACATCCCTAGTGTTCCAAGTTATTCCAGTCCTTCAGAGTATACTGTATCCTATGGCACTGATCATGGAACAAACTCAGGGTTTATAATCCCCTAGAAATTTCATCATCAACTCATGGCAGAAACTTTCCTGTCAGTAAAGGGATGAGAATCTTTAAGGGCTATTCTATGAACTACAATTTTGCTTTCAGCTTCCTCCATCTTTTGGTAACCCTCTTAATAGTCAAACCTTTTTGAAGAAGAATCACAGAATTTGAATTGCAAATTAATGCTGCAGTTAGCACAGATGTAATAAAATACATCTTAACAGACACTAAATCTTAGGTACATTAACATTTGTTTCAAGGTGATTCCAAGAATGGATATCAACAATTCACCTTTCACATTAAAACGTAGCATCAACTAAACTGGTTAATCATAGAAAATAATTGTGGAGGCCCTCTAGACACACTGTTGTGTTACAGAGTTGAAAGTATCAGGTCTAAAATCAGAAGGCATTTGAAGTTCAACTTCACTGTAGTTTAGCTATCTAGAATAGTTTTTTAATCTTCAATGATTCTCACAAAAAGAGAATATAATACCTACTTTTATGACTTTCATGGGGACTAAATGAAATGATATGGGAAATATAAAGTATTTAATGTAGTATCTGCACATGGTATATCTAAATAAATGTTAGCTATCATTATTTTTTTAAAAGATTCTTACATTTATTTTACTTTTCTCAAAAAAAAAAAAAAAAAACTAGTATTCTAGGGACACCTGGGTGGCTCAGTTGGTTAAGCGTCTGCCTTTGGCTCAGGTCATGATCCCAGGGTCCTGGGATGGAGCTCCAGGTCAGGTTCCCTGCTCAGTGGGGAGTCTGTTTCTCTCTCTCTCTCTTTGCACCTCCCACTCCCCTTGTGCTTTGTCTCTCACTTTCTCTCTCTCTCAAATAAATAAATAAAATCTTTTAAAAAATGGTATTCTACTAAATACACTTGGGGAAAACATTGATTTAAATAGAATCAACTTCTGTTCTCCATATCAAGCACAGTACCCTTATATGAGGGTACTTGAAAGTTCATTACTGAAGATGATGGATGATGAACAATTAAATCAGGGTCTTCTAACCCTATAGATGAAATTTGGTGGACTTTTTGAGCTGGTGGAAAGAAGCCTCACTTCATCTCACTGAAGATCCATAGTGTATCCTGCTAAACAGGACTGGAATATGTTTCTCTAATAAATAAAGTTTAATATGTTACTGAAAAGAGCGTCAAGACCAAATTTCATGCTACCTTGGCATCAGAATTTCTTTGAATCTGATTATTATCTTAAGCCACATTCCAATGAACCCAAGGTGTCCTGTGGGGAAAATAATTACTCAATTCTAGTAGTTGGCAGTTATCCCACTAAAAGAAAACAAAACAAAAACAAAAACAAAAAAACAAAAAAAAACAAAAAAGAACACTTTAAACTTGCTTTGCATTCCTCATTTCAATACCAGTTAAATCAAAGGTGGATTGTGATTAAAAGGAAGGCATTTTTATGCACTAGAATTTACTGTACACATTTTCTGAATTATATTCTTTTTGGTCTTAAGAAAAGGTTTGGTTCTTTAAGGTTTTTCCTTTCCACATGAATTAAATTTTAAAACTTTCTTTTCCTAGTGAGTAAAGTAAAGCTCCACATATGACCCTCAATGACATATGATCTCACGATGACTTCATTTCTCTTCATTTGCAGACTTTGCATTCAAGAAACTACTTAAGTGGAGAAGACTTACTGTTTAAAAACTGACCTCTTTGTTTAAAATGTTCAAAAAATACACAAATTGAAGAAGTACAAGTTTGTTTCTAATTCAGAGGCACCAACATAATGATTTGTTTTTAAAGTTACATTTTTCAAGAGAGGTCACAATATAACATTTTAATTTGCAGTCATTCTCAGGAATTTCTAAACATCTTTCTGGGTTGAATTTAAAATATAGTACATAAGTGAAAGAATTGTTTTTTTTTTTTTTTTAAAGCTCAAAATATTTTAGTGGTCAACCGTGTATTCAAGCTGGGAGGGGCATGGAGAAAATGAGATCTCTGGTTTCTCCCTAGATTTGCCACATATTAGTTACATTAGTAATATTGGTCACAGGGTCTCACAAGGGTTCAGTTTCCTTATTTCTAACACAGGGGACAGGACATTTATGACCTCCATAGTTCCTCTCAGTGCTATGACCCTATGTTGGAACCAAATAGATTATGGGAAAATCTAAATCACTGTAAACTGAAAGAAATGTGAAGGAAGCTTTTGATAGTAAAATATTGTGAAATACCCAAACTTTACTGAATCAGAATCAGACTATAATGCAAACAACATCTGGATGTTATTGTTAGGAACCAAGTGCAAAAGGGGAAATCCAAATTATGTTAATGTTACACTGGCTAACATCAGAACCTTGGGAAAAGGAACAATTTAAAGAAAAAAAAAAAGACAGAAATGACCCATAATAGTGTGGTTACTATAAACCAGAGTATATTCAAAATAGGGGAAATGAAGATACTCAAGTCAAGGAAATGGACAAAACTCGATCAGCGTAACCCTTTATATCAATGCTGGCCTAATTGATTTTAGAATGTTGTATCTTAAATATAATACAAATCTATACCTTTATGAAAGTTTACATGATAGGCCTTTCCCAGACAAGAATTCTGCCTTAAAAAAATGTTAAATTAGATTTACAGCTGCATTTCTCAGTCAGTTGAACATTTTTATCTACCCTTTCCAGTAAAAACATTTTTGGTGGTTGTGGCTACTAAATGTTCCCAAATTAGCTGGGAACATTCACGCTGGTAGGGCTTAAATTTTTTGCTAAAATTTTCTTTGCTCTCATTTGGCAATATTGAAAATCTCCCTAGGGGTATTTTTATCCACACATCACTCAAAGTTCCACCACAGCAGAATCTTGTGAAGCATATACCAAGGCAAAATTTCAAGGTTATGTGAAAGCATAGTAATAATAAAAATAATGATGGCTAGCACTCCTATCATTTATTGAGAACCCAAAATATAAGCCCACCATAAGCCCACTTACCAAGATGTATCAGGATGGGTATCATCTCTGTATTCGAATTGAGGAAATTAAATTGAAGCTCAAAGGTATAAAGTAACTTACATAAAGTCAGGGACCTGGCAAGTAGCAGGGCTAGGAGTTAAACCCAAGTCTATTAGCCTCTAGAGTCCACCTGCAGGCAAATGATAACACTCTGAAGCATCTTCTGCTTGGAGTTACCCTACCTCCCTTCCTCCACCTATCCTATAGTGTAGAGCGGTGACATTTGCCTTGGGAAAACATTCAGGTTGGTGGTCCTATGAAGACTATGACTATGACTATCTGCATAGTTTTCTATTTGTTCTATAGCCACTTTGAGCAATTAAACCTCTACAGCCCTGCTTAGGTCACTTGAAAACCAATGATCAAAGACACTGCCTCTAGTCCACTGTACATTGCACATTCCAAAACATCAAGCTCCTCCCAAAGCTGCCATTCTAGGTTTCCATCTGAGGAAGAGTGAGAGATCAGGTCTTGAGTGGCAAACCCATGTCAGGGTTTCCCTCTTGTCAGCATAGCAGAAACATGATGTGGAATATCTTTTTGGGACAGCATCTACCCATGACCACTAAACAATTTCACTGGGGCAGTGTGACTCTTAGATTCATGGCTCTTACAGACTCTTGGGCATGCCCTTAATTGATTTAATTGGTTCTTTTTAAATAAGTGAAAAGCAAAGCAAACTAATTTAAATTTGAAAAAAAAATTCCCAATTATTATTTCTTAGTAACCAGACTTTGTCTTTAAGCTCTCACTTAAGATTATATCTTTAATCTCCTTCAGTCATGCCCCCTTTTTTAGCCCCTCACTCAAATACGTCATTCATTTTCCTATATAAACTTCCCTAGATCCTGTCTGGTGTTCCTGGGCTGTTTACAAAAACAGATAAAGGAAATGACTCCTTACTTTGTTCTTTTACTCATATGGCATAAACGTATCTAAGAATGGAAGTCACAGTCCCATGGGCAGAGAATAGAGGAAAGGAGAAAAATGATTTATGATGGTCAAAGTGTGGGATGGTGCAGGAAGATAAGAGAATAAAGCAATCTCTTGCATGAGCCTTGTTCCCAAGGATGATTAAAAATAAACGGCTAATCTTTCCTTCTGCTTGAGTGAAAGACTTGTACTGACATGTGGGTGGAGGAGGCCATTCCTTCTGTAAGCATTCTTGAAATCAAATCAGTCAAAACAAATGTTTATCGAATATTTGCTACGTTCAAGAATCTATGAATAATTTCACCTTCTAACTTGAATTAGTTCAGTCTTAAAACGTTTAGCTAACTTTTGCCTTTCTTCTTGTCCCTCCTGTGTCTTGCAACCTAGAATCTTGCTCAGCTCCTATTTTCCCATTTAATTTAAAGATAATATGAAGATATATTAAGCATTTGCTGTTAGTCATCCAAACGTTTTTCTCACCCATATGTACATTGGGTATTTTGGCATGTGTTTACCAAGCTACACACTATAGTTCCTGGCATATCCCTTCTTACCAGAAAGCTGATTAAATATGTCTCTGTACAAGCCTCAAAGGACAGGTGATTCATTACCTGAAAGATTTTTCTCAAGAATGACATTGGGGAGGGTATGTGTTATGGTGAGCACTATGAATTGTGTAAGGCTGATGAATCACAATCCTGTACCTCTGAAACAGATAATACATTTTATGTTAATAAAAAATAAATCTAAAAATAAAATAAAATAAACAGATAAATTAATACCACCTACAAAATAAAATAATGTAAGAGCATCTAGTACTTGGAGTAGATGGTTTGGTTTAAATGATTCATCAGTGTTGATTCTAGGTCACTGTCATTTCTCCATTTCATTTTAGCTCTGTTGACAGTAGTCCCCCTCATTATATGTTAAGCTTTGTTGCCCTGCTTTTAATTGCTCTTAGTGTGAGAAATGTGACTTTAGAAACCTCTCTTAAAAATAGAGTAATATCCTGGGGGGCAAAAAAAAAGAATGACCATAATTCTACAACTTCAAAAATCGTAAACTTCTTCATGGTATGACTGTGATTTGAATTTCACTTCTATTCTTCAGAAGCACGAGGATATAAATAAACTAGAAACTCAATAGATCTGTATTAAATAGACTTTATTCATTCTTCTTCTGGATGTTATTCTTTCTCAGAAACTGACTTCATTTTCTCCCTTTCTTAGCTGGTATATAAAAGTGATTTTAGGGGCGCCTGGGTGGCTCAGTGGGTTAAAGCCTCTGCCTTCAGCTCAGGTCATGGTCCCAGTGTCCTGGGATTGAGCCCCACATCGGGCTCTCTGTTCAGCAGAGAACCTGCCTCCTCCTCCTCTCTCCCTCTGCCTGCCTCTCTGCCTACTTGTGATCTCCATCTGTCAAATAAATAAATAAAATCTTAAAAAAAAAAAAGTGATTTCAGTTCAGTCTCATGACTGGTTTTATCTGAGATTTGCCTAACTAGAGTAGCCCAGCTTCGAGAAAGGATAAATCTCAGTATGGTGTGTATATTATATATATACAATATATATTACATAAAATATATTATATAATAAACAAGTAAACAATCAAGAATAAATAAATAAACAATAGCTTTGTGATGGGCTAACTAAAGAAAGCACATTGAAATTGCAGGCAGTGGAGCTATAAGACAGGGAATAAGAAGAATTGCCATGGACAAAAGAAATCACACAGAGCGTGTTCACTACCTCCCTCTGAGTCTAATACGAGCAAAGACTCATTGGAAGAGTTAAATGAGATAATACGTGTAAAGTGTTTGGAACAGTACCTAGCACATAGTAAGCACTCAATAAAGCTTTTTTAAATTACTATTGGTTTTGGTGTGCTTACTGTGTGCTCGGCACTATGAGTTGTTAGGGATACAGCTGCGAACCAGGACTCACAGGGCTCATATTGTAATGAGCAAAATAAGCATGGAACAAATATACAAGTTTTCGCTGCTTTCCAAAAGTAGAACTTTCCTCTGGAACCTTTTTTAAGCTGAAATGGTGTAAATCAAAGAACAATTACCATTAATTTATGTGGGAAAAAAATGTTGAGCATTTCCAAACCCCAAAATAACCTCTCTTGGGTTTTTCAGATACCGTAGGACACATTTTGCTAACAGATACACAAAATAAATCAAGGTAAAGCACAGATGCTTATAGATAGTTCAAAGATATGGTGGCTTGATGCTGAGATGTTGAGTATAGTTCCCAGGCAAGCAGGCTGGTGGGGTCACCCTTGCCTCTCGGGTGTGTGGCCTCTAGAACAGCTTGCTACAAAACAAACACTGAATGCTGTTTTCAGTTTTTGCCTTTTTTCATAAAAGTGAAAATCCTCAGGGTGTCTAGGTGACTCAGTCAGTTAAATACCCGACTATTAATTTCGACTCAGGTCATGATCTCAGGGTCATGAGATGGAGCCCTGCATGGGGCTCTGCGCTGGGCCTGGAGCCTGCTTGAGATTCTCTCTCACTCTCCCTCTGGCCCTTCATACCTCCCCCCTACCCTCTGCCCCACAGCTGTCAAATAAATAAATAAACAAATAAATAAATAAAGTGAAAGTCCTCTTCAGATTTCTTTTAGGTAGTGAAAACAGGCACTAATGTAGATGTTTTCGTAAAAGTGAAATGGTGTAACATGAACTTTACAAAAGGTTCAGGAGGAGGGATTCCTGTATATACAAATAAAAATTTTCAAATTCTGACAGGTCATATGATAGGAACAGAATGCTGAGAAGAAAAATAATGAGCAGATGCTCCTTTCAATAGAGAGGTGAAGAAAGTTCTGAAGAGGAGACATTTATACTTGTTTGGGGACCTCAGCTGAAAAGATGTTTTCCACTCATGATGTCTTTGTGGTTCTTCTCCAAAGAAAAGAAAAATACTGTCTTCTCTACTTTAATTATATCATCAGTGTTACTCATGAGCTCTATTCCCTCAGTTACATTTCTGTGTGAGGCAAGTTAAGTTCTCAGTTATCCCTGTATTTTTTTTCTAACTAGTGATTAAGTGCTATGGTTTTTGGCATCAGACAAATCTGGGTTAAAATCCCACTTATGAGCTGTGTGCCTCTGGCCATCTTCTTCATCTGTAAAAATGTGGAAAGTAAAATTGCCTCCTTCAGAGAGATGGAGTGAGATAAATAAAATACTTTATGTAATGCCATTATCACAGTTCCTGACACAAGCTAAGTGCTCAATAAATGGAGACTATAGTAAGAACTCAAAATTTTAGATTATTCATAACATTTTAGTGGGTTTGTTATTGAACAACCAGGGTCCCATCACCCTCTACATTATTCTTGATTTTACTTAGTTCACCTTCATCAATCCAACTTCTTCCAAAAAAAAAAAAAAAAAGAAAGAAAGAAAGAAAGAAAAAGAAGAAGAAGAAAGAAAAACCTCAAAACTCATATAAGTAAACATTCCTCAATTTCCTTAGCTATGAACTTAATTTGCGGACACCTCAAGGAGCTATGTAAATTTCATCTGTTTTGTTTGTTTATTTTAATGTGGATGTGAGTCTCCCCAATATCACCAAGTGGTTGCTGGTCACTAGAACAATCCATGCCTTGTTCACAGAAATGCTAAAGTTTCCTAAAGCAAAGCCTGTAAAAAGCAGGGGAAAGGGATCATTCTCTCTGCCAACTCCTTTCCAGCTTCTTCCAGTTTTGTTAGAATGACAACTAACGTACTCCTTCTTTTACATTTTTTTAAAAAAACATGGATAAGCATTTGCATTTTAAAAAGTGGCAATTATCACTGTGAAGCATTCAGATTCAAAGCCAACATCCACTGTTGCCATATTTCACAGTGTGCCTGAAGGCCTTCACTCCCCTTTTACAGTGCATATAGATTCACCCTCAGACAGTTTCAGAGTGTTCTACATTGACTGTTACAAATTAACTTTTTTATGAATAGTCAAAAATATTGTCCAGTGCTATGATCCCAAAAAATCAAAACAGTACCCTTACCAACAAGAGCTCTCTGAACTTACCTAGGCTTTTTCGTTCTACTTCCTTATTCAGTTTTCCCAGTTCTGTGGAGAATAGAGGCTGCCATAGTCTGAATTTACAGATGGAGAGAAACTGAATTCTAGAGTGTTTAGAGATTTCCAAAAGCCACTGTCAATAATATTTATTATTTATGAGTCACTCATTAACAGGCTATCTGAAAGAGTTTAGCCTGGAAAGATCTCCTTGTTTTGTTGAAATAGGAAGCAAATGTCTTCAATCAATAGTCAATTGGGATATGTGCTCACAAAGCAAACAAACAAAACCCACCAAAACTTATAGCATATACACCAGTGTAGTCCTCAGAACTATTGGTTTTGTCTGGTCTGGACACTCCACTGGATTAAAGTATGGAGATAAAGAAGCCTAGATCACAGGTTTGATTCTCTCCCAGGTGATGTACATTCTCCAAGTGCAAGATGTCTCCCTTCTAGAAAGTTCCAGCCCTTGAACCCCACTGGCTGTTTCATAAATTCATATTTCTCATCACAGGAGCAGCTGGGTGAGACAGTGTGACCCCTTCAAAGCAAACACATCACTTTAGCACGTCTCTAAACACATGCCCTTTTGCCTCTCGGCCGTAGGTAGAGGCAAAAATTTTCAAATACATCAGAAGAGAATGTAAAATTCACCGAGGCTTCCCTTAAAAATAGAAACTTGTAGTTCTTTTCCATCACCATGAATGGGAATAATTTAAAAAGTGCTATAGAACAACAAACTTCAGCCTGCCATCTGTTTTTATAAATAAAGTTTTATTAGAACATGGTCATTCCATTGATGTATGGTTCATCTATGACTTTCATGTTACAATGATAGATACTGTATGGCCCACACAACCTAAAATATTTACTACCTGGCCTTTTATGGAAAAAAATTGCTGATCCCTACTATATAATGTGGTCCCAAAGTTTGAGGCAGAATAACGTCCTGGTTTAAAGCACAGACTCCAAAGTCAGTATTCTGTTCAAAGCCTGGTTTTCCTGTTGAGTAACTGAAGCCTTAAATAAAGTATCCAACCTTTCTGGGCCTCAGTGTCCTCATCTGTAAAACAGGAAGATTAATAGCATCTCCCTGAGAGAAGTGTGGAAAAGATTAATTGAGATAATACAACTAAAGGGTTTCAAATATTGCCTGGCATAAAACATCTTTATTAGTATCACATTGGCAACAGCTGTATAAACTGAACTCCAACAGAAAAGCTTCAGCTGAGTTGTAAATGGCACTTAAACATGCTTGTAAGAATTTCCAAGATTCATCGCTGTGTTATACAAAGGGAATTCTCAGCTTATTTCCAGTGACAAGCAATAGGCTGACATAAATGACAGCTGAGGAACACAGCCATTTTATATCCTTCCCTCACTCTATCCCCAAACCATTGCTTTTGATTTCAATAGCTTATGTCTACATATGTCATACATTAGTCTGTAGTCAGACTTTCAGACTTCAAATTATTTGATTTTCAAACTTGTCATTCTTCATGTATTTTGTCTTCTTCTCATCTCCCTTGGCTTTTTTTTTTTATGCCTAGTACTCATTCCTTAATATTGATTTTACAACACCTACAAATTCTAGAGTTTATGGAGGATGAGGAGAGAACCTCCACACTTCCACTTAAGCCAATGAGACTCACAAGATAGTGTACAAAAATCCCCAGAGAGTATTTAAAATGTAGGTTCAGTGCTCACAAAATCTTTTTTTATAGGGCTGGAATGGTTCTAGAAAACTGCCTTAGTAGGAGGCAATACAGCTGATTCTTACATTGGATCAAACTTTGAAAAGCAATAACCTCCTCCTCCTCTTTCTTCTACTTTATCAAGAGATCAGCTTTTTGAAGTCAATACATGCATCACCATGTCCCCTTTCTCTCTGAAAGACTGACTTGTATATATTGGGGACTGGCAAAAGTGGGAGTGGGGAGTGGGGCTAATATTTTTATGGGCCTTCATTGGTCCCAAATGGATAGTGTGAATAGACTTATTGAAAAAAACGGAATTTTATGCCTGCATGTAAGAACAGTATAGATTTTCTGAGATGCATAATGATGCATACCATGTATCAGAGGGTAAAATTAAGCTTATAAGGCTTTTCAGCTATATTTGATACTTTGGAACATGAGGGTCCTTATAGATCAATTTAAACTATCTGGTTGAACTATCTGCTTTAGTAATTACATGATTTTTTTCTGACTTTGCTAGTTTCAATTGGTAACTCCAAGTTTGGGGAAAACCATCTCAAATTAAAGGTTGGTTTTTAAAATCATTCTGTTAACCACTACCTGCCCACCTCCCCATGCAATGGGATGAATTATTAGTAATATGCTGAGGGTATACAGCTCTGCCAAGATTTACTTCCTGTTTCTACTTGGGTTGGTTTAGTATTATTTTCCAGTGTTCTGAAATTGCATGTCAGAATTTATTTGGAAACATAATAATTTGAAAATGGATATCTTGCTAATTGGAGCATCTGTCTCTAGCTACAGCTCTTTTCTTCTCTTTGTAACATCCTGATTTATAATGATCATCTCACCTTTGCAGATATTTCAGTATTTAGGAATAATGCTCAACCCTGTCCTGTCTCTGGAATAACATAAAGTCATCCTGGGTTATGCTATTATTCTACTACCTAGGAATTATTTCTGTGCTTCATTCCCTATCTGTTTGGTTTGTTGCCAACGTGGTGATTTATGTTTGCTTGCTTCTAGGCTATATTATTGTAATGCTTTCATATACAGACTAACTGATTAGATTCTGCACAGAAAGAAAGGAATACAGTTCACTTAATCAAGTGTGTTACAAATAATTCCCTGTTTCTTTAGGCTCCCTTATGGTTTTCTTTTCTGAGGAGGGATACAGAAGCCATACCACCAAAGTCAAGACCCTGACAATTTCCATTAATGTATTTGAAAACTATAGATCTTAGGTTTCTAGAATTGGTATAGCAAAAGAGCTGCTTAAATTTTGATAATTGCAAGTTTTATCCAAATAGATGTATAAACAGAGCTGATTTTGCTTTTGCTTTTAGTTTTCTTTCAGGTGTCATTTAGATTCAACATGATGTATACAATCCATCTTATTCTTACGGAATTGGGCCCTTTGGATTGCCTGGTGTGAAGGAATGATGGTTCTGGGGAGGAAGGAGTTTCTCACATAGTCTAACATTTCTCTCCGTGCAGATAACCTTAGCCAAAGGTAGACACTTAACAACTGAGCCACCCTGGTGCCCCACCATGCAGCTAACCTTTATCTGGCATCTGTGGTCAATAACCATTCAGCAACCCTTTGGTCACCTTTAGTGGTGGGGTCTTCAGGATTTTAAACACAGCTGGTAGCACTGCTATGTATTTCTAGTTGCTGGTTCCCATCCTCTGGGGTAATCATCTTGGAGCCTTGTTTTATTTTGTTTTTCTCTTTTCTACAGCACTTGCTATGGGCCGGTTGTGTCCGCCCAGACTCATATGTTGAAACTCTTATCCCCAGTGTGATGATATTTAGAGATTGGGCCTTTGTGAGGTAATTAGGTCATGAGGAGGGAACCCTTTTGATGGCACCCTTGGGCTGGCCCTTATGAGAAGACACAGGAGAGAGCTTGCTTCCTTTTCCTCTTTCTACCAAATGAGGGTACAAGAAGGACTTCTATAAACCAGGAAGAGGGACTTCACCAAGAACCCACTGTGTTGGCACTGTGGTCTCTGAATTCCAGCTTCCAGAGATGTGACAAAGAACTGCTTCTTGTTTAAACCACTGAGTTGATGCTACTTTTATGACAGCAGTCTAAATGGACCAAACCAGCTCTCATGAAGTATATTCCATATGGCTACCATGCAGATAAAAAGGCAGTTATCTAATTTGTCTTAAGCCCCTTCACCAACTAAACATATCCAATTTCTTTTGCCATCCCTCACCTCCCTGGTTTTCAAATATTTCACCATTCTGTTCAAGTTAGTAGCAAGTACCTCTCTTTGCCAGTTTCTCTCCTTTACCAGCCCATGTGATCCTGATAATTCTACTTAACCACTTCCTAACTCATACTACAATAGACATGCATAGGCCACACCTTCCTACTCAAAAACTCGAAATTCCAGGAAATTCACAGAAGAAACCAATGCAGAGAAAAAGACTTATTTAACCAAGCACTCTGCACAACTTTATGGGAGAGAAAAAAAAAATTAAATCTTGTGTATATAATATAGCTCCACAATGACCAACGGATCAAGTTTTCCATTTACTTCCTGATAGAATGGGCATAATATTATTTTTTTTAAAGTTTGAAAGGATAGAATCCAAATGATAATAATACTAATTCTTCTGGAGTGAAAGTACTACAGATACCTTGTGTTGCTTTTGCTTATTTGACGCTTCTATTTTTTTTCTATAAGGGGCCAGCATTGTTTCCGTAACTCTTTTTAAGACAGCCGACATTGTTTCCATAACTCTTTTTAGACTCAATATTCTAAAACAATTTGTCAATTAATTATTATAGCACAGATGACTTCCAAATGTTTAAACTCTGGGCATTAAAAAAAATGTGGAAATTATATTTTAACATCTTTCAGTATAAAGCAATTATAGTTTTATAATTGAGACAAAATCATGAGAAATTATCCATGACCCTAAAGTAAAGGCGAGGATTCTGAACAAAGAATTCATTGGAAACATTCAAGCAAAAACATTGCTTCTGGGTACATTGTTTTAAATCCATTTCTTTTGGAACCTTAATGTGGAAGATACACATACAATAATGTTAGCCCAGGGTAACACACAACAGAAAATGTATTTTTAAACTTGGAGTACTTATAAGCATCCTTAGACAAAAATGCCCAAAGTAGCTGCCTGAATTGAGACATCTGGAAAATGGAGGCATTATGTGTTGACCTGGGATAATTTGCTATGATGCTGGTGATTTCCTATTCATTTTCTTCAGTACTTTTCAAAGGACTATTGTATTTAAAAACCAAATTGCTGGCACTACGCAATTTGTAAAAAAAAAAAAAAAAAAAAAAAAAAAATACACCAAGTACACAAATTACTGGAGAAAAATGCTGCCTGTAGTTTCCAACCAAGTTAGATCCACAGAAAATGTCATGTCAAAATCCTGCAGGGTCATCCTGTATACATTTGAGGATGAATTTATTACCTTACTACCCAGACCATCCCAGCATTATAGAGCAAAAGCTGCCTGTGTAATGGAAGCTTATGCAAACATTGATTTCTTGTGGTTAACTTCCAAACGTCTTCAGATTATTCTTGGGCATTCTTGGAGCTTATCTCTTCACCCAGCAGCAGACAAGTGAGTTAATACACCGTGCGTGTGTGTCCATTTCTGTTGACACAATGTACAGGCTATCAGTTGCTATTAATTCCAGGAGAGTAAGGGCAGGGCAGAGGGCAGGCAAAGCGGAATCCCAACAAAACAGAAAAAGAGAATATGCACTGTCGGACCTCTTTTTGTCGAACAGTTCAGTTGGGTACCACTGATCTTTTAAAGTCTGTGTTTGTACTACCTTCAATTACTTGCTGAAAGCAGCACAGATTGGCTCGTACATGTCATTGTTTGGATAGCACAGAAACATGAATTAAATCTGTCAGTCTTTTGATCTGCATGCCAAGTCAACAGTGTAGTCATTGTAAGTACTTATCCAAAAAAAAAAAAAAAAAAAAAAAAAACCCAACAAAACCCAAAACAACAACAACAAAAAAAAAACCCACCCCCAAAAAACCCACTTTGTATTTGGCCATGAAGAAGAGAGGGAACAGTTTTTGCCCTTTTGCCTATTTTTATCACTCTTCCAATAATACTCCTTTTTAAAATGACATTTTTTTTGTCAGTAGGAAAAAAAAAACTCTTGTCAGATGCAGTTCTTAATTATAGATTTTGAGATCTGTGAAGGCTTGCATTACCTCCTTCCATTCAGGATATAACCACAAGAGTAATATAGAGAGAAAGGTAAATAGTAACCCAAGGAAAATACTGTTTTGCATTGGTCCTGGTACAACGGTGTGCAATTTCTTCCCTTAGTACTTTTCATAAAATTGAATACTCTGGGAGTAGACAGCACATAAAACAATCTTTCAGGAAGAAAGGGGAGGAGACACTGAGTTTCATTCAAGCTGAAGTTCAACGTTAAAAAAACATAATCGTCTACTGGAAAAAATGAGGTTGGCACTCTCCATTTTGTTTAATCACCCAAAATAAACATTCTTATCATGTACAGTGCTTCAAGAAAGAATGAAATGCTTTCCAAATCATGTTGTTGAAAGCACAAAATTTGAGGACCAAGATTAAAAGCTTCCTAATTTTTTATTTAGCTTGTATAATGATTAATATTAGTAGAAAAAAATGTGCAAAAGTTTTACATTTGAATAGCCACAAGTAATTAGAAGGAGATGGATAGCACTGATGGTTGAACAATCCCTAAATCTCAAAGTATTAACTATTTCTTAGGTGTCCAATAAGTAGGAGATTGACCCCATCCGGCCATGTGATCTGGAAAAGGATGGAGGAAAACTATAAGGAAGACAAGTGAGGTAGAGCAAAGGATCTCAGTAATAACCTATGTGATCAAACTCTGAATAACAGAGCAGCTCCTTCTAATTGAGAATCATTTTGAATTCATAGCTAATCCCCACAAAACAATCTGGAGGTAAACCAATCAGTCTCCAGCATGGAGAGTTAAGTCTCTGGACCTTCTGGGTTAACATCTTTAATGACAGCTACATTTATTTTATTTGAGGAGCTTAAAAGGACTCCCCCATTTGACCAATAATTAATATCCAAACCAATGATGTGCTGAAAAATCATGTTGACCATAATTGGGAGTCTCTACAAGTTCCGTCTTTTAGACGGAGAGAAGAACAAAGATGCTACTGAATGTGTTGTCTTGGGTCTTTTTGTCTGGCTGACCTCTCTGTAGATGAAAAATCGGTGACAGCTGTAGCTGTGTGCGGCACAAACATCGCTCTCAGTATTCTGTGTAACACACACACATCAGCTCTCTTTGCTTTGTTTCCAGAGGCGTTTTATTCTCGAGTTTCAAAGCTGAGAGGCAAGAAAAAGTGCCAATTGGAAGTCAAAAACAAAATAGTGAGGAGATACACTTTAATAGATTCATCTGCATTGCTTTGTTAGCAATCTGTAGTTCAGACTTTCATTTCTCCATCACTCAAATGAAGCACGTCTGAGTCACATAAAGACATAGTCTCTGAATAGCAAATTGTCATAGGAGGGGAAATCATTTTTGTTCCTTCATTCCAGCAAATAAAGTTTGTAAGGAATTGCAGGTTGTGTTTGGACTGGTTCTCGTGTCAGCTTAATGTTTGATTATCTGCATAAACCCAATATTTTATCCTGCTAAAGTGGAGTAGAAATCTCCAGAGATCTTGTCTTTAAACAGTATTTCTAGTACTTTCTGCTTTCAAATGTGTTCCTCCTCCCTGCCCCCTCTCTGTCTCAGCTCCCTCTTTGTCTTCTCTCTCTCTGGTGTGTATGTGTGTATGTGTGTGTGTCTGTGTGTGTGTGTGTGTGTGGCTTTTCTTCACAAGTTCTGGCCAGATCTTAAGGCAATATGAAACTGAAAAATAGTTTTTTTGTGCTTTTGTCCATCAACAATACCTCTGTTTGAACTTACTTGCTGAATATCACGTGTCTGAATTCTGTCATATAAGGACAGGAAGTATTATAAGTATTCAGTATGACTGAGATGTGGGGCCATGTAAAACTTAAGAGTTAATCATCTATGCATTGTTTTTTAGTGAACAAATACCAATGGATTAACGGTGCATTTTACCAAAAAAAAAAAAAAAAAAAAAAGCATATCCAGAGAAAATGGAGAAAATTTGAGTCTGAACATGAAGGTGATACTCGCTCTCATGCCCTGATAAAAGGCCAAAAATATAACACACGGCTCCTTCTATGTAAGTAACAAGGAAAACCTGGCCTTTAATTAAGACAGCAGCCACCATGTTTGTGGTAATGTTCTTCGAGCTTCATGGTCAGCATCACAGTGGTGATTTAGTAATCAGCCAAGATTCTGGGGAGTTCTGCTGTAACAGCCCCGTACTCAAAGTTTTAGGTGGAGTGAGACGCTGTAGCTTAGCAGTTATAAATTTGGTACATGGAGCCAGACGGACCTGAGTTGAAGTCCCAATTCTGTCATTTACTGGCTGTGCGGCCTTGGGCAAATTACTTGACTCTCTGAGCCTGTGTACTCAGCCATTAGAAGTGGAAAATGGAAAAGCTTTACAAGTTTGTACAAGAGAGCTTCTAAATTTGCTGGAAGGATTAAGAGAGAGAATTCCTATAAAGCCCTGGCAGGTAGTATGTACTCAATGGAGGGGAAAGACTTTATTTTATTATTATTGAATTAAAGGTTCTATCAGTTGTCAGTTGGCTCCAGGGGTGTTGGCTCATTGATTCATCCCAGAGTAGAGTTCTTCATACTGAGTGAAACTTCCAGTGGTTCCCAGAGGAGGGAAGCAGAGGGAAACAGGGAGAACAGTGAAGGAAGAGGGAAGTGGAGGTGGGAGAAGAAGTTCTGCTCATCAACTAATGTGCCATTGACTGTGAACCTCCCCACTGAAGGGAAAAAAATGAAGCGTCAGACTTTGAACTCTAAACTGTGAGCTCAAACTATAGGAGTGTCTTGGGCGTCTTCTCACTTGCCGCTCCAGAGATACTGAGGAAGACTGGTAGGAGTCTAGCTGGTTTCAAAACATAAAGCAGTAATGAGGAACCAGAGATGGACAAAGTCTTAGCTCTGTGAAGATTATGCAGAGTGCAGGGTGGTACAGGTGAGGTAAGGGGAAACTTCAAGGTCCCTTTTGAAAATTCTAGGCTCTGCCCTTGAATGTCTGTCCTGTAAGCAGATCTCCATGGCCTCAAGAGCTCACTCTGCGTGCACATACATTCACACTTGCATGTGCACACACACACACACACACACACACAAGCACAAGTGCCCTTCTGACTTCAGAAATGCTTCCCGCATAAGCATTTAATGACCTAATAAACAATTTAAGACTTCAGGTTAAGAGCTGGACCCCAAACAAGCACTTAGCACACAGTCACTTTAATATCAGTAGTTAGCTCAGAAATGCTTTCTGATGTAATACCTAAGAGCTCACCAAATGGCTTCTCAGGAAAAATTATTATAACAAAATATCAGTAAATGTCTAAATGTCGAGGCAGAAAATGGCACCTAGTTGTTTAAGCCAAAAACGATCTCTCTCTCTCTTGCCACATCCAAACTATTGGCCACCCTGTTTTCTTGGCTCTAAATAGATCCCAAATCTGGCCATATTTCACCATCTCTCATTCCCAGCCCTTGTCCAAGCACTGTCACTTCTCACCTGTTGCTTCTCTCACCCCTTGGGAATCCACACTTTACACAGAAGTCAAAGAAATTGTTCTAAATGTCAATCAGAGCACACTGTTCCCTGCTCACCTGCCTCCGGTGTCTTCCCACAGGACAGAGGAGTGGTCTTACTGCCAAGCTTTCCAGATTCACACCTCACTTGTCTTTCCAGCCTTTGGTCCCTTCATTAGAACCTTGCCCCTCCTTTGGCTCCTTTGCACATTCTGTTCCTTCTGCCAGGAGCATCGGCGTCCAACATTTCCCGTAGCTATCTCCTTGATATTATCCATGCCTGGTTTGAAGTGACACATCTCCACAGAGTTCTTCGCAGACCACACAGGGAAAAGGCCACCATCCTTGCGACCACACACTCACATCCTGGCTTCATAGTTCTTACTGCTATTTGACTGTGTCTTGGTCATTTCTTTGTTGATTTGCTTGGTGTCTGTTTCACCCAGTCTAGAGGATAAGTTCTGTGAGGGCAGATGCTTTCTCTTATTTATCACTGATTCTTCAATTCCTAGGACACTGTCTGATGTTGACTGTTGTGGAATAAGCATGTGTTGAATGTTTCCTATGAACAAGTATGATAGTAAGCTATCATAGTAAGGTGTATTTTATTTGTGTAATTTTAATAAATACTTGGTGTAATTTATTTAATATGGTGTATTTTATTTAATACTCCCCAACATTTTGAAGTTGGGCACAATTAGTTTCCCCATTTTCACAGAGGTGTATGAGAAGTAGAGATTAATAACTTGCCTAATGAAACGGCAAGTGAATGACAGAATCGGTCTTTCAAAAATCAAGTCTATTGTGACATAATTTATCGAGAGTAAATTATTCTCATTTTAGGTATAGAGATTAATGAGTTTTGATAAATGTATGCATCTGTGCAAGCAGCACTACGATTAAGATATAGAATATTGCCATCACTCCAAGGGGGTTCCCTTATGTCTTTTCTAAGCTGCCCCTAACTAACCCTGGCCCCTGGCACCTGGCGATTTACTTTCTATCGCTATAGATTAGATACAACGTATACTCCCTTGTGACATCTATATTTAAACCCAGTTTAGAAACTATGCTCAACTACTTTGTTTGGCCCTAAAGCCATTTCTGGCATTATCATCTTCTTTGATGCATGAACAGGTGACATTCAGGAATTTAGATCAGATTGCTATATATTCCAAAATTTTTATAATAAAAGTCTATTGTGCAAGCATAAATATAGGTATGTGTCCATAAATAAGATAACTAAATAGCCATCATTTATTAAAAAAAATACTCAAAAACTTGGTTCAAATTCTGGTTTTGCCTCTTATTAGGTTTGTGACCTTGAATTACTTTTTCACATAACAGGTTTTAGTTTCCTGATCCCCATATAAAAAATGCACATAATTATACCCAAATTGCAGAGACTGTACAAAGACTGTGAGAGATCTTGTAATTATAACACAGAGCATGTACCTGTACTGAACAGGGTATGGGTAACCACACTACTCATTACTATTTCTATTCCAGAAGCTAGGCTACACCGCCTTTTAGCAGCGTTTGTCTTTTCAAAGTATGACATTTGCCTTTGGAGACTCAGGCATCTCTGTGAAATGGGTAGATAAAGGAATTGTTACTCTGGCTGTTCTGATGGAGAAGCCACAGTCAGAGTGATGGGCATAGGCTGCAAAGAGTGCTGTTGGCAGGGTAAGGTCAAGAACACAGACTTTCCCAAAGACTCTCAAAGTAATTCCTGTGCATTATTTATTGTCACTATATTTTTGTTAAACTGGCAGAAGAAAACTGCCCTCATGGTATTTGATAAGTGGGACATCTTAGGCAAGAGTGTCTTAAATGCCTCTTTGAATTGTTAGTGTTAAATAATGACAGAGCAAGGATTAAAACGTCAGCCTGTGGATTTCCATTTTCTTATCCCCGAGCACTCCTATTCCACAAACTTTAAAACTGGAGCTTTACGTAAATGAATTACTAATCAAAGAAAATGTAGAGAATAAAGAGACAGAAGGGAAATGGAGAGAACTCTAAAGAAATTTGACGGAATAAAGATAAACACTGAAAATGGTAGAAGTTTTGAATATGGCCCATATGTTCTTCTGAAGCCAGAAATTACCCAGACAAATAGGTGGGAATATATGGCTGCTAGACAAGCAATGTACCAGAAATATCCATTTAGGGATATAGTAATCAATATGTTATCGAGAACTGTGTCTTCAGAATCATGGAGATATGCTGTTCGAATGATGACTCAGAAATTTCAAAATTCTTGGTCTTTGGCTACTTATAATGAGTTATTGGCTTGAACCAGAACAGAGAAGACAGCCTTGTAGTGCAGAAAAAAACTGTACTCCCTCTTAGCTAGCTCCTTGAAAAAGAATGTTGTGATAGTTGGTGAAGAAGCACTTTCTAAAATAAGAATATCTGTTTGGGGTACAGAACAATTCTTAATATTTCAATGTTTAAAAGCCATAGTTTCCAGCAGTGTTGAAAATTAGTAGAGTATAATGTTCCAGAATTCTCCTGCCCCTTTTCTGAAGACACAGAGTGGGGCAGGAGGGCTTTGCTGCTATCAAGTCATGAGCTACATATGGCATACCTCTTGAGTACTTGCTGGCACAGACCTAATTCTACTCCCTCCATTGCCAATCTACTTTTCTTGCCTTTTAAGATATAGCAGAGTGAAGGTTATACCTTCATCTTTTTGATGGTGATATAGAACTTCATTCTCTAATAGAAAGATACTTTCTGAATATTTGTAAAGAGATCTTATTCCCAGGAGGGCTTAATGAATACCACAGGTGCCCAGATGTCAAGAAGATTTTAGGAATAGTCCTGCCTAGAGGCAGAATGACGTATCTTAGCGGGAGGTGTTTGAATTATGCTGGAATTCAGAACATGCAAAGACACACTATAGTACTTTATATCAATTCATTCCTATTCCTGGCTCTTAAGTAATAACAAGAGCAAAACAACCCTCCATGTTTCTACATGCTGAGGATGTGTGGGTTGCATGCGTATATGGGGTTAGGTTTGGAAAGAGAATGTCTTTACTCCTTAGTGAAGTGCCCCTCTTGGTGTTTGAGCCGCATAGTTCAAGTTTAACAGTCTATCTAAGAGAGAATACGTAGCTGAGGAAAGATAGATGCTCAGCAAAGCTGGGGAATCGGTAAAAGTTGTCGCCAATGTCTTTTTATGGGACCACAGTTACCTTTCTCCCCCATTGTGTGACTTTGTGATTCCCTTTATGTTCAGTTTTCCCATCCTAACCACTCTACCCTACCATTACCCAAAAGCCATATGCCAGAACTTTCCTGAGCTCTTGTCAAAATATTGACTTGGACCCTTTCCCCTTCCAGGCACAATGACATGTGACTGCACGTGTGTCTGTCATGGCTCACATAGCATCTTTTCAGATGTGATTTAGTGCCAGTCATGAAAAATGAACAGTGTTAACATACAAATCTGAATTTTGTACTTCTCCAAAACAACTGGGGGATCTAAAGATACTGGGTTTACCATCCTGCAGCACAACAATCTCAAGGAGTGGAGGGGCTGCTACCCCCTTCCCCTCAAGCAAGGTAAACACATTGTAGTTTCCCAAGCTCCCAGAGGGGTCTAGCACCTTTTTTATTGTTTACATGGGGTAGGGTGTGTGGTTAGGGACTTCTGGCCACTGTTAGTCTCCGCCC
The DNA here is from genome assembly GCF_010015895.1 of Lontra canadensis. Classification (NCBI taxonomy): domain Eukaryota; kingdom Metazoa; phylum Chordata; class Mammalia; order Carnivora; family Mustelidae; genus Lontra; species Lontra canadensis. The sequence goes on along the minus strand of NW_022630997.1, from coordinate 52,732,877 downwards.
TGGCCCTGTGGGAGCACAGTGGGGAGGAGTTCCGCATCCAGAAGCACAGAGGGGAGCTGAGCGGCCTGGAGGAGGGGACTCCATGGCCAGCAGTTTGGTCATTATTGGCTGTTCACCCATAGGTATCACTAAGGTCACACAGATTTGGGAAATCTTTTATGCTTGCTTTGTTATTTTACCCAGAGCAAAAACTAAATTAAAATAGCAAAAGGAAGGAATCAAAGATGAAAACTACCTACAGCCTCATCAGTGCTGTCTTTGAATGTGTTACCTGGAGAACTTTTTCATGGGTATATTCAGTGATTACCTATTTGAGATAATTGTAGATTGAATGGTGTTATTCTATATGTTCCCTTAACTTTATACTAGGAACCTACTTACTGTTCTGCCCTCTTTTTCTAAATCTCCTTCCAGTACCCAAAGTAACTCTACAAACAGGTAACAACATCAATAAATGTAGATCTAGGAGCATTTTGTTAGGAAAAAATGGGATCGTGCTGTGTACATTTATCTGCAACCTGCTTTTGTCATCTAACAATATACCATAGATACAAGGGAGGTTTATGTGACTTAAAAACCTGTGGCAAAGTCTCAAGGAGTGTCCTAGGAAGACTTTGTCTCTTCATAGAGGTTCTGTCTCTACCCACATGACTCTGAGTTAAGTAACATGAAGGCACTGGATGTATCTCAGGCATGGCTCACTGGGAAAGCCATGTGATTGGGAGTCTGGGCTTTGGCATCAGACAGATCAAAGTTTGAATACTTGCTCTGCCACTTATTGCCGGTGTCACCCTTGGGTGCAATTTCTGCTTTATTTAAGAAGCTAGCTGAGAGCTCATAATAAAGGCACAGACAAATGAGGTTCCCTCAAACCTGATACAAGTCAACCTTTAATTGACTTACCCAGGATTTAGCTGTAAGAAAATCTTAAAGTAAGCTATTTTGACTCTAGCATATATATGAATATAATGTATGATATCTTATCTTATTCTGAATTATATATAGGGAAGGGTATCATAATCTTTTTGGTGTTGAACTATTCTAAGGATCTTAATCATATCTCATTTTTATGTGTGTATGAGGGAAGTTATTAATTAATTCATTCATTTTGAAGTTTTGATCATGAATGAGACAAAAAAAATTATCTTTAGGGGCACTTGGGTGGTTCAGTTGGTTAAGCCACTGCCTTCCACTCAGGTCATGATCCTGGCATCCTAGGATTGAGCCCCACCCATATCGGGCTCCCTGCTCAGGGGAGAGCCTGCTTCTCCTTCTCTCTCTGCCTGTCACTCCCCCTGTTTGTGCTCTCGCTCTTCCTTTTTCTCTGTCGAATAAAAAAATACAATCTTTATTTTTTTTAATCTTTAAATAAAGCTAACAGCAAGGGATTCATGAAGTTTGTAGGAGATGAATTATGAAAAGTTCTCAGCTCCCTTCTGGCACCAGGTGGGCACGCGGTTGTAAAGAGTGTTCCCTTCTCCCTTCTGCCCACTTGCCCCATCACAGCCCTCCAGGCCTGGCCCCCGAACGCCTCCCTCAGGAAACCGTTGCTAACCTCCCTCTTTCTGTCTCCTCATCAAATCCCTTACAATGTTCTGAGTCGTTTTCTGCATCTTCGATCCCCTTCTCTCCACTGCCAGTCTGAAAGCTCCTAGATGAGTGGCAGGAACCGAATCCCTCCATCCCCTAAGGTTTCTTGGAAGGAAGACTTCGTGTAACTTCTACTCAAACCCTGGAAGACACAGAGCACAGGGGAACATGTGGAAAGAAAGCAGCTCCCCAGTACAGATGTCGCAGGTGTTTACCAGCTTCTTTGAGGGTATGCTCCCTCTGGGCTCTTGTCCCTCTGTCCCTTCTCCCTGTGGTGCTGCTGCCTGTTTTCTTTGCTCACAGCTCGCCTATCTTTTTTGGCTCAAGTGTTGGAGTACACATGTTAAATGCCCCATTGGCACCTTTTTGCTAGGGACTCGGGGGAAGAGATGCCCTAGAGTGGTTCCTAAAACTAGAGACCCAGCCCAGGGCCCTGGCAATGGGGCAGGAGCCTGTCTCCTGCACTCTCACTTGGGCACCAAAGCAAAAGATGTTGCAACCTTGTTTCCATCTCAGCTGTTGCACCAGCTTTCACTTAGGGCTTTACCCAGTTTCCGGATGTGCAACCTGGCCGCCGCTTCTTTTCCTTTGAAGGGCCAAAGAGTATCCTTTATACACCATTTCAAAGAAAATACAGCCTTCAATACTCCATCAAGTATCTTTATAGTGTTGTAGTTACTCAAAATAAAATTAGGTAGCTGTGCAATGATAAAGAGGATTTTAAGATTTTAAAAAATTCATTGCCATAATTTGTCTCCTAAATAATAACAACAGGATGAGCTATAGCCTCTTTTATCTGAATTTCTGCTGTCTTCGTTTACTCCATGACACAAGGCCCAAGACCTACATTATTGCATTAAGTTTGCAAAGCTATCGAGATGCCCTTGAGTGAGATTCATCATCTTGTCCTAAATTCTCCACACGCTCCACTAAAAGCCTAGTGGCAGACTGAAGGGATTGTCAGAAAGCATAAAAGACAAAATAAAAATTTTATGCTCTTTTAGGCAAGTGAAGATTTGCCCTCTAGCAATTTCTGATATTAACTCATTAATCCTCACAACCTATCCAGAGGATAGATTTCGGGTAAGAGTAGCCCCTGTCATCTCAATCGCCTTGAAACTTACACCAAACAGAGCACTGGCCATTCCCCAGGGCTTGGTCTGAGCATCTCCTCAGAGCCCAGGAGCCAGCACTGGGACAGACAGGATACTGACATGTCTCTCCTACTCCCTTCCTCTGTCACCAGGACCGGCAGTGGCATAGGACCTGTGCTTGATTGAACACACAGCTGTTACCATCTTGAATTTTTGTTCAGATGAATGTTGAGCAAGAAATCCTGCATTTTCATTTTGCACTCCCCTCCCCCAAATAATATAGCCAATCCTGCTTCTCACACCTCTTAGAAGAAAAGACACTGGTGGTCAAGCATTTAGGTCAAGACACGTGTCCTTGATCTTCAGACTGTTGCCAGGGATGCAAGAGTGAAGTCCACATGTCCTGTTGCCTCATCCGTACTGAAGTTTCACTCTGCTTGTTTAAAACTAAATTGGGCCGTGTGCTGAGAATGGTATCTAATGCTGAAGTCTAGATATTTTCCTTCTAAATTCTATTTATGCCACATTGACTTTATGTTTTCTTGGTTTGAAATCCTGTTTATTTTACTTTATAGTGTTTTTAATTGTTGCCATATAATACCATACCTTCTTTGCATGTGGCATCTCAACAATGTGCAATTTCTAATAGTCAGCATGAAATCATAACTTAGGAAAACATTGCTGAGCTAATTACAGGGGCTATCAAAATAAATCCAAATCTTTTCTGGGCCACAGTCCATATCTGAATCATAGTAAGTGTGAAAATGTTTACAAATCATTACAAATTTTCCACATAGTTTCTCTCAGTGTTAGGACCAATCGTGTTTTTTCAGACATTTGAGCCGAGGTGTTGGATCGTCTCCAATGAGAATACTGATTTAGGAAAAGAGTTTCTTAGAATTTTTAAAAATCAAAAGACAAAATTAAGATAGCCCCTAAAACATAAACTGTAAGGAACATATATTCACAGAACTATTTGAATATACCCATGAACATAATATATTGGTTATTTTGGAAAACATTGCACTGATGTTGTAAAGGCAAGAAATAGAAGTAGAGTAGATAGACAATTTAACTATTTTGTATATTTTAATGCATTCACAAATGAAGAAAATCCTATTTAGAAAAAAAAGAGAATTATTGTAATAAGTATTTATGTAATGTTACTTTTGTGACATTAGAATTGAGCTGCTACATCAGCATAATTCTAAGACTGATTTTTTTGTCACTTTATATAAGATTCATTGTACTTACTATGTGCAAGGCTTTGGAAGAATCCATCAGTGTTCCACGTTTCTTACTCCATTCACATGTTCTTAATCCTACAAGGTTGAACAACTAGAAATACATTTTGAGAAAGAGTGAACTCAAGCTCTTCCATATCCTTAAAGCTATGCCTGTAAAAAATCAATTATTATATTTTAAAATTCAAGGAAAGGGAGTTTTGCTTTTGTATTCTGATAAAAATGGTCTATGTGTGCTTGGGTCTAAAAATCAGTTTCAGGATGTTCATGAACCCTCCAAATTGTATGTGAAATTCTGAGTGGATGTATATTGTCCTGGTGTGAGCATTTGTAGCTGTCACCTGATTCTTACAGAATCCATGACTCCAAGCACTACCAGATTGCCTGATGTACTGCCTTCTGCTAAGCTGCTCAGTCACTATCATGAGACCCTGGTGCTCTCAAAAACCATGAAGTCCAAAATAAGCCATATTCTTTGTTCTGAAAATCCTCTGGGATTCTATAGTTGGATCATTTTGTTGTACTTGGCATCCTCTGGTTCTGTGATGATTCTTCCTGTAAGTGAGGTGTATATTCTCCATGGGGATACAAAGTAATTTTGAGCCATAATTATTTTTGGCTACTGCAGCTTAGCTTAGATACATGTCGTATCCTCTGATATTCATGCAGTGTGATCCATGGTGTTCTGAGAATGTCAGAATAGAGAGCATAATTTTTTTTTTGCTAGAAATAGAAAAGAATTTCCAACTTGATTAGTATTTTGTTAAATAATATGTGTGAAAATAAGAAAGATAACATGTTGATAACACTGTGGATTGCTAAAAGTGGAAATTATGATTGTGGTGAAAATGATTCAAAGGAATTCATTGAAATCTCATTTCTATCTTACTTAATAATGCTTTTTTCTAAAGACGAAAATTTGGTTACCTAACACAAAATATGACGCTTTAAGTACCACCCTCCAGAGATACTGCAATGGGCTGTATTTAATTTAATTGATCTAGACCTCCTGTCCAATGAAACAAAACTTCCCATATGGCACTGCTTTGGGAGGAGGTTGAGAAAATTTGAATAGAAGTAAGTAATTCTTTAAATATCTTCATGATGATATACTTATGTCTATAATGATTTCTAATCTGTGAAAAAGCAAAGAATTTGATGATCTATAAAATAAAGAACCGTGGTTATATCTAACACTTGACCTCACACTTGGGATACACCACTGGCTTTGGGGAGATAGAGCATTTTAGTTTACTCGTTATCCGTTGTCTTTCTCTCTTAGTAATCCTAAGCTAATTTTCTTTTGAGTATAATTTCCTCCCAAAACAACATGTTTAGTAATGGAAAGATGACTTGTCCCCAACACAAAGATGGATCCAGACCGGCTGAAATGAGTCAGCAAATTTACTCTCTGACATAATGACCATAGCCCACTGAGGGTCAGTGCAACACAGATCTTTGCTGAGAGTTTCTGGAAAAAATAAGTTTATATCCTCTTCTCTGAGAGCTACCAGGGGAGATCTCTCTTCTACTGCTTAATGTGAGTTAAGAAGCATTTAGTTCCCCAAAGCTGAGCCTTTCTTGGATGAAGCATAGACTTTGCAGGTAGAGAGGACAGTCAGAAAGCAAATAGGATCTTTGACGACATTTAATTTCTTTTTAAAAATTTTTTATTGAGGTATAATTGACATATAACATTATATTAGCTTTAGGTGTGCAACATAATGATTCCATTTTTGTGTATATTGCAAAATTATCACTATAATAAATCTAATTAACATTCATCACCATAAATAGTTGCAAAGTTGTTTTTCTTGTGATGACAACTTTTAAGATCTACTATCAAATATATCATGCAGTATTATTACCTGTAGTCACCATGCTACACATTACATCTTTGTGGCTAATTTACTTTACCTTTCTCTGTCTGACTTGTTTCATTTAACATAGTGCTCTAAAAGTCCAGCCATATTTTTGCAAATGGCAAGGTTTCCTTTTTTTTTTTTTTAAAGATTTTATTTATTTATTTGACAGAGAGAGATCACAAGTAGGCAGAGAGGCAGGCAGAGAGAGAGGAAGGGAAGCAGGCTCCCTGCTGAGCAGAGAGCCCAATGTGGGACTCGATCCCAGGACCCTGAGATCACGACCTGAGATGAAGGCAGCGGCTTAACCCACTGAGCCACCCAGGTGCCCAAGGTTTCCTTCTTTATGGTTGAATAATATTCCATTGTATATATGTTCCACATTTTCTTTATCTGTTCATTCACAGTTGGACATTTAGGTTGTTCCTTATCTTGCTTATTGTAAATAATGCTGTGATGAATACGGGAGTGTATATATTCTTTGAGTTAGTGTTCCCATTTTCCGTGGATAAATATGCAAAGGGGAACTCCTGGATCATACAGTAGTTCTATTTTTAATTTTTTGAGGAACCTCTATATTTAATCCTTCATTAATTTCTGAACCAAACCTTGCTTGAATGCTCACCTACCTTTACCTCACCAGCTGGTCATTAAGTTACCTTTTGGGTTGTTTTTTCTGCATCATGCAGATGAGATTGTAGAGTCTATAAATCTAGAAATACCAGCATGGGACAGTTGAACACATCAGCAATTTTTTTCTCTAAATACTATCTTTAACACTTTTTAAATAATATAGAGTAAAAATATTTTTGGATATAGTAATGAAGCCTGAAAAATGTTTCCTAGATTCAAGTGATGAATAAGCATTTACTGAATAATAATGAGAGTAATATTTATTGACTACATATATGTTCACAATAATAAACAAAAGCTATTTTCTTTATGACAAAACTGAAGCTTTGTTTAAGTAACTTGTCAAAAGTCACCAAGTAGGTGGCAGAGACAGGACTTGAATCCATGTCTGTCAAACACAAAGCTTACGTTCTGAATGCCCACCATGTATCCAAACCTCAAAAGACTAAATGCAATTATTGTTTAAAGTCGTTGGCATCCTCATGGAGATACATGCTTCACTCATAAGAACAACACTCAAAAAGTCCAATGGTACAAAGCACAACAAAATGATGGATCTGTAGACTCTTAAAGAGAGTTTTCAGAGCCCCATGCCCTCAAGCAAGTGACAGAGGGGTACCAGGAAGAGCTGTGACCTACTTGAAGGAAGTGGAGTAATGTAGGAATGTAATAAGTAAACTCATCCTCTGGGTTTCAGGCTCCTCATCTTGCAAATGACCCAGTGAACTGAGTAATTTTTAAATTCCCTTCTAGCTCATATAATCACATAAGCCTTGTCAGAGGAAGATTTCAGAGCAACCTCATATGAAGTTTCAGTTTTAGTCTTTAAATATGGAGCTAAATTCATCTTTTGGGTGATATTAGATATTTCTTTTATAACCTCATTAGCAGGATTCTGAATCATGGCTAGACAATTTTGATCCCCAGATAAATTAGTCCATGGAATAACACAACCAGGAAAAATAAGATTCTGTTCAAAGAAATATGGCTGATGCTATTCCATGCATAGAACACAGTTTTGTCTAGCTTGGATTTTTCTGATCAATTGTTGGCTGATTCTGTTATATTACATTACATAGACCTTTAAAATATGTTACTTATAATACTGGCAGTTTTCCTGCCAATAACTTTATGATTTTGAATGTCCAATAGGAAAATCAGGAAGAAGATGAGTATTTGTTGTTGAGTCTTGTGATTCTCATCTTAACACATTGTTTTCCAAATTGGCTCAAGAGCTCAAAGTCAGATTCAGATGTTAAAGGAAAACTCTACTTTGATTGCTTTCCAAAGATCAGGGTTGAATAAATGTGTCATAGAGTTCCTTTGACAATGATGTTTTAGATGAAAAGCTAGTATCAAGTCACTGAATTAAGGCCTGATTTCATGTTTTCTGTAATAACACTCTATCATCGTCAGACATCTACCAGTTTGCATACAAAGTAGAAAACCTGTCTGCACCTTCTAGCCCCAGAGCTCTAGCTCACCCCATCACTTCTTAAAATTACTAATGCATGTGTATTGCACAGAAGCTCTTTAGAGGGACACATCTTTCAGAAAGGAAAAAAATCAGAAATATTTTGCAACATTACACAGAATGACCCAGTCTGACAAACTGGCATACAATGTATCAGTATAATATTGTCACAGAGCAATAAATAAGTACAAGAAGTCTGCAGATGACCGGAAGCCACAGGAACAATTTCAGGTCTCCTGGGTCCTATCTAGTGCACAGAAGAAGTCATTTATTAAATGGAACTCCAGCCATGAAAAATCTTTTTTTTTTTCAGCCATGTAAGATCTTATATAGCTTTGAGGAGTAAGTTACATCCTGAGGAAGTAAGGTTAATTGAACTCCTTTATGAAAGGGGGTCCTATCCATATCAATGAACTTTGTGGAATGTGAAAATGACCCAGGGCCTGTGAGATTGCTAACATTTCATAAATTTTGTATAACTTATCCCCAAATTTGTACCACAGTGTACCACATAACACAGAGATTTATTAAGGTGGTTAATAGTAAAAATTAGGTTGACATGAATAGCATTTAAATCTTTATTAAAATAACATCCAAGAGGCCCACAACACTCAGCACTCATTATTAACACATTAAATGGCAGGTACATATAGCAAATAATAGATCACCTATAGGCCTGAAGGAGTTAATGCAATTGCCTCAGTCACACTAGGGCAAGACTGAAAACTGAGAATCTGATTCTTTAGCATTCATTCATTGATGAGAGGGCCAGTTGTCATTATTTCTAGAAGAGCCAGATACAGTATCCTTATGTCCTCTTACTTTCCAGGAACATATTTGTCGAATAAAGTGAACATTGAATAATATTTTTGCGTTGACTTGCACTATTCTCCCATAAAAATGTTCTTTCCTAGGCATATTGTTCCTTGCTGTCTACAAAACACATCTTACCTTCCTTTTTCCATCACTAACCATATTACTTAGCATTCCATAACCTGAAACTATCTTTCCTCAACCTTGCTACATTCCACCAAGACTTTTGACCCTGCTCCAACATTGCTACCAATACCCCTACACACACACACACACTCACACCCAACCAATATCCTCTCTTTCATTCTGTGATTTCTGTTTATGTGATCCTCTCCACAATGAGTTCATAGGCAGCTAGGAGATAGAAAGCATGCCTTACCTCTCTGGGCATTCCCCACTGTATATGAGAATTCTTCCTTATAGTCAAAATGGAGATACCAGAAGGCTGACTTAGATAGAGGCAGCATCTTCTTTTTTTGATTGACACTCGATTTGTAACTGACCTGGGAGATGCTGGACACACTACTATAACTTTGTCTTCATTCCATTATGCTAGTCGTTGTTTTTCAAATTATGTGACATCAAGAAGATGGCTGTTTTAAGAAGTCTGGCTATGAAGGAATGAAAAAACCTGAGTCAATTGCATAAAGAGAAGGTGGGATCAGGAAAGGGATTGTTTTATGGACAGGGCTTGTAGAGAGACTGAGAGTGTCCATAAGTTGCAGGAAAGAGGGTGGTGGAGCAATACAGCCTGAAGTGATGGCTGATGATGCAACATCTCAGAAATGGTGAGAGAGGATGGCGTCAGCTGGAAGTGTTTCACATACTTAAACAAAAAAAAGTAGGGGTGCATCTGACTGTTGATTTCAGTTCAGGTCATGATCTTAAGTTTGTGGGATCGAGTCCCACATTGGGCTCCATGCGGAGCCTACTTGAGATTCTTTCTCTCACTCTTCTTCTGATCCTCTCCCCCTGCCCTGGCTCACTCTTCTGCATGCATGCTCTCTCTCTCTCTCTCTAAAAAATAAACAACAACAACAAAGAAAAAACACAAATAAATACATAAAATAAGATAAGATTAAAAATACACATTGGTCTGTGATGGGAAATAAAGGAAGGCATATCCAAGTTTTCAAACATGACAGTTCAGGTGGATGTCCATTTGAATCTCAATATATGATGTGAAGATGGTCAACAGGCAGCCTCACTGATGGATATTAGCACGCGCCAAGTGTTCATCACCTACCACACACTGTACCAAAGCTCTCGCATACGTTATCCCATTCAGTTACCACCCTGGCAATTTAACATGCTAACACCATGAAATTATTAAATGCATTAAAAACTTCCACCAGGAAAGTTTATCAAAAGGGTAATTTGTTTTTTAACTGAGTGGTAGCAGAACATCTTGATGCCATTTACAGGAATCGAAAGAATGTATTTACATAGTGACTGCCTCAGAATAACTCCCTCCACGGAAGTTCCCATGAGGCAGTTACAGTGCGTTCTGGAGTTGTAATAAAGCAAATGATTCAGTAAGTTGAATTCTTCCATTGTGTGATTAACAAAGACACAGAACATTACACATATCACCAAACTGCAGTGTGCTCAGAGTGATACAGCTTTAGTCTGAGAGCCTTGAGGACTGGATATATATATACTGGATGGAAACTGTTGTCCAGAGAGAAACCAGCCTTATCTGTAAAAATGTTTAGAGCAAAGTCCAGAAACAGGGTTTTCTTATTGTTTTGTTTTGTTTACCTTTTTTTTTTTTAAATTACACAGGTAAACCAGGCATCATTTTAAGGTATTTTTTTTTTTTAAATCAAGGTACACATTTTTCAGAAAACCCTTTTATATTTTTCAACAGTATTATGTAAGAATATCACTGAGAAATACCGCAAAAATATGAACGATCTGGATAGCATTCACGTATGAGTCTCAATCATCGTAAGTATTTATGTTCTGAATCATGAGTTAATTTTTTTTTCCTAGTCATTGGGATGAGTTAATATGTGGAAATACAGAAAAGTGGGAAACGTTACTACTAGTACTAATAATAAGGCTAGGGGAGCTACAGAATATTTCAGAGAAGTAGAAACAAATTAAATTAAATTTTAAAAGGTAGCCTAAAGCCAAGAAAGCAGGCTCAAGAAGTCCAGCCTCTCATCAAGATTGCTTCACTCATGACATCAATGTCCATGCAAACTGACCTGTATTCCCCTAGGTTCTCCCAGAGAGCCTAGAGCTGCAAAGAACTAACCTTCAACTCAAGAGGACAGTCTCACCACACCGCCAAGATACCACTTCTCCAATCAGTGCACGAGGATTCTTGAAACATGATCAAAACAGACCGACTGAGTCATTAAAACACAAAGAATGAAATATGAATTCTTGACAATACCTATGGCATTCCAAAATCCAAAAGAAAAAAAAGATTACATTGTGATGAGACTGACAAAAAAGAATATATATACATATATTTATTTGTTGCTTTAACTCATACAGTAGAAAGATTATATTACAGCTGGATTTTATTATTCTACTCAATGCGCATAGATTTTCGAGGTACTATATCTACCTCATATCAATAAATAACATTAAATGAAGTAGGACTGATTCATGGCTGGCATAAATTTTTTTCTGTATTCCTACTTTCTGCGGACATTGCTGCTATAGTGTTTGCTCTCTAATACCAGCACACACACACACACACCGCAATCATAACCATAAACTAAATGACTACATACTCAAAATAGAAGGCTGTTAGAAAATACTCACACTAATTGATAATGACATCATGCTGGTGTGCACATTACAATGTAAATGAGGCTTCCGGACTCATTTATGGCTCTTTTATTCAAAGTTTAGTACTTAGTACTTTTTTTTCATGGTTTAGAAGGTTCTTCTTAAGGCTGTGGGATTACTTATTCCTTCTGATTTTGCCCCTTGGAATTGGACCAAGAGTACCAATTTTTAACTGTATTTTAAAACAGATGCTTACCAGCAATGAAACCGAATTGAAACGTCTCATGGAAACCACATTACTGAAAGAAAACAAGCAAAGAGAAAAACCGATTAACAGATTTATCCACGCAGCCATTTGGCTTTATTAAAAATTTGAATTATTCTCTGCATCAAAATATAATAGCAGTTTCTATGCTTCTGTCTGAGTGCCTGTGAAGAGAAAGCATCCAAATGAATACTCTTCACTACTGATACAATTTGAAAGGTGGCTTAAAATACATCTCAAGCACATCTGTATGCTTAAGTGACTTCTCAGGGTCATAGGAAAGATCAAGGAATAATGCAGAACTCTAACCTTTCCCTGAAGTGTTTGCAAAACATAGCTGGATTTAGCAAAACCTGGAAAGAAAACAGTGCTGATATAAGGCTCAGCTTTCCTTTGGTTCTCATTTGTGATGATTCACAACAAGACCACATGGTTTCCCTATGTCTCAACTCCTTTTTCTAGAAACTCATGTTTCTAGAAGCCTGCATTATCCACAACACTAAGAAATAGAAAAGACTGTTGGAGGATTGCAGAGTTGGAGTCCTGATGGAGATATAGAAAATATTTTTTTCTTCTTCCTTAAGTTATGGGAAGCATATCAATCACATCTTTTGGTAGTAAATTCTTAAGTGCAAGTAGGCTTATGTTTAATCCACTTATAAGAACATTCCTTGATATTTAGAATAATTGCACTTGACATATATAAATCATAGCATGTAACTCCTTGCCTAGATATTTTTTACCAATTACATTTTTCATAACGAAGTTGGGAAAAGACTTCTGGTGTTCTCATTTTCAGAGCGCTGAGTAAGTTTTTAAAAAATTACTATAAGGTCTACCAAAGTGAAGGGGGATCAAACAATTCATTACCAAAAATAAATTACTGAGATGCCAAATTGGGATCAGAAATGATGGAAGCATTAAGAGAAGGAGATCGTGATGATCTCACCAAGTGATATCACTGCAGTCATTCTTCAGTGCAGTAGTCATTTGGCAGAGGGATGGTCTGACAGTAGCTCTGCATTTTGCTTAGCTGAGAGCTTCCCTTGTAGCATAATACATCGTGGAATTGAAAGCATTCAGCTTTGTTTTGCAATTCACAATTCAGCCCAGGTGGGCCACTATTACACAATAACTGTGCAGCTGTTAGCATCATTGCCTAAATTGCCCTTCCTTTTTAAAATTTACAGTATAATCTGCTCAACCAATAGATACTAATGTCCAAAAACTCAGCTCTTATTTACCATTTACTCCCTATAAAGGTCCAGAATAACTAACAAATCATTCTCAAAGGAATTCCAATTATGCTGCTTGTTCCCTTAAAGAGTATAAAGGAGTAAAATGTCAGCATTGTGTGTAAGAAATAAAGTGCTCATAACACCTGCTAACAATACATACTGTATAAAGCACTTAGCCTGTAATGCGTTTCTGGAAATCATTTCAGAAATTTACAAACATAATTTTTGGCCTATCTTCCCACCATTGTAAAGACTCTACCATGTGCTACAATTTTTATCTGAATTGCCTGATTCTCCATTCACGATGTTAACATGGAGGGAGTGTTTTAGAGATATATAGGTTACATCAAATACATAGATTTTTGTCAGTTAATGCTCATAAAAATTAATAGATTCTGCCAAAACTTTCTCAATGAAGTTCATTTTTTTAACTGATTGCGTTTGTCTTTATCCAAAAGCTGTTGAGCACATCCAAAGAGCTTTGTTCAGTCTGACAAAATGATAAGTAGAGCATGTGTTTACTCATTTGTTTCCAAGGCTTTAAAAATATTTTTTGATGTTCTAAGTGCCTTCAGAAAGGATAATAAATTAAACCAATTAGTGGGCTGAGGACTGAAGGAAGGGTCAAGCCCAGGTATCGTCCGTAACTTGTCAGTGGATGTTACCTAAATTAACAGACTAAGAGTCTCTATTTTACTGGTGATACTGACTACAGGCTAAAGAGGCTTTTAGTCAGTTTTGGCAATTTTTGTGAGATTTATAGGAAGGGGAAGATTTTTTTTTTTTCATCAATTTCTGCAACATCATGTTTAAAATTAGCTCATATGCAAACAAACTCACCCAGACTCTTGCCCCATACAAGCATCTGGCTTTATTGTTCACACTGTCCGTGCGGGCTTAGTATCTATTTTCTGGAATAATGTTTCCCTCTGACATGGGTATTTCCACTCCAAAGTATTTTACTAACAAGCATATGAATGAATATACCTGGCCCAGTTTATGACTATAATCTCTGTGAGCAATTTCTCAGTTTGTGTCGTTAAAAAGTTATCTGATCCTCATTCGTTCTTTTCTGTTCTCCAAAATAACTTCTATTCATTAATTATTTATTTTATATGTATGAAATGTGTTCACTGCCCAAGGACTTCTGGGCTTGTGCATAAAATTTAAACTAAGTTCAGCAGCTAAAATCCCTTTTAAACTATAATGAAATTACCAAGTTAATGGAGCGGTGTAATCAAACCAGAGTTAATAAATATGGTGTGGCCTTAACAGATGCCAAAAGAACAAATGTCAATAGATATTGACAATTTGCCATGTGAAAACATGACATTTATTATGTTTATACTCATGTTGTCACACATTTATTATTTTTATGGTCCAGTTATACTGAGTGCATTGGAATCACAGTATTGGGCCTTATGGGAAAGAAAAAGGAAACAATTTTCCACTATCCAAAAGTAAATTATCCAGGATTTAAAAAAAATAGTGCACAATTAAGTTCGCACAATTAAGACTAAGGGGTTAGTCTATCAAAACGCACACACTCCTGCTAACACACAGTGTGAAAAGTTGTCATTAAAGCTTGGTACAAACTCAAGAGTCTGGACAAAGGTTTTTAGTTGTAAACATACTGGATGGTGGTTGATGCACCTCTTTGTGTCTTTTACTCTTCAGTGAGGAAAACATTTTAACTTGCGGGGGTCCTTTTTTCTCATGTAAGCACATAATCCTTTGGAGCAAACATGGGTCTTCACTTCTCTTATAAAACCCTGGTAAACATCTGCTTGCACGGCATGTTCTGTATTTCAGTTTCTGAATTCAAGAATGAAAGAGCGCCTAAAACTGATTACAGAATATAGGATCCTTTGACTTAAATGTGCTTTACCAAATTTTGCCTCATCCCTAACCTAGAGAAAGAAAGGCATAGCAAAGAGTACACATCATCTTTTGGATCTCATTGTTCATAGGTTCTTTTTTTATATATTCAAAGCAGCAATGACGAACTGCCAGAAAACAGAGATGTGTTTTTTTTTTACTTTGATTAAAAAAAAGTAAGAAATCATATTATTGATGTACTATTTTTGTTAACAACATTGAAATGCTTTTAGCTTTCCTTTATAAAAAAAATTTAGTGACTAAGCCAATGTTTTGGAAACAGGATTTGGGCTGTAGAAACAAGTTATTTTTCAAGGGAAGATATGAGAAATTCTTTATGAAGAATCATAATTAATATGATCATTAGCAGGTGCCTGAGTGGCTCAGTGGGTTAAGCTGCTGCCTTCGGCTCAGGTCATGATCTCAGGGTCCTGGGATCGAGTCCCGCATCGGGCTCTCTGCTCAGCAAGGAGACTGCTTCCCTCTCTCTCTCTCTCTCTGCCTGCCTCTCCATCTACTTGTGATCTCTCTGTCAAATAAATAAATAAAATCTTTAAAAAAAAATATGATCATTAGCTCCAGGGAGTTTGAACACAATGGTTTGTGGGTAGTTAAACTTTTAAAAAATTGTTTTAAAAGGACTTTGGTTGATAGCTGTTGGAGTGGAATAACTAGATACATGTAGGTTCATTTTACTATTCTCTCTACTCTTGTGTAAATTTGAAATTTCCCATTAAAAATGGAAAATGATATTGCTTATTTATGATAGAAAATTTACAAAGTACAAATAAGCAAAAAAAAAAAATCACCAAAAGAAACTAAATATTTTAATGAGCATTTCTCCAGTTCTTGTACTAAATGTATGTGTATAGATTACACATGATTATTATGCTGTATGTCTTTGTACTATACTCTTTTAATTTATCATGAATGATTTCTGAAAAATGATACTTCATAACTATATAAAATCTCATGTCTTGTATTTAATTAGATTTATTTTATCTTTTCCTCCTTTTTAGACATTATATTTTTTCTCCCCTCCACCCCCAATGTTACATGAAAAAGTACAGATGGGATTTGTAGACATTTACATTTATGCCCTTAGAATACATTTATAGAAATGTAATTCACAAGCCAAGGAGTATGCAAACATTTATATTTTTACGTATATAGTCATATGAACTTCCAGAAACTGTACTAACTCAGATCTCCATAAAAAGTACTGTAATTCCCCCCTTATCCATGAAGGATACGTCCCAAGACCTCCAGTGGATGCCTGAGACCAAGAATAGTATCAAACCCCATATGTACTACATTTTCCCGGTACATGCATACCTATAATAAAGTTTAATATATAAGTAAGGATCAGTAAGAGGTTAACAATAATTATAATAAAATAGAACAATTATAACAATATACTGTAATAAAAGTTATTTTACGTGGTTTCTCTCTCTCTCTCAAAATAACCATGTACTATACTCACCGTTCTTGTGACAATGTGAGATGATAAAATGTCTGTGTGATAAGATGAAGTAAAGTGAAGGACGCGGGCATTATGAGTGACATAACATCAAGCTACTGATGACCTTTTGATGATATGTCAGAAGGAAGATCACTTGCTTCCAGACCAGGGTTGTTGGAGGATAAATGAAACCACGGGAAATGAAACCATAGGTAAAGGAGGACCACTGTGCCTGAGAATGTGCACTGATCCACACATTTGTGAATCTTGATAAGCAAGACATGCTTCACTTTCTGTAATTGCTAGTTCTTTCATCCTTAGTGAAGTTGAACAGCTTTCATGTGTTTCTTTTCATTAATATTTCTTCTTTCAAGATGTGGCTATATACACCCTTGTCTAGTTTTCTCCTAGAGGTGGTGGGTACATTTTTCTCTCTCTTACTATTTCATCTCCATTTAAATAATTCCACTAGTTCAAAACAAAATAAGTTTTGGGTTTATATTGTGTGTCTTGATTTTTCCACATTAAAATATAGTTTCCGTATAAAGGAAACCATTTTCAACTTATTAACCAACCACTGGAGAGAATTCACTCTAGTGACCAAAATAATAATTATGGAAATGACATTATTAATGCCTACATCTCATGTTAGAACTAGCAGTAAATAGTGTATATTTCACCTGGGTAAGAAGGTGAACTTTAGGTTTAAGTCTATAAATGAGTTGAGGGGTGACAAGGTGAAATTATAAGGGTCTGTTGACATAGCAGTGGCAGTCTTAAATTCAAGTGAATTATCTTGCCCCCAACATCACAACAATAATGTCCCTTCAAGTTCCATTACCTAACGTCAATGATTGAGTAATGAAATTATGAAGGTTTTTACACTATTCTATTTCCTTAATGGTATAATTATATAGATTAAAATAGGTGAGAGAAAAAAACTGTTTTGATCATTGAACTATTTTATATTCACAAAAGGAGCAATATTTCCTAGTTTCATGTGAGCAAGTATGGGCACAAACGATGCTATTTCCTAATTCCTTAGGTAGTTGTCATTTTAGAATCATTTCCATGTTTACATCAATGGATTTCAACTGATGTATGCCCTGCCCCTTGATATTTTTAAAATTATGCTTCAAAACATAAATAGATGAAAGTGTTATATTGTTTATATAAATGTACTGCCTATAGTCTATTTTAACATATGATTTAATAACTATAAACATTTATTCGCTGATTATAATATATACTTGTTTATAACTATAAAAAATAGCATAATGAGACTTCCAGCCATGTCAGTCTCACTATTAAATTTATTCTAATATTCTAACTTGGTTACATAGTGTTAAAACAAAAACAAAACCTTGATCTACATAAGTAATTTTAAATGATAAGTTTTAAAAGCAAGCAAACAAAAACCAAGCTTTCCCATAGTCTCAAGATTCTCAAGATATTCTTCAATTAAGTAATTCAAAACTTAAGATAAAATCAAGGTTTAGTCACTAATTATATCTCAGCTTTTCTCAAATATAAGTCAGGCAAAAAGCATCCAAACCTAACAAACAGTACTAAATTACCTTTCATATCACATTATATAAACATGTTATGGGTTCCCTTGTTAATAAATTGTCAACAATTCCATAATGATGAGAACACATACCCAGCAGACATTTCTGATCCTACCCTGTGCTACCCATGAGGTATTTCATAGTTTTATGTTGAACAGACATGCCAAGACTTGATTTTTTAAAAAATCATGCAAAATTTAAACATGTGTAACCAATGAAACATTTATACAAATACATATATTTCATGCACAGAGGTCAAAAAAAGTATGCATGCAGGCATTCAAAAAGCTCCTAACCCAGTTTTCAGAGGTCAAGAATCCTCCAGTATGTTAACATGTGGATTATAGTATTGTGAATACACGTTTTAAAGATATGGCTAATAATAGATGTTTTGAAAAACTAATGTGACATCAAATTTCGGTGTAACCTCCAAACAGTTTGTGAACCACTGCCTTGAGACACAACAGTGTCATGTCACTTGGGCTTTTAATCAGGTAGTCCTGAGTTTAAATTCTATCACCTTTACTAAATAGCTGTGTAATCCAGAGTAAATAATTAACTTCTTCAAGCTTCAGTGACTGCATCCGGGGTGAGATTTAAATAAGATAATGTGCAGAAAGCAGTTAGCCTGAACACTAGTTATGATAACGGTGATGAAAACCTTTACTCAGGCATCATCTTTTCTGTGCCGCCTATCCTGACCATCCTACTTAAAAATGCAACGTGCCCAAATTCTTCCAAACCCACCCTTCGGATCCCCTTCACTCTGCTCTATTTTTTCCCCATAGCACTTACCACTTCCTAACAAACCATTAACCATCAACCAGTAGGATATGATTTCCAGTTCAAGAAACATCACCTACCTCATGCTCTTTGAAGATCTTAACTTCTCAGACTCACACAGGCAAAAAAGCCTTCCAAAATATTAATTAGTGGGTTCTTATATTTGAAATAGAATCTAGGTTTATTGACTCACTAGAGTGGAATTTGAAAGGAAAGAGGGCTTTTGTTCACCAAAAGCTCACAATAGTGCCTGCCCCTAGTCTGTAGTCAATAAACATTTGTTGAACAAATGGATGAATGAATGGTAAGAAAATGCTTCAGGCTCTATTATCAGCAGTTTTAAACTGCCTTAAATAGTGGAGAAAATTCCTTTTACTCCATTTTCAGTTCTTACAACCCAATATAATCATATAATTAAGCAGTATTACTGGAGGTGGTTAGTTAGAAGCAGGACTCTAGCACTGTGTTTGTCTTCCCATGAATGGATACAACCCAAGCCAGTTTCATGGGCACCCCCATCTAGGTTTTAGTAGGGAAGACATAGAAGTCTCCCTCGGCAAAGAGGAAAGTTAAAATTTATAGTGGTTTACCACTTCAGAAAGAGCCTAACACCTGATGTTGGAGAGGAGTAGATAGAGGAGTAAGATAGGAGTAGATTTTCCAGCAGTGTATGGAAAAACAGGACATTTTCTGTCCAGTCCAGAGAGAACAGTAATTCTGCCGATGGATTCCAGAGGACACAACAACAATAAGAAACTAGAAGCATGTTCTGTCCTGTTGTCTTGGGGTGTTCTTGGAATCTGGACCTAAGACTACTGCTCTACCATTCATGAAATCCAGGGAATAGTCCAGCTCATCTTGAGTACGGTCAAGTTTCCGTGAGAAGGCTGTCACATAGACGATAGCTAGGCATCCAGGGGTGGGTTGCCTAGACAAGAGCAGCCCACTAGCCCTTTTGAAATCTACATTTCAAACATATTTCTAATACTTACTTGAGTTGCTGCACTTTACAAACCTGCATCAGTCAACTTAGTATCTATGCCCACGGTGTTAACTACTTTGAGAGAGAGTTTAATGTTAGAAAGAAAAAAAAAATTGTCTCATTTGCTTAGAGGATCTAGGTCCCAAAGAGGGGATTGTCCTAGCACTTCTACCAAGGGAAGGTAATTCCAGAGAAAGTAGAACTTATCTGAAGACTCTGGCCAAATCTCTTTTGGAGCTTACTCCTAAAGACAGGAGTGCAGTTCTGCACTGTGGTGGTTTCAAATAAGGTGTTTTTTTGTTCTGTTTTGTTTTGTTTTTTAATTTGACTTCATTTTCTCTCTCCAAAGTCTGAAGATGACTTTTGTTCTACCATCCACCTTCTCTTCTCTTATTTTCCAATCTTATATTCTCCTTTTTCTAGGCAAATATTCGCAGTTTAGATGACTCAGCATAAGGAAATATTTAATGATTTTCTAAGAAGAACAACTGATGTTACATGAAAAAAAGTCATTTTTCCTAAAGTTACTAGCCAATCAAAAGTTTCACTTGACAGGATTTACTGTACTACCCTGTACTCAAGCTGTGTCTACCAGGATACTTGTGGCCGTAAGGTGGCACCATAATGGGCATGTGGAACTATTATCACAGTTAACAAGATGGAAGTTAACCAATAGTTACAAATTGCTATGACACTGAGTTGTAATCTTACAGAACTAGCTTTCCAGCACATATAGACAATCAGCTTTTTCAAAAAAAAGTTAATGACTTCTATTATAAAATAAAATAGAAAATGACAGAAAATTCTGTGATACCTTAGTGTACTCCTCTGAAAGCTGCATAATGATATCATGAATTTCTGTAGTGTAAATGCTTAACCCAGCATAAAGGCACACAAAAATGTGTTCCATCTTAAAAGACACACTTGAAACTTTTGATGAAACAGAAAAATAATGTTTAAAATTATACAATTTCTTGTAGGGAATCAAGCATCACCACAGCTACAAGTATATTTTCTATTGATTTGTTTGCATTTTCATCATCCGGCTCTACCTATTAATTGGCTGCTTACTAGAGCACCACAATAGATGCTGTGAAGGATAGAAGAAATCACAGCATCTTATGACTGTAGCAAATGGATTTAAGCTGTCTCTAGGTGAGGTCTAAGAAGACACCAGAAGAGACCTTCTGTGTCCAAAATATAAACGCCACAATTTTGGCAATCCATTACTAAAAACTCACGCATTTGAGTTACAAAAGAATTTTCCATCTTTAAGGAGTCTCCTAGGAAAATACGTATATACCTTAGTAGGTGCTAAGTCTTATCACCTCACACTTTAGTTATGACTGTATACTTGGTAAGTAACCTGCCAAGAGTAAAACACTAAATGCATTAGCAATTATTGTGAAGGTACTGGGGAAGTGGGGCAGGGATGAGAGGAGAATGTGGAGGGTTAGGTGGAAATTTTCCAGTGACAAACCTCATCAATCCACCCAGGCTCTTAAATGCACAGCACAGCTGAGGTAGTGGGACACGGCAGAGCAGAGTGAGTGGGCCACGCAGTCACAGGGACTAGTTCATACTTGGGCCTGCCTGCTATATACTTCATCACAGACATTAGGTCAGTTGGCTCTCTGAGCTTCCGTGTCCTCATCTGTAAAACAAAATAATACCATTGTATTAGGGTTCTCCAGAGAAACAGGACTGATGGGATATGTATACATACAGAGAGACAGAGAGATTAATTATAAAGAATCAGCTCAAATGACTATGGAGGCAAGATCTCTGCGTCTTCCATCCGCCAGCTGAAGGCCTAGGAAGACCATGGTGGAGTCCAAGTCCAAAGACCTAACAACCAGGGAAATCAATGGTGTAACTCCTACTCTGAGTCCAAGGGCAAAAGAAGACTGTTTCAGCTCAACAGCCTGGCAGAGAAAGCAATTCTTTTTTTTTTTCACCTTTCTTGTTCTGGTCAGGCCCTCCTGGGATTGGATGATGCCCTCCACATTAGGGATGGCAATATACTTCTGCTTCAGTCTACTTCTTGAAACACTAATCTTATTCAGAAACAACCTCACAGTCACACTAAGAAATAATGTTCAGCCAAATATCTGGGTACCCTATGGTCTCATCAACCTGTCACATAAAATTAGCCTGGGGTGCCTCATTCGGTTAAGTGCCCAACTCTTGGTTTCAGATCAAGTCATGATCTCAGATTGTGAGAAGAATCTCTCTCCCACTTGCTCTGCTCCTCCCCACCCCCACCCCCACTCATGTTCACTCTCTCTCCCTCTCTCTCAAATAAATATATAAATAAATAAAAACAAATATAAAAATTAGCCATCAAAACTCTATACCTTGGGGTGCCTGGGTGGCTTGGTGGGTTGGGCCTCTGCCTTCAGCTCAGGTCATGACCTCAGGGTTATGGGATCGAGTCCCATATCGGGCTCTCTGCTCGGCAGGGAGCCTGCTTCCTCCTCTCTCTCTCTCTGCTTGCCTCTCTGCCTACTTGTGATCTCTCTCTGTCAAATAAATAAAATCTTTAAAAAAAAAAAAAAAAAACTCTATACCTTGTCAGCTTGGCAACTGTGTGCATTTCCTTAAACCATACTTAATCTCCAAATAGAAAATAACATGGTCATAATTCTGTTTAACATGATACAACAATCCCATGTATGACTGAAAATGCACCAGCCCTTTCCCCAGAAAAGAAGGTAAAGTCCTGGAGTGATGTTTAGTCTTCTCCTTGATTTCCTATGACTTGAATACCGTGATGTAAATTAGTAATACTTAAATACTATGAAATGAAGTCAACACATCTTATGTTACGTAAAAGAGAAAGGGAGGAAAGAAAAATCACACATACACAAACATATAACAAAATAAGGAGAAAATACTCATGACAATTACATCTTTGTTTCTCTTACTGATCCTTGGTCATAGCTAGCATTTATAATTACCTTCTTCCACTAACTCATTTTGTATTCCCTTTGCCTTCAGCAAGTAACTTAGCTGGGTCATGGTTCTTTACCTTGTGGGATGACCTGAAACTTTTTCACTCCTGAAGAGCCTGGACCATTAGTAGTCCTGCCTGGATAGGGTTGTAGTTTTCCATTGACCTTAATCTCAGGCCATGGTAATATTAAGAGAGGACTTAGGGGTCTCCTATATACCTGACATACTCTTTTTTACCATCATTATGAAGTACAAGCCCAATTTCCCCTTGGTGTTAAGAATTAGTCACCCTAGCCAACACCTTAACTTTCAGGCATATGAGAAGCCCAAAGTGGTCAGGTGGCAGTTTTAATTTCCATTTCAATGGGATCATTGTTACATCTCCTGGTAGAATATTCCTCCCTTTGGAACTAATTCCTCTAGGCCAGCAGAGCAGAAGGTCATGGGAATAGGAAGAAAAATTTTTGCTGGTGGCTTACTAGGGTAGTGACAGTGAATGTTGTCACTACCACTTCCACTCTTTGATTCCTGGACCCATGAATCCTAGCTATGGAAGAAGTAACACCACATACTGGATGCTCATTTGGAGCCTATACAGCCTTTTGGAGAAACTTGCCTTAGGCCTGCCAGGTACTGACACCTCTCTGATATCTTCAAACCGAGTGACTGAGCCTTCAAGAGGCCATGCCATTGTTCCATCACATGCTCCACTTCAGGATGAGGAGAAACATTGTTAAGACCAATGAGCATGGGGGCACCTGGGTGGCTCAGTGCCTTCGGCTCAGGTCGTGATCCCAGGGTCCTGGGATCGAGCCCCACATCGTGCTCTCTGTTCAGCAGGGAGCCTGCTTCTTCCTCTCTCTCTGCCTGCCTCTCTGCCTACTTGTGATCTCTGTCTGTCAAATAAATAAATAAAATCTTTAAAAAAAAAAAAAAAGACCAATGAGCATGGGCCCATTGCCGTGCTTCTTTTGCTGTGAAATAGTTTTCTTGATCAAAAGCAATGCTATGTGGAATACTGTAACAGTGGATTCAGGTGATTAAATAATATAATGTATGTTATTTTACTTTCTTAGACTCATAAGCAAGCATATATACCAGAAGTGTTTAATAACAGTAATATTGTCTATTTGCCAAAGTGAACATTTTAGACAATGAATGCTTTGGGAAATTATGTTGTAATAGCATTTTCATAGATGAAGTTTCCTTAGAGATTATCTAGAGGCTTTCAAACTTTTTCAAGCTCACAATCCTTCCTTCTAACAAAATTTATAAGAAAGCTATTATGTAAAACAGGTAAAATTAGACTTGCTATATTTAAAAGTAGGATGGGGTGGGAGGCAGTGCAGAGAAGGAGGCAACGCTCACCCGCCCAGTCAGGCACTTCCCAGAATCCTCCAGGATAAGCGTTCTCAAAAACACATTGAAAGAGTAATAAATTCCCTGCCATTAATGAAGTGGCATCCAGTCACTTTTAAGCAGTTTTAAAAGGAGAGAAAATCAATGTAACTATTTTGATCCTACATATTTCACAAATGTAAAATATGGGATGGATTTTGATTTTTACAAAAATTCTTTATGAATAACTCAAATCGTGTGCTTAAAGATTCTGCTTGCACTTTAAGAATTTAGGTCAGGCTGCTTTGGCTAACATTCTGGAAACAGGGTGCAGTTTTTGTCAGCTGAAGCATTTCACTTAATATATATGCCATTGCCTAGGTTTAACTTGTTTTTTTGACATTAAATTACCAGTGAGCAAATAGGGATGGATGATTCAAAAGTAGTTCACTGAAGCATAAAAGGAATGATGAAACTATTGACATAAATAATACAATAAAGAATAATTTGTAAATGAAAATAATTAGTAGGACTTGTGTGCAAATACGATTATAAATCTAAATGTGTTGGGATGAGTGAAGCTGGGAACCACATGCATTCTCATAAGCCACTCCCCTTGCTGTTGTGGCGCTCCTGGTTTCCAGATGACTCCCAGACCACATGGCATGGGAGGTTTTATTGGGAAAGGTCAAGCCTTCAGGGCCAGGATCAGCATGAAAGAAGGCACTGCTGTTCCCCCACACTTCCCATCATTCATGGAGAGAGCAGGACCTGGGCTGAGGCCCAGGTGATCTGCTATTTTGTGTTTTTATAAGACAAATTTTAAAGAATTGTCAACAGGGGAACTATATAGGCTGCTTGACGTCCAAAGGTTAGAATTTGGAGAGCCAGGAGTTTATATGAGCTGTCTGAGACAGACAGCTGCTTAGGACATAGATGACACAAGTCCCATGGGTATTTACAATACTCCCCTGCCTGCCATCAATTCTGGAGGTAGTGGAACTTGGGTGTGGCTCTTCTAGGTAGAGAATGGGTAGGGGTGGGATGCAGTCCTACCTAAATAATTGTTTAAGATTTCTTATAGACAATATTGCTCATTGCAAAACAACTAAATGGTAGACAACAATGGTGTTGAGCAAGCCAGGCTTAGTCTTTTGTGCTAAATATTCTGGAGTTAATTTTTGCTGATACCAGTCAAGGTACCAGCGGGAAACAGATGGCAAAAGGTGGGAATGAGAAAAATTTAGTAAAGGAACTATTTATAAACATGTGGGCAGACACGAGGGAAAGCAGCAAGGGATGGGGAACCATCCTGGGGTTAGCAGCAGGAGGGAGGCATCACCACTTCTAGGTCTGGAAGGGGAAAGGGGACACAGTTACCAAAACCCAGAGACAACTGTGGCTCTGGAGAAGCTAAGGGATGGGCTGTGGCCTTGAAAGCCTTTGGTGTAGGAACCTGGTATTTCCAACCTACTAACCTGCAGGGAGGAAACAAGGGAGAAGAAATGACCCTCACCTCACTCTTCCCCACCTCCAAATCCCTGCTGGTGTTTCCATCGACCAAAATGAACCACAAGTCAGAGCTCAAGGAATGTAGTAAATCTAACTGTTGGGAGTCCGTAAAGGTCAACCATCCCGGTCACAAGGATGAGTGGAGAAGGAAAAGAGTGGATATGAAGGGAAACAGAATGTCCACACATCAGCGAAGACAGAGCCTAGTGGCAGCTCTCGATGAGGGACAGCTTGGGGAGAGCAAAGGAGGTAAGGGCATGGAGTGGTTTAAAGGGAGATGAGGAGTAAGATCTCACTTTTTCAACAAATTGATCAGGAAGAAAAAGTATAGGTTATAAAGCTATCTTAAAGAGGTCTCTGGATTAGGAAAAGAGAGTATTTGCTGATTAAGGAAAGAAACTTGTTCCATTTGAAGAACAAAAAGGATCCACTGTGAAAGGAATCACTGGAGAGAGAATAACAGATAAACCCACAATAGAGAGTATAGAGTTTTGAAGACAAGTTGCACATAATGAACAACGTCAAAATTGTACCAAATGTTTGTTGAAAATCATTACCGGTTCCCATGGTTAGTCAGTCTTAGAAGTACTTAAAACTACTGCAATATGCCATCTCCTAAACATATTTTACTAAGCTTTAAAATGTTCTCACATATGACTTGAACAGGTTAAGGTACTTGACTGAAATAAGAAGGCCAGATTTGAGGATTAGGTAAAGGTTAAGAAAATGGAGTAGATTTCAAAACTGATTATCTATTGGACTACTTTCTTGGCTAAAATTAAATACAGAACAGAGAATGAGGGCAATTACTCACAAATTAACTCTTTTTATATATATTTTTTCTTTCCACATCTAACAATTTTAATGTATTTCAAGGCAGACGTGTTGTCTGAATTCCATCTGCAGAATGTCGTGGTGTCTCAGAACTGCTTAAAAGCCAAATTGGAATTTTTCCAGCTTGATCACTTAAGATCATCAGGAGTGTTAAAAGATTGAAGACCTCAGGAATCACATTGTTTGAACTACTAGTATATCATTAATCACATTAGTGAAATTATTTCATTTGTTGTTAAAGAACTTCATTCATACTTAAAAAGAGCCATTAACACAGGTACCATGAAATGTTTCCTTACCCTAAGAAGTCAGCTGACATCTTGCTATTGTAGCTCATTGCCATATATTGCCACACTAGGCCATCAACATCCATCACAGCATTGTCTAGACATTTCCTAAATGTTTCTCAGGTATTTAAATATAGGGTTTATTTTAAACATCCAATACTTGAATTAGCAAAATTGTGAAAATGCCTCTCTTCCAGAAAATCTGATTCTATTTATAAAAAGCACAGGTTTACAGGTATATGGATGCGAATACTTTCATGAGAACAGGGACCAATCCGAATGGTCAAAATAACAGTATTGAGCTATCCCATATTTCACTGTGATGTGGTAAAAGTCAAAGGTCTTTTCAAACAATAATTGTAAACTACGAGACCCATATGTTTCCCTTTCTCTTCCATCCTACAACAATAAGATAAAAAATTGAATTTTACAGGCTTTGGTTTGAAGCCTTTATCTTCAAAAGAGACCTGAGAAGGAAGACTTAACTGACCTTTCCATGTAAGAAAGCACATCACCTACTGAGATTTGTCTTCCTTGTTGGCACCTCCCTACAAAAGAAGTGGGAGGCTAAAATCAGCTTCAACTTGTGCAAATTAAAAGTAACCTTCAGGCTAATGGGCTTTCAACACCACTCCTTACTGGGCAAAAAATTTTGTGTCCCATAAAATTAAATTACCTCCTCGAAAATGACTTCTCCAATAAATTACACCATTAAATACAGTAAAACTGGAATTCCTACAAAACAATTCTTCCTTTTCTGAGGAAACACTCCCATTACTGTGAAAATTGATTCCATCTTTAATGGAGTATCCATCTAGTCAAAAAAAGGGGCACAGAAAACCTAAAAACTATCAAAGAAATAGCAGTACAATTAAAGGCCAGAGAAATAAATCAGAACTTTGAGGTAACTAGAATGGCAGTTTGGAAAGATCAATGCTTTAGCACTTTATCAAATGCTAGATTTAAAGAATGTGGAGAATTGTCACCTAGCAGAAGGTGACTTGTTATTTTCAGTTTCTTTGAAGTAGCTATCAGAAGGAAACAATCAAATAATTAAGCATTGTAATGAGTTTGTGAGGTGGTAGCTCTTATATTAACTCTGGCAATCACCATAAATCAACTATATTTTCACTAATTGAGGAAGTTCTAATGTAGTTCTCTTTGAATGGGGCTGGAAGTCATAAACACATTGTTGAATGACTACTCTGTGTTAGGAGCTAAACCAGCTTCTTTAAGAATGAAGATATCAAGGAAAGGACCCTACAATTCACTTGAAAGATTGACCAAACATACACAAAATGGGAGAATTCATGAACAAAAGTTGACAGTATGAACTGTATGCATAATTGAACTGTGAGGCAATTGGGCACAATTATCATGAGGCTAGGTAAAGCTACAGTGCTCAATTTGACCTGAAAGGCATTGAGTATACGGAGGGGGCAAATATAAGAAGTCCATGATGAAATATTATCCTGGCTGCTGTGTACTGGGTGGATTAAGTTCACAAGAAGCATAACACAAATTAATACGAATCCTAATAACATCTAACACTTATAGGTGCCAGACATTGTTCTAAACATTTTCATATATCAACATGGTAAATCCTCACATGTAAAATCCTCATGTATTAGCATGTTAAATCCTCAATGCTTTGAGGCAGGCCCTGTTACCATCTCCTTTTACAGATGGGGAAACCAAAGCACTTACGTAATGTCTGATCTTTACAGTAAACTTTCTGCATAGCAACCCCCATGCAGGTAAATACAAAGTGAACTTTCAAAGTGGGTGTCATCATCAGAGAAGAATACTAATAGAGCCACTAGATATATTATTTGTAAATGCTTTATTATGGAAAATCTCAAACATATCTAAAATATATAGTGTAATGACCCTGCCCCCTTCATATACTCAATCTTGATTCACCTACCATAACTCCACCCAATGATCCAAACCCCTCCCCTCACTATTTTGGAGTAAATGTAAACATTGTATCAGTTCATCATCCCTAAATCTGTCAGTACGCATCTCTAACAGGAGCCTCCTTTTTTTTCTTTTCTCCTCCTCCTCCTCCTCCTCCTCCTCCTCCTCCTCCTCCTCCTCCTCCTCCTCCTCCTCCTCCTCCTCCTCCTCCTCCTCCTCCTCCTCCTCCTCCTCCTCCTCCTCCTCCTCCTCCTCCTCCTCCT
>NW_022630997.1:50464735-50486142 GCF_010015895.1 Lontra canadensis | reverse complement strand
AAAAAAAAAAAAAAAAAAAAAAAAAAAAAAAAAAAAAAAAGAACCTTGTCAAAAAGAACCCCAAGTATAAGATTTATATACTATCAGGACAAACACAAATACACAGAAACACTGGCAGAAGAAAAAGATGGGAGAGTGGTTATGAATTCTCAGTGTGGGCGAGGAAGTTTATTTTGATTCTTCCTGGATGTATCTTGATATCTTTGTTAAAGGACTCAACTTTCCTAAGATAAAGGGGGATTAAAAATTGGTATACCTATAGGGGTAGCATTGATTGGGGAAAGGGGACTACCTTGAAGTTTAACTCTATATGAATATTAAAAAAAATAAAAATAAAAAAAGAGAACTAAAGTAAAATTTAAAAAAATTAAAAAATAGAAAAGCAAAAGAAAAACACGGGTATATGTATCAAAAAGTTCAGGTTAAAAGGTTATTATGGAATTTGATGTACTGGACATCTCACTGTGTTGGTAAGTAGGTTAAAAAATTATCTATATATATATATATAAAAAAAGAACCAGAATAGTGGGAACGAATCAAAACCAAAAGTTGTATCTATGAAGTAGTGGTGGTTGTTCTCTTGTCTTTTTTTTCTTTTCCTTTTTTTTATCTTCCTGGTTGGTTTTCTGGGGGAGGGGCCTGCCGCGTGGGTTTTCAGACAATGTTCCCTGAGTTAAGTCCTCCTGCCCCCCTCAAGGGGGTGGGCTCTGAGGAAACCGGTTTTTCAGGCTTTTGCTATCTGGAGGTTTTTATGTTTGTTCCTTTCTTTTCTCTTGCCTTTTGGAGGTTTAGAGGAAAGCAAACTGCACCCCGACTTCCCTCTCAGAGAGAAGCCTCAGTCTGTTCCCCTCTGGGTCTCCAGAGCACATTAAGTTCCCCCTCAGCCGCTAGTAGAGCAGGTTCTGAGTCGCAGTCCCTGGGGACACAGGAACTCCTGCTTGTATCCAAAACCACGACAGTGGCGGCTGTCTGGGCAGCTCCAGACTGCCAGGGAGGTTCCAAGCAGCGATCGCACGCTGAGATTTTCTCGCTGGCCCGGGAGGGGAGTGCCTGGTCTTTCCGGGTCCGAGAGCACCTAGCTGGCACCTTCGTGGACCTCTCTCAGGGGAGGGTGTGGGGCACGCGCGCGTCTCAGGCTCTGATAGTACAGCGTGGCATTCTGCTGGCTGGTGCGGGTCCCAACCCCTCATGGGAGCCGGACCCCAGGCTTTCTCAGGCGTGCTGGCGCCTCAGGGACCAAGACCTGGTTTCTCCACCACACTCTCTCTGGCTCAGCACCACGGGTGGCTGTCCTGGGTCTGGGGACTTAAGCCCCTGTCCCTACCACCCCCATTCCCACAATTTCCCCCCATGATACTTTGCTCTTTCTGAGTGCTTTCAACCAGTCTCTAAGATAATGCTGGTCCCCAGACGCAGGGCACTCTTGTATTGGGGTATTACTTTCTAATCGGTCACCTCTGGAGGCTCCCTCCCCCTTTTGTTTATCTTCCGATATCAGTCCAACATTCCCACTCTGCTTTACCTGCCCACTGGCGTCTTCTGCCGCTGTAGAGATCCAGACGTGTATAATTCTGATCTCAGGCTGATTTCATGGGTGATCGGAGTTCTTTGGTAGGTAATCAGCTCGCTTTAGGGTACAGGTTGAAACGGCTCCTCCTCCTACTTCCCCCTATCTTGTCTTCCCCTCAAAACCCCCCATTCTTTAGCTTCTCCTAGTTGCTACTCTATCTAAAATAACAACAAACTTGATTTTTATCACAATTAATTAATTCGCCTATTCTCAAAGTTCATGTAAATGGAAATATATAATATGCACTTTTTGGCGTAAGTAGCTTGTGTCTCAACATTATGTTTTTGAGGCTTATCCATAGTACTGCATGGATCAGATTCTTGTTACTATACAGTGTTACTCTATGGGATTCTGCTGGTGGATATGGAAGTCCACTTTCAATTTTATGCACCAAAAGTCTGCAAAAGCTCTGTTTCTCAGGTATTTCTTGTTAGCTTCCTAGCCTCTTGCCCCACGCAGCTTAAGTATTGGCAAATATACTAATAGAAAAGTCTTCGTTTGTTGGGCTTATTTCTTTGCACCTTCATTCTTTAGGAAATCTTGGTCCCTCCAGTCCTGCTTAAATCAGCAGCCAGTCCATATTTTTTATCTCCTCAGCCTGAGAAAAGCTTCCAACTTCTCTGATGACTTCATAGCAGTCCATTTCTCAGCCTCTCCTCATAACTGAAAAAATATATACACCATGTGGAGAGAAGCTAGACACAAATGTTTGACTTCTTTCCTTGGATTTCCTTCACTCCTGCATTTTGGCTTCTGAAATTTTCATGTCTCAGAAGCAATCCAATTTTGTTAGACAACTAAAAAATATTTTAACTAAATTTTCACGTCTTTTTTTTTTTTTTAAGATTTTATTTATTTATTTGACAGAGAGATAGAGAACACAAGTAAGCAGAGTGGCAGGCAGAGGGAGAGAGAGAAGCAGGCTCTCTGCTGAGCAGGGTGCCCAATGCGGGGCTCGATCCCAGGACCCTGGAACCATGAACTGAGCTGAAGGCAGCCGCTTAACCAGCTGAGCCACCCAGGAACCCAATTTTCACATCGTTCTTAAAGGAGTATAGGTTTGCTACATCCAGTATAGTCGGAAATGAAAATTAGTGGCAATTTTGTCTTTAATATTTATTTGTTATTATTATTTTTTAAATAAATTTTATTTTTTTAAACATATAATATATTTTTATCCCCAGGGGTACAGGTCTGGGAATCGCCAGGTTTACACATTTCACAGCACTCACCATAGCACATACCCTCCCCAATGTCCATAACCCCACCCCCCCTCTCCCAACCCCCCTCCCCCCATCAACCCTCAGTTTGTTTTGTGAGATTAAGAGTCACTTATGGTTTGTCTCCCTCCCAATCCCATCTTGTTTCATTTACTCTTCTCCTACCCCCTTAACCCCCCATGTTGCATCTCCTCTCCCTCATATCAGGGAGATCATATGATAATTGTCTTTCTCCAATTGACTTACTTCGCTAAGCATGATACCCTCTAGTTCCATCCACGTCGTCGCAAATGGCAAGATTTCATTTCTTTTGATGGCTGCATAGTATTCCATTGTGTATATATACTGCATCTTCTTTATCCATTCGTCTGTTGATGGACATCTAGGTTCTTTCCATAGTTTGGCTATTGTAGACTTTGCTGCTATAAACATTCGGGTGCACGTGCCCCTTCGGATCACTACGTTTGTATCTTTAGGGTAAATACCCAGCAGTGCAATTGCTGGGTCATAGGGTAGTTCTATTTTCAACATTTTGAGGAACCTCCATGCTATTTTCCAGAGTGGTTGCACCAGCTTGCATTCCCACCAACAGTGTAGGAGGGTTCCCCTTTCTCCGCATCCTCGCCAGCATCTGTCATTTCCTGACTTGTTAATTTTAGCCATTCTGACTGGTGTGAGGTGATATCTTATTGTGGTTTTGATTTGTATTTCCCTGATGCCGAGTGATGTGGAGCACTTTTTCATGTGTCTGTTGGCCATCTGGATGTCTTCTTTGCAGCAATGTCTATTCATGTCCTCTGCCCATTTCTTGATTGGATTATTTGTTCTTTGGGTGTTGAGTTTGCTAAGTTCTTTATAGATTTTGGACACTAGCCCTTTATCTGATATGTTGTTTGCAAATATCTTCTCCCATTCTGTCAGTTGTCTTTTGGTTTTGTTTACTGTTTCCTTTGCTGTGCAAAAGCTTTTGATCTTGATAAAATCCCAATAGTTCATTTTTGCCCTTGCTTCCCTTGCCTTTGGCGATGTTCCTAGGAAGATGTTGCTGCGGCTGAGGTCGAAGAGGTTGCTGCCTGTGTTCTCCTCAAGGATTTTGATGGATTCCTTTCTCACATTGAGGTCCTTCATCCATTTTGAGTCTATATTCATGTGTGGTGTAAGGAAATGATCCAATTTCATTTTTCTGCATGTGGCTGTCCAATTTTCCCAACACCATTTATTGAAGAGGCTGTCTTTTTTCCATTGGATATTCTTTCCTGCTTTGTCAAAGATTAGTTGACCATAGAGTTGAGGGTCTATTTCTGGGCTCTCTATTCTGTTCCATTGATCTATGTGTCTGTTTTTGTGCCCATACCATGCTGTCTTGATGATGACAGCTTTGTAATAGAGCTTGAAGTCCGGGATTGTGATGCCACCAACTTTGGCTTTCTTTTTCAATATTCAACTGGCTATTCGAGGTCTTTTCTGGTTCCATATAAATTTTAGGATTGTTTGTTCCATTTTTTTGAAAAAAATGGATGGTACTTTGATAGGAATTGCATTAAATGTGTAGATTGCTTTAGGTAGCATAGACATTTTCACAATATTTATTCTTCCAATCCAGGAGCATGGAACATATTTCCATTTCTTTGTGTCTTCTTCAATTTCTTTCATGAGTACTTTATAGTTTTCTGGGTATAGATTCTTAGCCTCTTTGGTTAGGTTTATTCCTAGATATCTTATAGTTTTGGGTGCCATTGTAAATGGGATTGACTCCTTAATTTCTCTTTCTTCTGTCTTGGTGTAGAGAAATGCAACTGATTTCTGTGCATTGATTTTATATCCTGACACTTTACTGAATTCCTGTACCAGTTCTAGCAG
Organism: Lontra canadensis; assembly: GCF_010015895.1. Lineage (NCBI taxonomy): Eukaryota > Metazoa > Chordata > Mammalia > Carnivora > Mustelidae > Lontra > Lontra canadensis. The sequence continues at coordinate 50,481,492 of NW_022630997.1, read as the reverse complement.
TTTTGGAGTGGAGTCTTTTGGGTTTTCCACATATAGTACCATATCATCTGTGAAGAGTGATAGTTTGACTTCTTCTTTGCCAATTTGGATGCCTTTAATTTCCTTTTGTTGTCTGATTGCTGAGGCTAGGACTTCTAGTACTGTGTTGAATAGCAGTGGTGATAACGGACATCCCTGCCGTGTTCCTGACCTTAGCGGAAAAGCTTTCAGTTTTTCTCCATTGAGAATGATATTTGCGGTGGGTTTTCCATAGATGGCTTTGATGATATTGAGGTATGTGCCCTCTATCCCTACACTTTGAAGAGTTTTGATCAGGAAGGGATGCTGTACTTTGTCAAATGCTTTCTCAGCATCTATTGAGAGTATCATATGGTTCTTGTTCTTTCTTTTATTAATGTGTTGTATCACATTGATTGATTTGCGGATGTTGAACCAAACTTGCAGCCCTGGAATAAATCCCGCTTGGTCGTGGTGAATAATCCTTTTAATGTACTGTTGAATCCTATTGGCTAGTATTTTGGTGAGAATTTTTGCATCTGTGTTCATCAAGGATATTGGTCTGTAGTTCTCTTTTTTGATGGGATCCTTGTCCGGTTTGGGGATCAAGGTGATGCTGGATTCATAAAATGAGTTTGGAAGTTTTCGTCCCATTTCTATTTTTTGGAACAGTTTCAGGAGAATAGGAATTAGTTCTTCTTTAAATGTTTGGTAGAATTCCCCTGGGAAGCCGTCTGGCCCTAGGCTTTTGTTTGTTTGCAGGTTTTTGATGACTGTTTCAATCTCCTTACTGGTTATGGGTCTGTTCAGGCTTTCTATTTCTTCCTGGTTCAGTTTTGGTAGTTTATATGTCTCTAGAAATGCATCCATTTCTTCCAGATTGTCAAATTTGTTGGCATAGACTTGCTCATAGTATGTTCTTATAATTGTCTGTATTTCTTTGGTGTTCGTTGTGATCTCTCCTCTTTCATTCATGATTTTATTTATTTGGGTCCTTTCTCTTTTCTTTTTGATAAGTCTGGCCAGGGGTTTATCAATCTTATTAATTCTTTCAAAGAACCAGCTCCTAGTTTCGTTGATTTGTTCTATTCTTTTTTTGGTTTCTATTTCATTGATTTCTGTCTGATCTTTATGATTTCTCTTCTCCTGCTGGGTTTAGGGTTTCTTTCTTGTTCTTTCTCCAGCTCCTTTAGGTGTAGGGCTAGATTGTGTACCTGACCTTTCTTGTTTCTTGAGGAAGGCTTGTACCACTATATATTTTCCTCTCAGGACTGCTTTTGTTGTGTCCCACAGATTTTGAACCGTTGTGTTTTCATTATCATTTGTTTCCATGAATTTGTTCTTCTTTAATTTCCTCGTTGACCAATTCATTCTTTAGAAGGATGCTGTTTAGTCTCAATGTATTTGGGCTCTTTCCAAATTTCCTCTTGTGATTGAGTTCTAGCTTCAGAGCATTGTGGTCTGAAAATATGCAGGGAATGTTCCCAATCTTTTGATACCGGTTGAGACCTGATTTAGGACCGAGGATGTGATCTATTCTGGAGAATGTTCCATGTGCACTAGAGAAGAATGTGTATTCTGTTGCTTTGGGAGGAAATGTTCTGAATATATCTGTGATGTCCATCTGGTCCAATGTGTCATTTAAGGCCTTTATTTCCTTGTTGATCTTTTTTGCTTGGATGATCTGTCCATTTCAATGAGGGGAGTGTTAAAGTCCCCTACGATTATTGTATTATTGTTGCTGTGATTCTTTGATTTTGTTATTAATTGGTTTATATAGTTGGCTGCTCCCACATTAGGGCCATAGATATTTAAAATTGTTAGATCTTCTTGTTGGACAGATCCTTTGAGTATGATATAGTGTCCTTCCTCATCTCTTCGTATAGTGTTTGGCTTAAAATCTAATTGATCTGATATAAGGATTGCCACTCCTGCTTTCTTCTGATGTCCATTAGCATGGTAAATTCTTTTCCACCCCCTCACTTTAAATCTGGAGGTGTCTTTGGGTTTAAAATGAGTTTCTTGTAGGCAACATATAGATGGGCTTTGTCTTTTTATTCATTCTGATACCCTGTGTCTTTTGATTGGGGCATTTAGCCCATTAACATTCAGGGTAACTATTGAGAGATATGAATTTAGTGCCATTGTTGCCTGTAAGGTGATTGTTATTGTATATTGTCTCTGTTCCTTTCTGATCTACTAATTTTGGGGTCTCTCTTTGCTTAGAGTACCCCTTTCAATATTTCCTGTAGAGCTGGTTTGGTGTTTGCAAATTCTTTCAGTTTTTGTTTGTCCTGGAAGCTTTTTATCTCTCCTTCTATTTTCAGTGATAGCCTACCTGGATATAGTATTCTTAGCTGCATGTTTTTCTCGTTTAGTGCTCTGAATATATCATGCCAGCTCTTTCTGGCCTGCCAGGTCTATGTGGTTAAGTCTGATGCCAATCTAATATTTTACCATTGTATGTTACAGACTTCTTTTCCCAGGCTGCTTTCAGGATTTTCTCTTCATCACCAAGACTTGTAAATTTTACTATTCGGTGGCGGGTGTGGACCTATTCTTAGTGATTTTGAGGGGGGTTCTCTGAACCTCCTGGATTTTGATGCTTGTTCCCTTTGCCAGATTGGGGAAATTCTCTCCATTATTTCTATCCAATATACCTTCTGCTCCCCTCTCTCTTTCTTCTTCTTCTGGAATCCCAATTATTCTAATGTTGTTTTTTCTTATGTTGTCACTTATCTCTCGAATTCTCCCCTCGTGGTCCAGTAGCTGTTTGTCCCTCTTTTGCTCAGCTTCTTTATTCTGTCATTTGGTCTTCTATATCGCTAATTCTCTCTTCTGCCTCATTTATCCTAGCAGTGAGAGCCTCCATTTTTTATTGCACCTCATTAACAGCTTTTTTGATTTCAACTTGGTTAGATTTTAGTTCTTTTATTTCTCCAGAAAGGGCTTTTATATCTCCCAAGAGGGTTTCTCTAATATCTTCCATGCCTTTTTCGAGCCCGGCTAGAACCTTGAGAATCGTCATTCTGAACTCTAGATCTGTCATATTACCAATGTCTGTATTGATTATGTCCCTAGCCTTCGGTACTGCCTCTTGTTCTTTTTTTTGTGGTGAATTTTTTAGCCGTGTCATTTTGTCCAGATACGAGTATATGAAGGAGCAAGTAAAATACTAAAAGGGTGGCAACAACCTCAGGTAAATATGCTTTAACCAAATCAGAAGAGTTCCCAAATCGTGAGGGGGGAGAAAGGGGACAAAAAGAGGTTCAGAAAGAAAAAATAAAATCAAACAATTAAAAGAAGGAAACGAATAAAGAAAAAATATAAAAAGGAAAAAATATGTATATATTAGATAAACTAGTTAAAAAACGTTAAAACAGAAAAGGGTAAAAGTTTAAAAAAATTTAGCAGAAGAAGAGAAAAAAAAATTGAAAAAAAAAAAAACTGCAAGGCTAAACAATCATGGGGAGAATGCCATGAGTTCCGTGCTTTGCTTTCTCCTCCTCTGGGATTCTGCTGCTCTCCTTGGTATTGAAACTGCACTCCTTGGTAGGTGAACTTGGTCCTGGCTGGGTTTCTTGTTGATCTTCTGGGGGAGGGGCCTGTTGTACTGATTCTCAAGTGTCTTTGCCCCAGGCAGAGTTGCACCGCCCTTACCAGGGGCCGGGCTGAGTAATCCGCTCGAGTTTGCTTTCGGGAGCTTTTGTTCCCTGAGCACTTTCCGTAGAGTCCAGAGGACGGGAACGAAGATGGCGGCCTCCCAGTCTCCGGCCCGGAGAAGCCGAGAGCCCGGGGCCCCACTCCTCAGTGCACCCTCAGAGAACAGCGCCCAATTGCTCCTGTCACCCTGGCCTCCTGGCCGTGCTTCAAGCTCACCGAGCCTGTGACCGGTTCAAGGTAACCCGAGTTTAGAGCTCACTCCTCGGCTCTGTCTCTGTAGCCGGCTTCCCCATTCTAATACCTGTAAGCTCTGCGACACTCAGACACCCCCGATCCTTCTGTGACCCTGCGGGACCTGAGGCCACACTGACCCCGCGTGGGCTTCACCCCAGTTAAGCCTCTGGAGCGATGTCCCTCAGCGGAACAGACTTTTAAGAGTCCTGATTTTGTGCTCCATTGCTCTGCCGCTTGCCGGGAGCCGGCCCCTCCCCCCGCGGTCTATCTTCCCGTTGCTTTGGATTCACTTCTCCGCCAGTCCTACCTTTCAGAAAGTGGTTGATTTTCTGTTTCCAGAATTGCTGTTCTTCTTCTCTTCGATCTCTTGTTGGATTTGTAGGTGTTTGCAATCTTTAGATAAGCTATCTAGCTGATCTCCCGCTACCTGAAGTAGTCTCAGCTTGCTACTTCTCTGCCATCTTGACTCCTCCCCCTTATTTGTTGTTTTAATTGATTTCTTATTTGTGTGTAATAAAATATACAATCTCAAGAGTATAGACCTGCAGATTGATAGATCAACTTTTTATTATGTAACAGAACACCATTATTTATTTTGCTTTATTTTATTTTACTTTATTTTATCTATTCTTTTGTATTCTGGTCTACTCTATTCTATTCTGTTCATTGAATGCCTCAGTTTAGCTCATGTAAGTCAGTTTTTATGGAAGTATATTTTTTGATTCATTAGGTTGATATAAATGTAAAATGTTATTTTCCCCAGAAGTGCATGAACTTCGTTGGCCCTTGTCTTAAGGAATTTCTAGCCTGAATGCAGAACTGAGGTATATGTACAACTCTGAGATTTGGGGAACTCTCTGTACTTTACAGATTATGCTGTCCGGGCACTGACTTTCTTCCGTGGACAGGCAGATAATATAGGGGAAAAAGCAAAAGGTCAGCATGTTAAACAGGCCTTGGGTTTTATCTGATGCCTGGAATTTTAAAATGTTTGTCAGGAAAGCCAATTAAACCCCAGTGGCCCTCAGTTTTTTCATCTTACACTTTGAATGATATCTAGATGGTGGGAGAATTGTGAGGATGAAATAATGTACAAAGCGGTCCATCAAGCATCTGCCATATGCTAGTGATGTGTTCATATTAGTCACGACTCATTTCTTCTCTACTCTGCATTTTTCTCCTCGGCTGGTATCTATCTATTCTCTCGCTTCCTCCACCTTCTCCTTCCCTTTACTTGATTCTGTTTTCCCAGGGGTTTGTACTCCCTCACTCTGTCACCCACGCTCGGAGTCATGGAAGACACTAGCATATCATGATTACCAATATTAGCCATCAGTCTCCTCTCAGTTACTGGGAACGGCTTGGACACAATTTGCGCGTTACTCACGTAGACATGTGGATTGTGGAGGAGGGTGCTGAGGGCAGACGGGTGCTCTTTGATTGAAGAAATGGATGCTAGTCAGCAAGAACAGAAGGACGGCATCTTCTTTACAGAATGTTAATTCCCCATTTTCCTCCATTCTGAGCCTCAGAGATTTCAAAGTAGGGCATCTGGCCTCATTGCCTTTTTCTTTCTAGTTGAGGTTCTGATCAAACTTTCTCTGTCTGAGTTCACTCCTGGAGGGCTTGGGGGTTGTTGTAAGGCATGCGTTTTTAATTTGGTAAAATTAAATCTCTTCGGTTAAATCTACTGTGAAATTAAAACCTTGACTCAAACCTGACATTCAGTAGAATCCCTTTGAAAGTGTCCTGATTTTACGTGAACTCAAATGGCCACAGTAGGCCTTAGGTCCCTTTCAAATCTTTCAGACTCAGCTGCCTGTTGAGAGATGCAAGATGGTTGCAAAGAGACAGAAGCACTTTTCCAGTTGTGGGAAGAGCAGGATGTGGTAGACGGTCAGACTAATGTGGGAAAATCCTATCCTGGTGCCTTTAATTTAGAGCTCTTTGTTAAGTCATTCATGTATTATTTAATGACCAAGTTACTGAACTCTGTGCACAAAGATTGTTACCATCAGACCCTTTTCTACTTAATGGTATTACAGTTCTTTTGATAGAACTAATAGTCGTGGTACTGAGATCCTTTTATTTTATTGTTTTTTCCCCCATTGGATGCAAGACCATCCATCTATGGAGTGTGAAATGCTAGTTAATTACTTTTGGGCTGATGTTCTTGGCTTTCTCTAGGTACAGAAGTTTAGTATGCTTAAGGAGATACTTAATTAGTATTACCTCATTAAGATTGAGTTTTCCAGGTAATTTGTTTGAATAAACAGACGGTTTTTTGATTTCCTACCTTCATAAAATTAAGCAAGGTTAAATTTTTAATTTTGGATAACTTTAAGAAAATGTGTCTGTATTTTTTTTAAAGGCACGGTTCTCTTAATTTCTTAATTGGCAGATGATATATATGTGGAATAAAAGAACATACCTCAGTGGATCAAAATTGTGCCAGTATTTTGTCTGTAAGGGTCCTTATTTCTAATTCTTATTGAAGGTGGAGCTGGAAGTCTTGGGTCTATGCTTTTAGGATTTTCCTTGGGACAAGGTTCCCACAAGAAAATCTTTTTTAGACTCTTGACTTTTTAAAAAATACACTTTTCATTTCATTTTATTTTTTTATTTTTAAATTTTTTTAAAAAATTCCTTTTCAGTGTTCCAAAATTCATTGTTTATGTACCACACCCAGTGCTCCATGCAATACGTGCGCTCCATAATACCCACCACCAGGCTCACCCAATCTCCTACCCCCGCTTCCCCTCCAAAATCCTCAGTTCATTTCTCAGAGTCCATAGTCTCTCATGGTTCATCTCCCCCTCCAATTTCCCCAACTCACTTCTCTCCATCTTCCAATGTCCTCCATGTTATTCCTTATGCTCCACAAATAAGCGAAACCGTATGATACTTGACTCTCTCTGTTTGACTTGTTTCACTCAGTATAATCTCTTCCAGTCCCATCCATGTTGATATAAAAGTTAGGTATTCATCCTTTCTGATGGAGGCATAATACTCCATTGTGTATATGGACCACATCTTTATGCATTGGTCCATTGAAGGGCATCTTGGTTCTTTCCACAGTTTGGTGACTGTGGCCATTGCTGCTATTAACATTGGGGTACAGATGGCCCTTCTTTTCACTACATCTGTATCTTTGAGGTAAATACCCAGTAGTGCAATTGCAGGGTCATAGGGTGGCTCTATATTAAATTTATTAAGGAATCTCCACACACTTTTCATTTTAGAACACTTTTAGGTTTAAAGAAAAATTGTGAGAATAGTACAGAGTTCCCATACTCTGTGCTTCCAGTATGAACATCTTACATTAATATAGCACATTTTCACAATTAATGAACAATATTGATGCATTATGATTAACTTAAGTTCATACTTCATTCAGAATTCCTTAGGTTTTTGTTGTTGTTGTTGTTGTTGTTTTCCCTTAATGTCCTCTTTCTATTCTGGATCCCATATGGGATGCCACATTGCATTTAGTTGTCATTCTCTTTTGATTACTCCTGGCTGTGGCAATTTTAGGCCATTCACTGTTAGAGTTACGGTTGTCTGCTCCCACTTGCAAGATATGACTCCAAATTGCCTTTGGCTCCTTCTTTTTTGGCATTTGGATTTCAGCTTTCCCCTTTCTCTCTCTCTCTCTATTCCTCTGGTCCTCTTTGTTCTTCTGTTCCATTCACTTGAGATCTTCTTCCCTTTTGTGGTTTCCTGATTTTTTGTTTTGTTTTCTCCTCAGTTATGACTTGCTTTAGTGTTCCCCTGCATTGAAATTTTTCTAAGCTAAAGTGAAACCCAAGGAACATCCATTAATATGTATATTTCTTGAATGAACAGCAACATGATGCCTTTTCCTATTTATACTTTAGGATCAAGAACAGACACATTTGCTGTGTGACTTTGAATAATTAACTTTTATGAATGAACATTTTCTCCTAATAACTACCTCTTAGGATCCCTGTGAGGAGTTTAAAGGTTGTGCTTTAAAGCATGTGGTATAATGCTTACTGGATTGTTCCTTCCCCCATCTACCCCCCCTCTATCTCTCCTCCACCCTTTCCTCCTACTCTGTAAGTTTGACTAATTAAACTAAAAAAATAATCACATGCTTGGAGTTAACACTTGCTTCTGGTCATTGACTTATGCTTTCCACTGATGATGCAGAGTTTTGTTAGAACACAGAAGCTAAAACTTTCCTTTACATTTGGCATAAAGGAAGTGGATTGATTTAGTTACTTTAAGGAAAATCAAAGAAATAAAATATCAATAGCATAATTTCACAAGGATAAATGCCAAATGAGTGCTGCCTATCGTTTACCTGAAGAACCTTCTAAAATTGTTGCCTTAAAACTAATTAATAGGTTAGCTTGGATCAGGAACTCAGGCTGCAAGAAACTGGAGTTCAATTAAAATTGAGAAAAAAAAATCATATGGTATTGCAATGGCAGAACCAGATATAGGAAGATTTAACTTGTTCTGATGCATTATGGTCCATCTACACAGCAGGATAAGGTTTATTTAAATGAGAACTAACAATATGATTTTGGTCCTGTCTGTCAAAACCACTTCCAAATGAAGCAGATTTGTGCTCTCAAAAATTAACAACTCATCTCTCCATACTGCATTTTGCATCCTCTGTGCCCATCCAGTTGTGTTAATTCTATCCTGGGTTCCTCATCTCCTAAATGAGACCACCTTCCTTCCTCCAGAGAATTGGTGAAGAGGTTCCTCTTTTTTTGCCAACTAATAATTTGTATCTCAAATCCATTAAGAGACACTTTCTGGCCCATCTGCTCTTTGAGGATCGATGTGTATTGTTGCCCTTCAGGTAGCTCACTTGCTCATCTTGCTGTAAGCCAGTGGTTGACACACATGTTCTGATTCGATGTAACTCATGGCTCATCACCTCTTTCAACAAAAGCCACTTAATAATTTGAGTGTGTCGATGTGGCACCATTATGAAGATGAGATGGAGACATGCTGACACTGCATATAAAATCTGTGAAGGGAAAAAGAGAAAAAGGGTGAGTTTATCTATTACACTTCCCTCTTGGAGATTTCTTCCATATTTTGTTATTAGTATGCCCTCAAAAATATCCTGTCTGCTACCTATGATACAAGTCACAGAGTGATTTCTCCTTTTGAAGTGTCTACTCTCATTCTCCTCTTTTGGAACAAAGACATTAACCTTCTGACCATACTCACAAATTGTCTTGTTTTTCAAGTATCCCAGCGTCTCTGTAAGGGGATGAGACTCCTTCAGGCAGTTTATTCAGAACCTAACAGAGCCCATCAGCAGTTTCCTCATTCCCTGTTGTAACTGGGCTGAATCCTATTTTAATTAGACAGAGAGATAATGAAGGTATTTTTTAATATAGTTTTTTAAACTTATATTCACAGTATTTAGAAGTTTATTTTGGGTTTGATTTACTTTCAGTTTTGTCCAAAAGTGGCTGACTCTGCTAATAGCAGTAATAATAATTACCTTCCACTGATTGGGAACTTATTATCGGTTGTGTTTTGTAATATCTAATTTAATCCTCACAAAAATCCTGTGAAACAGTACTATTATGATCTTGATACGAATGAGAAAACTGAGGACCATGTAGGTTAAATATGTTACTCAGGATCCTACAGCAATAAGCTTGAGAATTTGAATTTAAATCTTTCTGAGTCATAGCTTTTTACCTTATACATTCCAATCTCTATCACTCTACGTCATGATTGAGCTCCAGGATTTGTGAGAGTTATCCACCCAGAGAAGTTCCTTTGCTGTTCCTTTGTTGTTGCCTCCATGGGAGGGGATTGAATTCGGATACCTTCTTAATCAGTGTCTTGTTGTCTCAAGGAGGAAATGAGAGAAAACTAAAAGGTTAATCTTTAGGAGAATAGCAGACATTGATAACTTTGGGAAACAGGAGAATTAGGCCAGAGGAAGTAAAGGAGCTGGTTGAGGCACCAAGCAACCAGTAAGGAAGAGCTAATGTGGCATTTAACACTTGTATTACATGACAGATGGCTCAAGTTCAGAAGACTCAGTATAGCCAGCCAAGAAAATGTTCAGAAACTGAACTTTACCACAGTTTTAAGTGACTGTACTGTTTGTACTTGGAAGATATATTTTGTTACTCATTCCTTTATGTTTGCATGTTTTATATATTTTAAAAGCAAACCTATGTCGTCCTTGGGCCTTTCTTTGTCCTTATGAGTTAATGGCAAGTAGAATACTGCCTGTTTGTTTTGTTTCTTTCTCGTAAGCTTTTGGCTCTGAGGAGATGCTAACCTCTGTGATAGCAAAATAAGTTTTATGGACAAGTTTGGATGTCATCCATCCATTTTTCTCCTTAATGAAGTTATGGTTTCTATGGAACTTCAAACAAAGAATCATCTGACCTCTGTTTTGGTACCTCTATGGATTGGCTAATATATCCAAGACAACTCTTAAAACCCTGCTAACCGTTTTCCATCTGTGTCAGCTCTGTTGCCTTTAAGTTGTCCATTTGTATGGTAAGCTATAATCTTTCTTTATTTTTTGCCCACTGGTAAGCATTCCATTTGTGTTCACTTAAAATAAGCTACCTGAAAGCTAAAAAAACAAAAACAGGGTTCTCTCACTATGTCGTGCTTTCCTATGTTTGCGTCTGCTCAGGGTTCTGGCTCATAAACACCGTGATATTGTCTTACTCTTGTTGATTGGCTTTACTCACCTTAGATATTGGAGCAGTAGAGTTGATAAGTGAACATGCTATATCTGTTTTTATTTTTTTCCCAACAGTTTTGTCAGTGATAGATTTTGCCGCAATCCACCTATAATTTTTTTTTCAAGAGGAGGGAGTTGTGCACATTTAATTCCTAGCCTTGTGCTCCCATTTCTCTGACTGATCAATTAGATCCTATTAAGCAGGAATTAGAGCATCTCTGGGCACCTGGGTGGCTCAGTTGGTTAAGCAACTGCCTTTGGCTCAGTTCATGATCCCAGAGTCCCTGGATGGAGTCCCACATCGGGTTCCCAGCTCCACGGGGAGTGTGCTTCTCCCTCTGACTTTATCCCCTCTCATGCTCTCTCTCTCTCATATAAATAAATAAAATCTTAACAACAACAACAACAACAACAACAACAACAACAACAAAGAAATTAGATCATCTCCTATGTACTGCCACTGAACTAATGTTATGGAAATTATCAAAATAGACAAGGTGTGTGATATACCCTTTTGAGCTACAATGTGGTAGTGATACAAAATAAGAAAACTCAATTCAGCATAAAGTAGAATATGAAAAGTTCCACACAAGGGCAAAACACTCACTGCAAAGGTTTCAGAGGAAAGAGCCTATCTAGGATGAGAGAATAAAGAAAGGACTTGTAAAGGAGATGGTGTTTCAGATGGGGTCTTAGAGAATGGGCATGTAATGCTAAATCTCAGAGATAATAATTTTCAAATTAGAAAAGGTATGGAGAGATAAATACTTTCCTTTATATACTGTTGTCATAAGAGTGCATTATTACTTTTGGAAAGTAATCCAACTACCCTTTATTAGAATTTAAATTTTACACCTGCCATTTGACCCAGGAACCCATTTCTGAGAATGGATTTGGAAAAAATGTATTAAGTTATAAAGGTTTACATACAAAGATATTTGTTTCAGCGTCATGTGTAATAGTTTTAAAAAGGGAATAAACTGAATGGTCATCTATGGGAATGGAAGAATAAATTAAGGACAATTTATATTATAGAGGCTGTTATTAATATGAATGAATCAGATCTCTATATATTGAGGTGAAAGGATTTAAGTAAATTACATGAGAAAAGCTAGATGTAGAATAATATATATATTATATAAATAATATAATTTCTATATAAACCAAATTATTCATCGGATGTATATCTTTTGCATCTATTTCTTCATATAAAATAATGTTGGTTTAATCAAGAAAACAATTATGAAGTTCATTGAGACATCCATAGTTATTAATAGTGGCTGAGTACATTATAGAAATGTGGAATACTATGGTGTGATGTTATGCTATAATTTAAAATAATGCCTTCTAATAGAATAAGTAAGTCATGACAATACAATGTATAGCACAGTGACTATACTAATAACTTAGTATTGCATATTTGAAAGTTGCTAAGAGGGTAAATCTTAAAGTTCTCATCACAAGGAAAAAGATTCTGTGGCTGTGTGTGGTGACAGATGTTGACTAGACCTATGGTGGTGATCATTTTGCGGTGTGTACAAATGTCTCGTGACATTTATACTGTACACCTGAAGTTAATAAAATGTGTGTCAATTTTATCTCAATAAAAAAATGAATACCTCCTCTATTGAACTTAAACTTATTTTAAGTGATTAAAGCTCCAGTTTGTCAAAAAATAAATAGAAGAATACAAAAAAGTAGAGCTCTGTGTTTATTTTTCTGTATTTATGCAAATTTGAATTAAATGGAAGTTGCTATTTGCCAAATCAATAATACTAGTTAGTTAAGGATGGTTTTAGAAAAAGGACAGAGATAGCCTTTTATTTTGAAACATTTATGTTTTCAGCTTAAGCTGTTCAAAATTGTATTGTCTAACAAAAACAGGATAGAAACTTCGATTTTCAACTTAAAAGTAAAAATAAATAAATAAACAAATAAATAAATTGGCTGATGCTGCTATGAAACCTTTAAAGATACTAAAAAAGGAGTGTACATAGGATTTGCCTATAAAATTTGTTTCACTAGGGGTGCCTGGCTAAGCGACTACCTTCGGCTCAAGTTATGATCCCAGCATCCTGGGATCGATCCCCACATGGGTCTCCCTGTGCAGTGGAGAGCCTGCTTCTTCTTCTCCCTCTGCCTGATGCTCTGCCTGCTTGTGCTCTGTCTCTATATCTCTGTCAGATAAATAAATAAAATCTTAAAAATGATTTGTTTCACCAGTGGAATTCAGAATGGGAATCTATGATCATGCTTCAGTTCTATAGATTCAGACAATCTGAAAATAATTGATATTGGATGATGAAAACCATCAAGATTACATGTAAGCAAGTGCTTTCTGCTATAGCGACTGACTAAATGCATGTATTTCCCTCACTCCATCTTTAGGCCTGTAATTATATATTCTTCATACTTAGAAATGCTGTAAGTGCCCCAGAACAGTGAGTGATTAGGGAGTCCAAGAAGTTCCACCCTCTGTGTTTGCAAGCTGGGAACCCACGAAAGCCAATGGTGTGACTCTAGGCTGAGTGTGAAAGCCCGACAACCAGAGAAGGTGGTGGTGTTAGTCCCAGGTCCAGGAAAGAAGACTTCACATTCTGGCTCAAGCAGGCAGGCAGGAAGGATGCATCTATTTTTATGTAAGATAAAGAACAGCTATGGGAGAGGGCATAATAAGTTATTGTCCTTGGGTGGTAGAATCAGGGAAAGGAAGGGGGAACTTGTTACAAAATAAATATAATACCTTGGTGATTCAAATCACTGTCAATGAGAATACATATATCCCTCAATGAAGAGGAAAGGAATGATTAGGTTGCCGGTAATCAGAATGGTTTGGGCATCAGGAAGTAGAGACTGGTTATAGACATGACTCCTGGAAAGAGACTCAGAGCTCCGCAATCTCCCAATGTAGGCCTGAGTGGAACAGAGTCTGTAGAGGCAGAAGAGACAGACTGACTGTGGCATGAACAGCTTATATTTAGTGGGTAACCCATGGGCAGCAAGTGAAACCATTTGAGCTGGGAATTATGTGACTCTGGCTGTATCTGGAGGAGCATCTTCTGGCCCTAGGCTCAGGGTCAGTTGCACAGGGCAGAACCTGGGAGCCAAGATAGCCCTTAAGAAGCTATTTGTAATAGTTTAGGCAACAGATAATAACCTATACTAGAGGGGTGGTAGCGATTTGGAGAGAGAAAAATGAGAATGATATATGGGAGGAAGATTGCATGGAGTTGTCAACTTATTGATGTAGATAGCGAGGGAGGGGAGAAGGAGTAGTCAGTGGTGATTGAGAGAATCATGATATTCTTGGCAGAAAGACAGGATTCTGAAAGTGGTTTGGAAATTAAAGGTGACAAGTGTGATTTATGGTGGAGTGAGGGACTAGTTGGCAACTGAAAATTGCTACTCAGATTGAGGCTGGAGTTAGGGTTTTGTGAAACTTTTACATAGAGTGGAAAAGAGTTTGCAAGAAACAGATAAAATTTACCTAAAAGAGACTGTGTAGAGAGAAAAGAAAGGGATGAAAGGTAGGTCTGTGATATTTGCATTTTGATTCGGAAGAATTAATTAGAAGTCATTGAGAAGGTGTACCCAGAGTAACTGGGGGAAAATCCGCACAGCTTGAGAGATGGAATCCAACTCATATTTTGTGAAAATTTATGTGTTTTTATCCTCATTTATCTGAGGTTTTAGGGGATTGAAGCAACCACCACCAATGGTGCATATTAAAACCATTAAACAGGTGAGAGGAACTTCATCATGGGAGGACCATACTGACCCCGCTTACACTCCCAGATTAAGCCTGGCATTACTAAAAGTGTTCTGACATCTTGTTTCTCAGGGTGCAATCTAACAGGGAGTATATAGTGCAATCCAAGAAATAATCCAAAAGGAAAAACTAATTGGAATCTGACTCAATGGAACCTTTACACCTACCATTTTATAGGAAACACAGGGGTATAGGAAGAAGGTAAATAAGAGCACAAGGAAGTAATCAGTCAAATGCAGAATGTGGGTCACTCTAAATGCTGAAAGAGCTAGTTTGTCAACATAGAAATTGCAGGAAAAAAGAAGAGTGGGGGGAGACTGTTATGGAATAAAAGGGATTTAAAAATGATGAGAATCTGCTCTCTATTCTGTCCCTAAAAATGAAAAGGTAGTGGTGAGTATAAGTTGGTTCAGATAGAGCATTGATCAACCTTTCCCTCACCTGCTTCATCAAATCCATCATTATGCCACTGGGAGGTAGTGATTTTGTTCCTTCAGTGCCTCTCAGTCTGTCCACAGTGGTCCAAGGCCCCCACAGCATTGCGGTCCAGGTGCCATCATCTCCTGCCTGGTATTACTACGACCATGTTACAACCCATTTTCCTTCCTCTGCTTTGTTTCCTTTTATATTCACCATAGTGTAGCCTGCATGAGTTTTAAAAATGCATACCTGGTCATCACGTGACTTTTCTGCTTAAGTCACCTCAGTAGAGAGAGAAAGACCCAAATCTATCACATGACCTGTAGGCTTCCTGTGATCTGGCCCTTGCCTACCTCTCACTGGCTCTCCATCTTCCTGCCTTGGCTAGCACTTATGTTTCTTCAGTGGATTATAGAGTTCCCCTTGCAGTGCTTTTTTATATGTTGTTCCTGGTCTACGGGGTCCTTTTGCAACACACACACACACACACACACACACACACACACACACGTTAACTCTGCTTCAGGGATGTTCTCCCTTGAGCCTACTTTCTAGGTCATGGCTTCCTTGTGCTAGGCTTCCTGCATTTTTTTCTTCATGGTTTTTATCACAGCTTATAATGATGTATTTATGTTTAGGCCTGTTTATGTTGGTCAGCCTCAGGTGGCTAGAAGTCCCTTGAGAATAAGGTCTATGTCAGTGTGTCAAGTACTGTATCTCTAGTGCTGAGAACAATGGTTGCCACCTGAAAGTCCATAACAGATATTTGTTGAGTGAATGACTGGTCGTTAGGGAGTCTTCTGGACACCATGGCACTATTAGTAGAGAGTCACATGACTGGCCCCTATTGACCTGGTTTTGTGTTTCTTCTTCCACTATCTGCACCCCCTTCTTGTTAGTTTAATATTTGCTCAAGGAGATCTCTCCAAATTTCAATTCTTGGGGTACTTTTTTCTTAAATTTTTATTTTTTATAAACATATAATTTTATCCCCAGGGGTACAGGTCTGGGAATCGCCAGGTTTACACACTTCACAGCACTCACCATAGCACATACCCTCCCCAATGTCCATAACCCCACCACCCTCTCCCAACCCCCCTCCCCCCAGCAACCCTCAGTTTGTTTTGTGAGATTAAGAGTCACTTATGGTTTGTCTCCCTCCCAATCCCATCTTGTTTCATTTACTCTTCTCCTACCCTTAACCCCCCATGTTGCATCTCCTCTCCCTCATATCAGGGAGATCATATGATAGTTGTCTTTCTCCGATTGACTTACTTCGCTAAGCATGATACCCTCTAGTTCCATCCATGTCGTCGCAAATGGCAAGATTTCATTTCTTTTGATGGCTGCATAGTATTCCATTGTGTATATATACCACATCTTCTTGATCCATTCATCTGTTGATGGACATCTAGTTTCTTTCCAGAGTTTGGCTATTGTAGACATTGCTGCTATAAACATTCGGGTGCACGTGCCCCTTCGGATCACAACGTTTGTATCTTTAGGGTAAATACCCAGTAGTGTAATTGCTGGGTCATAGGGTACTTCTATTTTCAACATTTTGAGGAACCTCTATGCTGTTTTCCAGAGTGGTTGCACCAGCTGGCATTCCCACCAACAGTGTAGGAAGGTTCCCCTTTCTCCGCATCCTCGCCAGCATCTGTCATTTCCTGACTTGTTAATTTTAGCCATTCTGACTGGTGTGAGGTGATATCTCATTGTGGTTTTGATTTGTATTTCCCGGATGCTGAGTGATGTGGAGCACTTTTTCATGTGTCTGTTGGCCATCTGGATGTCTTCTTTGCAGAAATATCTGTTCATGTCTTCTGCCCATTTCTTGAGTGGATTCTTTGTTCTTTGGGTGTTGAGTTTGCTAAGTTCTTTATAGATTTTGGACACTGGCCCTTTATCTGATATGTGTTTGCAAATATCTTCTCCCATTCTGTCAGTTGTCTTTTGGTTTTG
>NW_022630997.1:50348735-50464335 GCF_010015895.1 Lontra canadensis | reverse complement strand
TAGAGAAATGCAACTGATTTCTGTGCATTGATTTTATATCCTGACACTTTACTGAATTCCTGTACCAGTTCTAGCAGTTTTGGAGTGGAGTCTTTTGGGTTTTCCACATATAGTACCATATCATCTGTGAAGAGTGATAGTTTGACTTCTTCTTTGCCAATTTGGATGCCTTTAATTTCCTTTTGTTGTCTGATTGCTGAGGCTAGGACTTCTAGTACTGTGTTGAATAGCAGTGGTGATAACGGACATCCCTGCCGTGTTCCTGACCTTAGCGGAAAAGCTTTCAGTTTTTCTCCATTGAGAATGATATTTGCGGTGGGTTTTTCATGGCTTTGATAATATTAGATGGCTTTGATAATATTGAGGTATGTGCCCTCTATCCCTACACTTTGAAGAGTTTTGATCAGGAAGGGATGCTGTACTTTGTCAAATGCTTTCTCAGCATCTATTGAGAGTATCATATGGTTCTTGTTCTTTCTTTTATTAATGTGTTGTATCACATTGATTGATTTGCGGATGTTGAACCAAACTTGCAGCCCTGGAATAAATCCCACTTGGTCATGGTGAATAATCCTTTTAATGTACTGTTGAATCCTATTGGCTAGTATTTTGGTGAGAATTTTCGCATCTGTGTTCATCAAGGAAATTGGTCTGTAGTTCTCTTTTTGGTGGGATCCTTGTCTGGTTTTGGGATCAAGGTGATACTGGTCTCATAAAATGAGTATGGAAGTTTTTGTTCCATTTCTATTTTTTGGAACAGTTTCAGGAGAATAGGAATTAGTTCTTCTTTAAATGTTTGGTAGAATTCCCCCGGGAAGCCGTCTGGCCCTGGGCTTTTGTTTGTTTGGAGGTTTTTGATGACTGTTTGAATCTCCTTACGGTTATGGGTTTGTTCAGGCTTTCTATTTCTTCCTGGTTCAGTTGTGGTAGTTATATGTCTCTAGGAATGCATCCATTTCTTCCAGATTGTCAAATTTGTTGGCATAGAGTTGCTCATAATATGTTCTTATAATTGTCTGTATTTCTTTGGTGTTCGTTGTGATCTCTCCTCTTTCATTCATGATTTTATTTATTTGGGTCCTTTCTCTTTTCTTTTTGATAAGTCTGGCCAGGGGTTTATCAATCTTATTAATTCTTTCAAAGAACCAGCTCCTAGTTTTGTTGATTTGTTCTATTGGTTTTTTTTTTTTTTTTTTTTTTTTTGGTTTCTATTTCATTGATTTCTGTCTGATCTTTATGATTTCTCTTCTCCTGCTGGGTTTGGGCTTTCTTTGTTGTTCTTTCTCCAGCTCCTTTAGGTGTAGGGTTAGGTTGTGTACCTGAGACCTTTCTTGTTTCTTGAGAAAGGCTTGTACCACTATATATTTTCCTCTCAGGACTGCCTTTGTTGTGTCCCACAGATTTTGAACTGTTGTGTTTTCATTATCATTTGTTTCCATGAATTTGTTCAATTCTTCTTTAATTTCCTGGTTGACCGATTCATTCTTTAGAAGGATGCTGTTTAGTCTCCATGTATTTGGGCTCTTTCCAAATTTCCTCTTGTGATTGAGTTCTAGCTTCAGAGCATTGTGGTCTGAAAATATGCAGGGAATGATCCCAATCTTTTGATACCGGTTGAGACCTGATTTAGGACCAAGGATGTGACCTATTCTGGAGAATGTTCCATGTGCACTAGAGAAGAATGTGTATTCTGTTGCTTTGGGATGAAATGTTCTGAATATATCTGTGATGTCCAACTGGTCCAGTGTGTCATTTAAGGCCTTTATTTCCTTGTTGATCTTTTGCTTGGATGATCTGTCCATTTCAGTGAGGGAAGTGTTAAAGTCCCCTACGATTATTGTATTATTGTTGCTGTGTTTCTTTGATTTTGTTATTAATTGGTTTATATAGTTGGCTGCTCCCACATTAGGGCCATAGATATTTAAAATTGTTAGATCTTATTGTTGGACAGATCCTTTGAGTATGATATAGTATCCTTCCTCATCTCTTATTATAGTCTTTGGCTTAAAATCTAATTGATCTGATATAAGGATTGCCACTCCTGCTTTCTTCTGATGTCCATTAGCATGGTAAATTCTTTTCCACCCCCTCACTTTAAATCTGAAGGTGTCTTCGGGTTTAAAATGAGTTTCTTGTAGGCAACATATAGATGGCTTTTGTCTTTTGATCCATTCTGATACCCTGTGTCTTTTGATTGGGGCATTTAGCCCATTAACATTCAGGGTAACTATTGAGAGATGTGAATTTAGTGCCATTGTATTGCCTGTAAGATGATTGTTATTGTATATTATCTCTGTTCCTTTCTGATCTACTACTTTTAGGCTCTCTCTTTGCTTAGAGGACCCCTTTCAATATTTCCTGTAGAGCTGGTTTGGTGTTTGCAAATTCTTTCAGTTTTTGTTTGTCCTGGAAGCTTTTAATCTCTCCTTCTATTTTCAATGATAGCCTAGCTGGATATAGTATTCTTAGCTGCATGTTTTTCTCGTTTAGTGCTCTGAATATATCATGCCAGCTCTTTCTGGCCTGCCAGGTCTCTGTGGATAAGTCTGATGCCAATCTAATATTTTACCATTGTATGTTACAGACTTCTTTTCCCGGGCTGCTTTCAGGATTTTCTCTTTGTCACTAAGACTCATAAATTTTACTATTAGGTGTCGGGGTGTGGACCTATTCTTAGTGATTTTGAGGGGGGTTCTCTGCACCTCCTGGATTTTGATGCTTGTTCTCTTTGCGAGATTGGGGAAATTCTCTCCAATAATTCTCTCCAATATACCTTCTGCTCCCCTCTCTCTTTCTTCTTCTTCTGGAATCCCAATTATTCTAATTGTTTTGTCTTATGTTGTCACTTATCTCTCGAATTCTCCCCTCGTGGTCCAGTAGCTGTTTGTCCCTCTTTTGCTCAGCTTCTTTATTCTCTGTCATTTGGTCTTCTATATCACTAATTCTTTCTTCTGCCTCATTTATCCTAGCAGTGAGAGCCTCCATTTTTTATTGCACCTCATTAATAGCTTTTTTGATTTCAACTTGGTTAGATTTTAGTTCTTTTATTTCTCCAGAAAGGGCTTTTATATCTCCCAAGAGGGTTTCTCTAATATCTTCCATGCCTTTTTCAAGCCCGGCTAGAACCTTGAGAATCATCATTCTGAACTCTAGATCTGTCATATTACCAATATCTGTATTGATTAGGTCCCTAGTCTTCGGTACTGCCTCTTGTTCTTTTTTTTGTGGTAAATTTTTCTGCCTTGTCATTTTGTCCAGATAAGAGTATATGAAGGAGCAAGTAAAATACTAAAAGGGTGGCAACAACCCCAGGAAAATATGCTTTAACCAAATCAGAAGCGATCCCAAATCGTGAGGGGGGAGAAAGGGAATAAAAACAGGTTCAGAAAAAAAAAAATGAAAAAGAAAAGAAACAATTAAAAAAAGAAAATGAATAAAGAAAAAAATATATATATATTAGATAAACTAGTTAAAAAACGTTAAAAGAGAAAAGGGTAAAAGTTTAAAAAAATTTAGCAGAAGAAGAGAAAAAAAAATTGAAAATGAAAAAAAAATTAACTTAACTACAAGACTAAAGAATTATGGGGAGAAAGCCATGAGTTCTGTGCTTTGCTTTCTCCTCCTCTGGAATTCTGCTGCTCTCCTTGGTATTGAAACTGTACTCCTTGGTAGGTGAACTTGGTCCTGACTGGATTTCTTGTTGATCTTCTGGGGGAGGGGCCTGTTGTACTGATTCTCAAGTGTCTTTGCCCCAGGCGGAATTGCACCGCCCTTACCAGGGGCCAGGCTGAGCAATCCGCTCAGGTTTGCTTTCAGGAGCTTTTGTTCCCTGAGCGCTTTCAGTAGAGTTCCGGAGGACCGGAATGAAAATGGTGGCCTCTTGGTCTCCAACCCGGAGGAGCTGAGAGCCTGGGGCCCCACTCATCGGTGCGCCCTCAGAGTATAGTGCCCAATTACTTCCGTCTCCCTAGCCTCCGGCCATGCTCCGAGCTGACCGAGCCTGCGACCGGTTCAAGGTAACCCCGACCTGAGAGCTCACTCCTAGGCTCTGTCTCTGTAGCCAGCTTCCCTGTCCTAATACTGTAAGCTCTGCGACACTCAGACACCCCCGATCCTTCTGTGACCCTGCGGGACCTGAGGCAATGCTGACCCTGCGTGGACTTCACCCTGGTTTAGCCTCTGGAGCGATGTCCCTCAGCAGAACAGGCTTTTAATTAAAAGTCCTGATTTTGTGCTCTGTTGCTCCCCACTTGCCGGGAGCCGGCCCCTCCCCCCGCGGTCTATCTTCCAGTCGCTTTGGAATCACTTCTCTGCCAGTCCTGCCTTTCAGAAAGTGGTTGATTTTCTGTTTCTAGAATTGCTGTTGTTTTTGTCTTCGATCTCCCGTTGGATTTGTAGGTATTCGCAATCTTTAGATAAGCTATCTAGCTGATGATCTGCTACCTGAAGTAGTCTCAGCCTGCTACTTCTCCACCATCTTGACTCCTCCCCTTAGGGTACTTTTTTGTGGCATTGAGATTATTTAATGCATATAGTCAGATTTTATTTCCAGTATTTTTTCATGAGTTATTTGTTTGTTTTTGGGCATCCTCCAGTGAAGACATCCTATCTCTTTTTTTTGCATTTTTATTTATTTATTTATTTAGATTATTTATTTATTTATTTGAAAGAGAGAGAATGAGAGAGAGAGACATCACGAGAGGAGAATAATCAGAGGGAGAAGCACACTCCCCACTGAGCAAGGAGCCTGTTGTGGTTCTCTGTCGTGGGACTCCAGGATCATGACCTGAGGCAAAGGCAGTTGCCTAACCAACTGAGCCACCCAGGCACCCTGAATTACCGTATTTTTAAATTGGTGTTCCTAAAGTCTCTGACTTATGTCCACCTCTGTTTTATTGTTCTTCCTTTCTGTCACAGATTGTAGGATAATATAGTCAGTATGGCTCAGGTGTCCTGAAGTTTCCACATGTCCAATTAGTTTCCTTTTTCCCTCTCATCCCTTCTATCCCCCCACCCTGCCCTTCTCCACCTCTTCTTCTTCCTTCCTTCCTACCTTCCTCCCTTCCTTTCTTTTCTTTATCTCTCTCTCTCTCCCTTCCTTCCTTCCTCTCTCTCTTTCTTTCTTTCCTTCTCCCTCCCTCCTTCTCTTCATAGTATTTATCCCTCCTTTCCATCTTCCCTTTTTTCTTCCCTTCCACCCTTTCCCTCTCTCCCTCCTTCAGAGTTAAGTCCATAAGTGTTCCTCAATTAGTGCTTCCTATGACTAGGTTAAAATGTGTGCAAGGCAAGCAAAGTGTAGGAAAGTGGACATTCTTTCAGAGTATATAGATCTAAAGATTCATCCATATGTTTTGGGATAATTTACTCATTTTTAATATTTTTTTGTTTCCTTAACTCTTACCTATCATGTGCAATTTACTTTGAATATTTAACAAAATAACATGTAAAATACAGCAGATGCACAATAACTTGTTCAAATTTTAACATTTTTTTTAAGATTTTTTATTTATTTACTTGACAGAGATCACAAGTAGGCAGAAAGGCAGGCAGAAGAGGAGGAAGCAGGCTCCCTGCTGAGCAGAGCCCCCGATGCGGGGCTCAATCCCAGGACCCTGAGACCATGACCACTGAGCCACCCAGGCACCCCTTTTAACTTCTTTTTTTAAGATTAATTTGTTCATATTTTAAAAATTGTTATTAGTCTTTACCAATATTTAAGAGCATTTGGTTAATTATAAATAATTTAAATAAGGTAAGGTTCTTTTGAGGGATAACTGCTTGTATATTGCCCAGAAGGCACAAGTAGGTGATTAGTTTTCATGTAAGGTGGTTCTTCAGACTTGAGATCCTCTTTCCTTTCTCAGGCTTGTGTTTTGCCATCCAGTATATTTCCATTTTTCCTCCTGAGTGCAGAGGGTTTAACTTATTTAGAATGTCCACCCTTGAATTTCCAGGCTCAGAGAATCAATTGGCCAAGTCTTTGATCAATGTGCGAGTGGGATAGGGATCACATGGGTGTGTCCTTTGTCAAGTTCAGTAGTTCTCAATTCCACCTGTCTACTAAATCTTCTGCGGAGAGGGGTGCCTGGATGGTTCAGAAAGTTAAGTGTTTGACTTTGGCTTGGGTTGTGATCCCAGGGTCCTGGGATTGAGTCCTGCATCCAGTTCCCTGCTTTGAGGAGAGCCTGCCTCTCCCTCTGCCTCTATCTGCTGCTCCCTCACTTGTGGTTTCCCTCTCTCTGTCAAATAAGAAAAAAAAAAAAAAAAAGAAAGAAAGCTTTATTAAAAACAAAACAAAACAGAATGCTGGGGATACTTTAAAAAACACTCTTGACCATTTAGCACACCCAGATATTAATTAACTTAATTGGTCTGAGGTGGAGTCTAGACATGGGGGGTATTTTATTTAGAGTTTCCAAATGATTCTATTGGACAGCTAGAGGAGGAAACCACATCAGTGACTCCAGTGAAATGAAATGACCCCTTGAAAATCAATTACAGGACTGGCCGATGGGTGGGATATGAGAGGAGGTAAGCCAAGCTTTTTAATAGTGCAGCTCTAATTCCAAACTAATACTTGCATGGAACATGATGAGTAGTACTTAAAATGGGCTGGTTAGTTTCATTCCTTCAGTATTTTGGCTTTGTCTAGATACTTATAAATGCTGGCTAGGCTACCAAACTCACATATAATTTAAAAAACTTTGAGAGGGGATTAAATGTAATTTTCCTTTTTTGCCTCAAAATAAACCTCACATTGAAATTTTGGGAGGGCACTTCCAATTTGTAGAGGGATAGCGAGTCACGTTTTTCTCTGATCATTCAAAAGAAATCGAACCCTGAGGTTATTATCTTCCCCTGGGGATACAACAGAGGTGCTTCTGCCTCCCCTTCCTGCCCTTATGTATACTTATATACCGGAGGTATCTTGAGAAACTGCCCAAGAACTCAACAGCTTTTATGTGTAGAATACTTGAACCCTTGATTTTTTTGAAAAAGAAAAAGTGAAATTTGGTTGTTTTAACAGCTTTCATGCAATGTATTTCTAAAGAATATCTTCACTGAATCTTGATAAATAATAAATACATTTACAAAACTAACTAATGTCAAATAGAGGGAATGGAGAGCGATGAGTAGGAGTAGGATGCTTTCACTGCAAATGAAGGTAAAAATAATGGAGTAAGATGTGAAGTGAAGCACCTATTTGGGAGAGCTCTGATGGAGATGGTTCTTTGACAAGCAGTGGAAAGATTATTCAGAGGGAGGAATGGCAGGCGATGCGTACTGAAGAAGCAAAATAGGTTAAGAAAGAAACAAGCACATTTGAAGCAGATGGTTTTGAGAGCAGCAAATTTATGAAGTGTATTAAAATTAGGAAGTGCCATTTGAAGCTTCCGCCTGAAATGAGTGGATTAACGAATGCGATCCATTATCCCACTTGGAGACAGCTTATAAAATTCCTTAGCCAGGGAAAATATAGTTTTAATCAGTCACACAAAACAACTTTCCTCATGAACCCAGTAATAAAAAGCTTTATCAAGGTGATAGATGGGAAGAGTACAGTATGTGTAACACTTTAGAATATTGGAAAAGTTTTACGTGCCATTTACTAACTTGACTTATTTTTTATAGGTTCCCCATAGAAATGGAAATGTTTATGCTAAATTTCTAGATGAGAAAGATGCTACCTTCTCCCAAAAGAGGGATTTAGGATGTGTTGGGTGTAGCCTAGCCATAGCATTGTCTTAACTTTGTAGTGGTCTATCTAGAAAGTTTTTCATGCTAAGCCAATTCCAAAGGTCTTGAGGTTTCCATCACTTATGTTTGATGCCAAGGATGGGCTCTGTGGTCTCCTGCTCCCAAGGTGGAAAGGAGCAGCAGAGGAGGCAATTGAGAATAGAGGTTCTGCAAAGGAATATCAAGTGAAATCAGTCCTGTCTTCTAGTATTTTCTAGTTTCCTACCCACCCCCTCCTTCCAAGATACTCACAGGAAAGGTAAAAGCAAACTCATAGAATGTTTGCTTTACTGAAAATTTTTTTTTCTCTTTGTTACTCAGTCTTTGAGAAACTTTTCTTCTACCGGGAAATCCTGTGTGCACAGCTGCTTTGTGGTATTTAGAGGAAATAATTCTTGACAGACAAATATCAACTATTTGGAGAAAAACCTGAAATTTAGGTTATTTCTCTGAACCAATGCCAATCTCATTTGATTCTATAGCCAGATGAAGTTGACTTTTAATAAAATACATGATACATTTAATAAAATACACTTAGGGGCACCTGGGTGGCTCTGTTGGTTAAGTGTCTACCTTTGGCTCAGGTCATGATCCCACCATCCCAGGATCAAGCCCCACTCAGCGGAAAGCCTGCTTCTCCCTCCCTACTCCCCCTGCTTGTGTTCCCTCTGTTGCTGTTTCCTTCCCTCTGTCTCTCTCTCTCTCTCGCTGTCAAATAAGTAAAATCTTAAAAAAAAAATACATTTAGGTGCCAACCCAAGCTGATAGCCATGTACATACATTGTTGTGACCAGCAAGCCCATTTTCCAGTTTTCCTTTAATACCTACAGATAAGTCTTGTGGCCTGGTCTCCATTTATGAGCTGAATGAGCTTCTTTCTCTAGTATTTAAATTTTTAAAAAATATTTTCCATCATCAGTCCAAAGTTGCTCTTTATTAGGAACCTTTTGTAATATAGCAGAAAATAAGGAGTTTCAGTCTGGGAGTCAGGCACACTAAGGTCCAACTCTACTTAATTGTTACAACATAGCTGGTCATGTGGCCTTGTCCAGACTATTTAATTTCTTTGAGCCTAGGTTTTTCTCATTTATACAATGGAATCATGATAACATTGTCTACTTTTTAGGATTATCAAAAGAATTAAGTTAGATAATTCACAAAGATGCTAACCATCATGCCGGGCCTATACTGACCACCATACACATGTTAGTTATCCATCACTGTTATTATCATCATTGTTGTTATTTCTTGACTAATCAAATGCATATTCAATATCTTTGGTATTACAGGATTTTTGTTTGGAGATTGGACCATTTTGTCACTGGAAGTAAAATAACCCATTTGGCTGTTCATGAACCTTTCTCCCTCTCAATCAAGTAGGACAATGCAGCAGGACAGTTTGAGGAATTGGCTCCATTTAGATTTTATGATTCTTGGTAAGAATGAGTCAGTGTGCTTCATTCCTCATCAGGCCACCCAAGGAACTGGCACCATCAATAGCCATAATGACAGGAACCTATTATGCTGGTGACACTGTACTGAGCACAGAGGTGAGGGAAATACACAATGCAGTTACTAAAGGTATGGGCTTTGGCATTAGAGACCTTAGGTTTGTATTCTGATGCTGCCCCTTATAGATGGTGTAATCTTGGACAAGTCATTAAACCTCTTTGATTTCAGTTTTATCATGTTAAGCAGTGGAGATAATAACAGAACTTACCCCGTAAGATTTTTGTGAGGCTTTCAAGAGAGAGTGTATACAAGCTGCTTAGTGTGTTTAAGGTGGCATATGTTAAGTGCTTGAAACATGGTACCTCAACTGAAGCAATTATAGCACCAACAATGGTAATGGCTCAGAGAAGGGAGATGTGATGTCAGAATAGTTGGGATTTGGATTAAGGGTATGGGAATGGGTAGGAATGGAAAATGTAGAAGAATAGAGAAGATGGGATAAGCATGGTGGGGACTGAAGCCAGAATTTATAAAGTGAAAGAAAGGCAGAAGTAGAAGTTTCTGGTAGAAGGTAGTATCTTTATATTTAGGAGAACTTCATACACCAGGCTTAAGAGGTAAATAATTTCTAAATTCAGTTTAAACTTGAACCGTAAGGATCATCATTTTTGAAACACATATTCTAGTTTTCTGAATCAATAAATCTGAGATCAGGTACAGGGATCTGCATTTTTAAAAGGGATTTTATTTATTTATTTATGAAAGAGAGAGAAAGAGAGCATGAACAGGGGGAAGGGCAGGGGGAGAGAGATAATTTCAAGCAGACTCTGCACTGAGTGCAGAGCCTGATGTGAGGCTCCATCTCATGACCCTGAGCCAAAATCAAAAGTCAGATGCTTAAGTAGCTGAGCCACCCTGGTGCCCATAGGTATCTGTATTTTTAATTATGCCTCTGGAAGGTCCTGTTACAGATGATCTGCCTCATAGATCTTAAAACAGTGTCCTTGGCATGGGGAGCATTTTAAAGATTATATATGACACATAATTTAAAAAATCCAAATAAGAACTATCCCGAAAAAAAAATTTTATATTTGCAGCAATAAGTACCAGCAAAAAATGTTGGAATGTGCATATTAAATTTTCTACTCAAATGTTGTTATCAAAGTACAATGATGGCTAATATGTAGCTTCTAATTGCTCAAGTGATTTGAAGTTTAGTGGGTTGATTAGGGACATAAAATGTAAGTAAGCAGTGATATCTAGGTCTCAAGTTAAAAGTTTTGAGCTTGAATTCCAATTGAACTGCTTGCTAGCTCTAAGCTCAGTTAACACCCTAATCCTCCATTTGCCTCAGCTTCCTCAGGTGTAAAAATCTCTGCTTTGTGCAGGGACCTCACAGAGACGTTCTGAGTAGGTGATGCTATTACTAGAATGTGATCTATGTGAGCTCTATGTAGACTTAATGAAATTCCTTCAAGTGCTAAAGAAGAGGAACAAAATGCAGTGGAGGCTTAAAAGAAAGAGGAAACAAATCTGGGGGTGGAGGCCAGAAATACAAGAACAACTTTGTGAAGATGGCAGGATTTGAGTAAGCTTTGAAGGATGGGTTCCATGTGATGATAATTGATGGGATGGTTGGTAGGTGCTATGTTTCAGGTGGTGGGGGGAACAGCATGGTTGAAACTCAGAAATGTAGGGGCATTGAGGGTTATTGGGTGAAGGTAGTTTAGGTTGAATGAAATATTAGGTAAAAATAGAGATTTGGGGGAAATAGAAAAGGTGCTAAGATTCTGCTATTTTTTTAGTGTATATTAGTATTTTTTTCTTTATTGTATTTTATTTAAATTCAAGTCAGATAACATATAGTGTAGTATTGGTTTCAGGAGTAGAAATTAGTGACTCATCAGTTATGTTTAACACCCAGTGCTCATCCCAATACATGCCCCCTTTAATCCCCATCATCCCTTTAGCCCATCTACCCTCCCACCTCCCCTCCAGCCACCCTCAGTTTGTTTTCTTAACTATAGAGTCTCTTATGGTTTGCCTCTCTCTCTGTTTTTTATCTTATTTTTCCTTCCCTTTCCCTATGTTCTTCTGTTTTGTTTCTTAAATTCCACATGTGAGTGAAATCATATGATATTTGTTTTTCTTTGACTGAATTATTTTGCTTGCATAATATACTCTAGTTCCATCCATGTTGTTGCAAATGATTTCATTCCTTTTCGTGGCTGTGTAATATTCCATTGTGTATATATACCACATCTTCTTTATCCATTCATCTGTTGATGGACATTTGAGCTGTTTTTATAATTTGGCTATTGTAGATAGTGCACTATAAACATTGGGGTGCACATACCCCTTTGAATCAGCATTTTTGAATCCCTTGGATAAATACCTAGTAGTGCAATTGCTGGGTCACAGGGTAGTTCTATTTTTAACTTTTTGAAGAAACTCCATACTGGTTTCCAACATTACTTTGGCTATTCCAGAGTGGCTGCACCAGCTTGCATTCCCCTAAACAGTGCAAAAGTGTTGCCTTTCTCTGCATCCTCACCAACATCATGACCCTGAGATGATCTGAGCCATAATCAAAAGTCAGATGCTTAATCTGTTGTTTCCTGAGTTGTTAATTTTATTGTTCTTTTTTGAATTCAATTTTTTATTTAAATTCAATTAATGAACATATAGTGTGTTATTAGTTTCAGAAGTAGAGTTCAGTGATTCATCAGTTGTATATAACACCCAATGCTCATTATATCACGTGCCCTCCTTAATGCTCATCACCCAGCTACCCCATCCCCCACTGCCTCCCTTGTAGCAAATCTCAGTTTGTTTCTTATGATTAAGAATCTCTAATGGTTTGTCTCCCTCTCTGGCTTTGTCTTATTTGATTTTTCCCTCCCTTCTCCTATGCTCCTCTGTTTTGTTTCTTAAATCATATAATTGTCTTTCTTTGATTGACTTATCTCACTTAGCATAGTACCCTCTAATCTCTGTATCATTCCAATTTTAGTATATGTGCTGCTGAACTGAACACCTGAATTGTTAATTTTAGCCATTTTGACAAGAATGAAGTGTTATCTCATTACAGTTTTGATTTGTATTTCCCTGATGATGAATGATGTTGAGCATTTTTTCATGTGTCTTTTAGCCATTTGTATGTCTTCTTTGGAGAAAGGTCTGTTCATTTCTTCTGCCCATTTGTTAACTGGATTATTTGTTTTTTCGGTGTTGATTTTGTTGAATTCTGGATACTAGCCCTTTATCTGATATGTCATTTGCAAATATCTTCTCCCATTCTGTCAGGTGCCTTTTAGTTTTGTTCAGTGTTTCCTTTGCTGTGCAGAAGCTTTTTTTTTTTTTTTTTTTAAAGATTTTATTTATTTATTTGTCAGAGAGAGAGAGCACAGGCAGACAGAGTGGCAGGCAGAGGCAGAGGGAGAAACAGGCTTCCTGCTGAGCAGGGAGCCTGATGTGGGACTCGATCCCAGGACGCTGGGATCATGACCTGAGCCGAAGGCAGCCGCTTAACCAACTGAGTCACCCAGACGTCCCTGTGCAGAAGCTTTTTATCTTGACGAGGTGCCAGTGGTTTATTTTTGCTTTTGTTTCCAGAGATGACTCTAGTAATAATTTGCTGTGACAGGGGCCAAAGAGGTTGCTGCTGTTTTTTTCCTCTAGGATTTTGATGGTTTCCTGAGGCACATTTAGGTATTTCATCCATTTTGAGTTTATTTTTGTGCATGGTGTAAGAAAGTGGTCCCATTTCATTCTTCTGCATGACACAGTTCAAATTTCCCAACATCAATTGTTGAAGAGGCTGTCTTTTTTCTGTTGGATATTCTTTCCTGTTTTGTTGAAGATTAGTTGACCATATAATTGTGTGTCCATTCCTGGGCTCTCTATTCTGTTCCATCGATCTATGTGTCTCTTTTTGAGCCAGTATCATACTGTCTTGATGATTATAGCTTTGTAATATAGCTTGAAGTCTGAGATTGTGGTGCCCTCCACTTTGTTTTTCTTTTTCAACATTACTTTGGCTATTTGAGGTCTTTTCTGGTTCCATACAAATCTTAGGATTGTTTGTTTTAATTCTATGAAAAAATGCTAGTGTTATTTTGATTGGGGTTGCATTGAATGTGTAGATTGCTTTGAGGAATATAGACATTTTGACAATATTTGTTTTTCCAATCCATGAGCATGGAGTGTTTTTCCATTTCTTTGTGTCTTCTTAAATTTCTTTTATAGTTTTCAGCATACAAATCTTCTTCTTTTTTGGTTAGGTTTATTCCCAGACATCTTATGGGTTTTGGTGCAGTTGTAAATGGGATTTATTCCTTGATTTCTCTTTCTCCTGCTTCATTATTGGTGTAAAGAAATGCAACAGATTTCTCTATGTTGATTTTATATCCTGGGACTTTGCTGAATTCATATATTAGTTCTAGCAATATTTTTGGTGGAGTCTTTAGGGTTTTCCACATAAAGTATTAGGTCACCCACAAAGAGTGAAAATTTGACTTCCTCCTTGCTAATTTGGATGCCTTTTATTTCTTTTTGTTTTCTGATTGCTGAGGCTAGGACTTCCAGTACTATATTGAATAACAGTGGTGAGAGTAGATATTCTTGTCATGCTCCTGATCTTAGGGGAAAAGCTCTCAGTTTTTTCCACTGAAGATGATTACTAGCTGTGGGTCTTTCATGTATGGACTTCATGATGTTGAGATAAGTTCCTTCTAGCCCTACTGTCTTGAGAGTTTTTATCAAGAAAGGATGCTATATTTTGATAAATGCGTTTTCTGCATATCGTTCTTATCCTTTTTAAAAAAATTAATGTAGTGTATCATGTTGATTGATTTGCAAATATTAAACCACCCCTGCAGTGTCAGAATAAATCCCAGCTGATCATGCTGAATAATCCTTTTAATGTGCTGTTGGATTCGATTAGCTAGAATCTTGTTGAGAATTTTCGCATCCATGTTCATTAGGGATATTGGTCTATAATTCTCCTTTTAGTGGTGGTCTTTGTCTGGTTTTGTGATCAAGGTAATGTTGGCCTTATGTAATGAGTTTGGGTTTTCCTTCATTTCTATTTTTGGGACAGCTTCAGAAGAATAGGTATTAATCCTTCTTTAAATGTTTGGTAGAATTCCCCTAGGAAGCCATCCACTCCTGAACTCTAGTTTGTTGGGAGATTTTTGATTACTGACTCAATTTCTTTGCTGGTTATGGGTCTGCTCAAATTTTCTATTTCTTCCTCTTTCAGTTTTGGTAGTTTCAATGTTTCTAGGAATTTATCCATTTCTTCCAGATTGCCCAATTTGTTGGCATATAATTGCTCATAATATTTTCTTATAATCATTTGTATTTCTGCAGTGTTGGTTGTGATGTCTCCTCTTTAATTCATGTTTTTATTTATTTGGGTCCTTTCTCCTCTCTTTTGGGTAAGTATACCTAGGGGTTTATCAATTTTGTTAATTCTTTCAAAGAACCAGTTCCTAGTTTCATTGATTCATTCTTTTTTTTAATTTCTATATCATTTATTTTTTCTCCAATCTTAATTACTTCCCTTCTTCTGCTGGTTTTAGGCTTATTTGCTGTTCTTTTTCCAGCTCCTTTAGGTGTAAGGTTAGTATGTGTATTTGCAACTTCTTTTTTGCTTCTTGAGGAAGGCCTGGAGGAAATAGTAAGATTATAATGAACCCTCCTATTACTGTCTTGCTTAGTCCAAACATTTTGAACTGCCATGGTTTCATTTCCATTTGTTTCCATGTATTTTTAAAAATTTCATCTTTAATTTCCTAGGTTACCTATTCATTCTTCTGTAGGCTGTTCTTTAACCTTCATGTATTTGCGGTCTTTCCAAATTTTTTCTTGTGGCTACAAGTTTCATAGCATTGTGGTCTGAAAATATTCATGGTATAATATCCATCTTTTTGTACTTGTTGAGGCCTGATTTGTGACTGGTATGTGATCCATTCTGGAGAATGTTTCATGTGCACTCAAAAAGAATGTGTATTTTGCTACTTTAGGATGAAATGCTCTGAATCTCTCTCTTTTTAAAAAGATTTTATTTATTTATGTGAAAGACAGGCACAGTGAGAGAGAGAACACAAGCAGGGGGAGTAGGAGAAGGAGAACTAGGCTTCCTGCCAAGCAGGGAGCCCGATGTGGGACTTGATCCCAGATCCTGAGCCAAAGATAGACTCTTAATGACTGAGCCACCCAAGTGCCCCTCTGAATATATCTCTTAAATCCACCTGACCCAGTGTGTCATTCAAAGTCATTGTTTCCTTTTTGATCTTCTGTTTAGATGATCTGTCCATTGCTAAGAGCAGGGTGTTAAAGTCTATACTGTTATACTATACTAAAGTCTATACTATTATTGTATTATTATCAATGAGTTTCCTTAAGTTTCTTATTATTTGACTTATATATTTGGCAGCTCCCAAGCTGGGGGCATAATTTATAATTGTTAGATCTTCTTGTTGATAGACCCTTTTATTATGATATACTGCTTTTCTTCATCTCTTGTTATAGTCTTTGGTTTAAAATCTAGTTTGTCTGTTATAAGTATGGCTACTCCAGCTTTCTTTTGATGTCCATTAGCATGGTAGATGGTTCTCCATCCCCTCACTTTCAATCTGGATGTATCTTTGGATCTAAAATGAGTCTCTTATAAGCAGCATATCAAAGGTCCTTTTTTTTTTTTTTTTTATAAAGAAATCTATTCTAATATCTTATGTCTTTTGATTGGAGTACTTAGTCCACTTACATTCAGAGTAATTATTAATACATATGAACTTAGTGCCATTGTATTACCTGTAAAATCTCTGTTTCTGTAGATTGTCTCTGTTCCTTTCTAGTCATTGTTCAAAGATTTTGTTCTCTCCTTCTTACTCAAAATGTTTTGTTTAATATTTCTTGAAGAGCTGGTTTAGTGTTCACAAATTCCTTTAGTTTTTGCTTGTCTTGGAAACTCTATCTCTCCTATTCTGAATGAAACCTTGATGGATATAATATTCTTGGCTGTATATCTTTCCCATTTAGCAAGGTGAATATATCATGCTGCCCTTTTCTGGCCTGCTAAGTTTCTGTGGCCTGATGTACAGCTAATTTTATGTGACTACCCTTATAGTTTAAGGAACTTTTGTCCCTAGCTGCTTTCAAAATTCTCTCTTTATCTTTGTGTTTTGCAGGTTTCTATGGTATGTGTTGATGTTGACCTGTTTCTGTTGAGTTTGAGGGGAATTCTCTGTGTCTCTTGGACCTGAATGCCTGTTTCTTACCCCAGATTAGGGAAGTTCTCAGCTATAATTTGGTCAAATAGACCTTTTGTCCCTTTTTCCTGATCTTCTTCTTCTGGGACTCCTATGATATGGATATTATTGTGCTTTGTGGAATTACAGAGTTCTGTAAGTCTATATTCATGATCTAATAGTTGTCTTTCCCTCTTCTCTTCAGCTTCATTATTTTCCATAATTTTATCTTCTATAGCACCTATTTGATCCTCTGATTCTTCCATCCTCATGGTGATTATATCTAGTCAGTTTTGCATCTCAGTTATAGCACTTTTTATTTCACCCTGGCTAGTTTTTATATCTTTTATCTCTGCAGTCAGGGTTTCACTGGTGTCTTCTATGCTTCTTTCAAGCCCACCTAGTATTCTCATGAGTGTTCTTCTAAATTCTTGTTCAGATATATTGCTTATATCCGTTTTGAGCTAATGCCTGGCTGTGATTTCTCCTAATCGTTTTTTGGGGGAGAATTCCTCCATCTAGTCATTATATCTAGGTTTTTGTCTTTTGTGTGTGAAGTTTGTTATGTTTCCTGTTCCTGAAAGTTAATACTTTCTTTTTTTTTTTTAAGATTTTATTTATTTATTTGACAGAGAGAGATCACAAATAGGCAGAGGAACATGCAGAGAGAGAGGGGGAAGCAGGCTTCCTACTGAGCAGAGAGCCCGATGCAGGGCTCCATCCCAAGACCCTGAGATCATGACCTAAACGGAAGGCAGAGGCTTAACCCAGAGTCACCCAGGTGCCCCAAAAGTAATACTTTCTTAAAAAGGGGTTCTACACTCTTCAGGGCCTGGCTCTTCAAGAAGTGTTTCTGGGGTATGCTGTTTACATTCTGCTGCTATGTTTTGGCTGCTCTTTCCCACAGGTCAGTCCTCTGAAGATTTCTTCCTTGCTTGAATGAGGAGTGTTTGGACCTTTAACTAGGTATGCTTTGATTTTTTTGTTAAGATTAACATGATTAAAAAAAAAAAAAAGAGCCTGATCCAAAAAAAAAAAGAAAAAGGAAAAAAAACAAAAAAACAGACCAAAAAAAAAAAAAAAAAAAAAAAAGAAAGCCTGAAACAAAAAAACCCCCAAAACTCACAACCCCCCCCAAAACATGAACTAGAAGCCTGATTTAAAGAAAGAAAGAAAAAAAAGCCCAAAACAAAACAAAAAAACCCCAAAACTCGCAAAAAAACCCCCCAAAAACGTGAACTAGAAGCCTGATTTAAAGAAAAAAAAAAAAAAAAGCCTGGTCCTATTTCTACCAGAACTAAAGCTGATGCTTTGGCACACTCTATGGTCAGTAGACTTGGTACATGCTGGGGGCCTGTGTTAATCTTCTGAGGGAGAGGACCATTGCACTGGCTCACAGTTGGACCAGCCCTTATAATGATGCCCCTGCCAGGTGCATGGGGGAGGGGTTTGATGTAAGCGACTCCAGACTCCACTGGAAGTGCTGTGTTTCTCTCTGAAGTTCACAGTGCTAGTTGGTGGGGTGGGGGGGGCGGGTAAGGGGTGGAAGATGGTGTCACCCTGCCCTCTTGGCCCCAGAGAGGGGAACTTGGGGCCACTGTTGTTCAGGAGACCCTCACAGAAAAGTGAAGAATCTCCCTCACTGTGTTCCAGGCTTTCCTGAGATCCTTGCCCTTAACTTTGTCTGTGCCTGACCCTCAACTCACCTGGTGCCAGAGTTCTCTTGTGTTGTACCTCTAGCTTGTAGCTGGGATTCAAAACTCCAAATCCTTAAGAACCTGGCAAGGCACAGACCAGCTTCCATCCTGGAGAAGAGAGCCTTGCAGCACTGCACCTGGCACCATCCTGTTCTAGAAAAGCAGTAGCACAGGAGCGCCTGAAGTCAATGTGAAGCACTGTGAAAAGCTGTCACCACATTATCTGCCTTCTGGATGAGTCTCTGTCATTTGCTGTTGAACAGGGGAGCTCAATGGCTCCCCGCAGGTCTTTTGTCCTTGGAGAGGCAATATATCCTTTTACAAATGTCCTCTAGGAAGGGGAAATTCTCTCCCCGTGCAACTCAGGGGATCCCTACCATGGTGTCTTGTGTGAACCCTACATCCTGCTTTCTTTCCTTCTGTCCCTGACTTCTCTCTGTGAAAAGAGCTCTCTCCCCTCCATAATACTGTGGCTTTTCTCTTCCACCATTTACATCTGCAAATCTCACATCAGCCATGTTTTGCCCCTTCAGTTGTGTGATTGTTGTCTTAATCCTCAGATTGATTTCCTACTTGTTCAAAATGATTTGATGTTGATCTAGCTGTGTTTGAGGGACAGGGCAAGTCCAGGGTTTCCCTACCACTCTGCCATTTTTAACTCCTCCTGCTAAGATTCTGATTTGAAAAATAATAAGGTATCATGCTGCTTTTATAATTCATAATTTACATGCACTCCCTTCACTTTCACTGTTTGTTTTGGCACATAAAATTCCTTCTTTCAATTGCATGCATTTCAAGACAGGGCCATTAACTTATTTGAGCATAGATCTATGCTCAAATAAGTTACTGTGAAAGATAAGTATATATACTGTGTATATATATATATGTGTGTGTGTGTGTGTGTGTGTGTATATATATGTATATATATATGTGTATATATATATGTGTACATACATATATACTGTGAAAGATAAGTATACCTTAGCAATGCAAACTGTCACACTTTGGGTGATAAACTGTCTTAGTTTGTGTTTCCTGGGACATGGGACTTTTGATGCTAAAACTGGGAGTCACTTATCTGCAGACTGGGATGGTTGGTCACCCTGAAACTCACTTATAACATATACCCCAAAGCTCTATATTGGGTCCAGTAGGGGACTTGCTGTTGGAAAGCTAATCTTGATTGTGTGAAGTGGATTAATTTTGGAAGGCTTTGCATTTAAAGTCAAGGAGATTTTATGTATTTCTGTGGGAACAATGGTACCACCAAATGTTTTTTGAAATTGAGAATGATATAAAAATTACTGCCATGCACTAAAGCATTGATTTGGCAGCAGTGTCTATGGTGGAATTGTAGTAAGAGAGAGAGAGAGACCTCTTCGCACTTGGTATGAGTCTCCTGGAGAAGCCCAGATGTGATAATTACTGCACTATTCATAAGTTCTGAGATAAGTAGAATGAATCACCTTTTTGGAGATGTCAAGAAAATGACTTCAATATGCTATTGTCTAATTTTCAAATTTGGGTATTCAGTGTGAAAGAGTTACACAGTGGAAAAGTAGGATAACTAACCAAGGAAGAGTGTTTTGGGGAAGAAAACAGAGGAAAAGATTAATTGGATTTTTATGCTGGTAATAAAAATCATTCTTGTCCCTTATTAACTGTCTCTGCTACAAAATGGTTGTTACTTTGCAAAAATTCTTGTCACAAGTTAAAATAATTTTCCAATATCTTAGGTTGATTTTCCCCAGAAGCAGAATGCAAGCACTTTATTGAGCATATGATTTTTAGAAGAGAAAGTGAGGAGAGGAAGAGGAAGGACCCCAGAAATGCAATAGCAAACGGATTATTGGTGTGGGGATATGGAGTCCTGAACCCTGGACATCATTATACCACATGGCTTAGGGTTATTCCACATGAATGGCAAGGAAGCTAATGTATTTATTTTCTAGTTCCCATTGGCTAATGGCTGATAGATGTTGCCAGAAGCATTAACTCTACCTACCGCCTGCAATGTCCCAGCAGTTCAGAGCACATTGGCCTGAAATCGAGTTACCATCACTTGGATTTCTTCGGTTGATTTGTTCCTCTGCACATGTGATTCACTTGAAATCCTAGGGATTTAAAGACTTTGTTTCTCCCAGAAATAGGCCAGTTTCCTGGCTACTCTGTGATAGCTACAAGGCATATGTTCTTCTTCATTTTCCAGAGCTCTCCAGCAACATTAAGTTCAAGTTAACTCGAGTGCTCATTTGTTTGATAATGCACCTTCCTAGGCTCCATTCTATCTCCTACCTCACTCCTCAACTTTTCTACCTGTACTTGGTAGGATTATCTTCAACATTACTTACCTGCACTCTAATCTTTGCTCCAAGTTCTGCTCCTGAGGAATCAGATACAACATTATCATTTTGAAATCTAAATGAAATACTTGCTTTTGAAACTGGTTATAGCAATATGACATTGTGTCATTTTTAAAGGAAATTTTAAGGAGAGAAGCAACAATAATTTGCTAAGGATTGTTTTGGGTGTAGTCTGGAGAAAGTTGAAATGTACTGGACAACTTCACATGGCATTCCTAAGCCCAGACTCTGATGGCCAGATCCTAACTGGAAGGAGTAAAGGAAGGAACCACATATATCCAAATATAAAAATGATTTCACAGTTTGTAACAGGTAATTAATAGCAAGGCATCCTAATTTATTCTTAATTTATACAAAAAAAAGTGGATCTTAAAACTAAAGATGAGGAATTTGTGCTTTAAAGAGAAATATGAAGCTCTGAGGGTTATGTAAGTGCCTCATCACTCACTTGCTTAATGCCTGTAGTTGTGATTACAAAAAGGAAATGTATATCCAATTATTTTACTGAATGTTAAAGAACTCAGTAGACTACACAAGAGCTTGTTTTGGTGGAAAAATGTCAATGTGCAATGGAAAATAACAGATTCTAGTCACCAAGCCCTCACTCTGTGTTTTAATATTAATATGTTGCCATGTTTTTAGGACACATTGTTTCAGAAAATTAGTATCAAGTTTTCATATTTTATGAGAAGACGGTTTCATTAGCCATGAAATGTCTATTTTTGTTACTGCTAAGGGGAGTTCGAGAACTTCAAAATCATAATTGAAATAGTCCATTGATGTGGTTGCTTAGCAACAAACTTTTATATAAGCAGGCTAATAATTTTCCTTAAAATCTTGTTACTTTAAACTTTCTAGCTTGTTTTCAGTAGATCACCTTTCTGTAAAAGGTGTTCTTTCCTTCATAGCTTTAAATGCATATTTGAATCTGAGATGTATGTTTCAGAGATCATGCCCCAAATTTGGTTTCCTTTGAACTATCTCTGTGGACCAACTTGACCTGGGATTATTGGAATTAATGAAAATTTTGTGATTAGCAAGATTTTGCTTTAAACTTCACCACTCAAATCATGCTAGGATTGTTACCAGTAGCAATTAGCTTTGATGTCAATTCGAAATGACAGGCCTTGGATTTTACAGGTGATTTCTCTCTCAACCTCCTCCTCATGCCTGAGATTTTCCACTCCCAATCACGGTGTCTTTCAGGAAAGTAATTCTCAAATACTTAAGAAACTAGCAATTGTTCCCTTTGTTAAGATTATAATAGCAAAGTTTTTCATTCCTTTTCATTATTGATGTTTAACTATTTTCCATGTACGTTCACAAGGAGCAACGGGTTTAGTGGACAGTGCATGAGATCTGGAGTCACATGGGCTTTGGTTAATGCCCTTGCTGCACTGTTTACTTTTTGGGTGACCTATTAGTTTATGCCCTAAGCCTTAGCATCCTCATTTTATCTATCTATCTATCTATCTATTCTATCATCTATCTATCTACTATCTATGATCTATCAGATTTTATTTATTTGTCAGGAAAGGAAAGAGAGCAAGCAGGAGAGAGAAAGAGCATAAGCAAGGGGAGTGGTAGGCAGAGGAAAAGCAGGGTCCCCACTGAGCAGAGAGCCTGATGGGGGACTCCATCCCGGGATCCTGGGATCGTGACCTGAGCCAAAGGCAGACACTTAACTGAATGAGTCACCCAGGCGTCCCAGCATCCTCATTTTAAACAAGGGCCATAGAAATACATCTTATGGGGCTATTGTAAGAATTAGGGATGATATGTAAGGAGTACCATCTCTAGATGTAGATGCTCAAGAGAAGTGGAAATGAAAACATGGGGAAATGTACTTCAGACATCACTTAGTTCAAGTCAGGGTAGATTGTTGTGCTATGAACCAAAT
Organism: Lontra canadensis; assembly: GCF_010015895.1. Taxonomy (NCBI): domain Eukaryota; kingdom Metazoa; phylum Chordata; class Mammalia; order Carnivora; family Mustelidae; genus Lontra; species Lontra canadensis. The sequence goes on along the minus strand of NW_022630997.1, from coordinate 50,441,930 downwards.
ATGACAGATAGATAAATCCACTGTTGTTTTGCTTGCATTTACTGGCCAGTCTTCCCAACAAACACATCTTGAGCTGTTCCTTTCTGTGGGTGACCATGGTGTGTTTGGGAGGATGCAATTTAGTGTAAGACAGTGTTCCCTACTCTAAAGTCAGTGTCCACTTTTGGAGTGGAGAAAGATTAATGAATAAAATTAGCTATAAGTATGGTGTTGCATATAATGTGAAATAATGAGAGATGATGAACATTTCTAGAAACATTCACCTTTCTTTATCTAGATAGCATAATTTTTTATTTAATTGATAGCCACTTAGATGCATATAGTTACATCCCTTATGAGGTTTTTATTTGACCCAGATTCACAAATTCTACTCATTTTACTCAATCTGTATCATCTGTTTCTTATACTGCTCTGTTCAGTTTCCTGGAAGTAAAATAGCATGACCACTGAGTAATTCCATTGAAAGACTTTTGCAAAAATGTCTATTGTCTGCTGCTATGGTAGGAAAAGCTTGACAGATAACCTTGGCTTAATTCACTTTCCATTACTTAATATCTGTGTGGACTCAGGAAAGTCAGTAATAGTTTTGTTGGACCTGATTTCCATCTTGACCCAATGGGAATGATAATACCCACAGTGTTGACTGAGGGGGAGATAAATGAGATAATGTAACAAAAATGTTTAGTATAGGGCTAGTACAGACAAGGTGATCACTAATGTCTTCCATCATCTATCCATCACATAATAGACTTATATAAGAACTTAATATATGCCAGGCATCATTTCCCTGCAGAAATGATAAAGAGGGCATATATGCTCTCATAATAAGGGAAGAACAATATGTAAAAAGACAACTCATAACAAAAGTAAGCACTGTTTTCTTTGCAGAATCCCAGGGGAACAGCAAAAAGAGGGCCACATATTCTGTGGCACAGTTCAGAAAGAGCTCAAGAAGGAAAAGGAAAAAAGGTAGTGGATCTTAGAAAAAGGAATTTGCCAGGTAAATAAAAAGATTTGAATTATTGTACTCCGGAAGAGAAATGCTAGTATTTCACACCCCATATTCCAATTTTTTTAAAAAAATTTTATTTATTTATGTGACAGACAGAGATTACAAGTAGGCAGAGAGGCAAGCAGAGAGAGAGGAAGGGAAGCAGGCTCCCCGCTGAGCAGAGAGCCCGACGAGGGGCTCAACCCCAGGACCCTGAGATCATGACCTGAGCCGAAGGCAGAGGCCCCAACCCACTGAGCCATCCAGGTGCCCCCCCCCCATATTCCAATTTTTGAGTGAAAACCTGTACTTTATATGTTCAGTAGATTGTCCTTGTGAAGGGACAAATGAGAGATTTAATGTCAGCTGATGAGCCCTAAAATCACACTCTTTTAGGCTTGGAACTCTAGTCCAAGCATTGCTGGGAATGAGGCATTTGATGGTATCGTGTCAGAAGCATCACATTTATTATCTCCCGGAAATTATAATGTCAGAGCAATGGACTTATTGCTGCTAATGTCTCCAGAAGGTAAGAAGTAATCAGCAAATGCATGAGTTAGGCACTTGTTTTTTATCTTTCAATATTAATTTGTTTCAAGTCAGATACTCTGCCTTGTTTAAAGGCATTAGTGCCCGTGAGAAAATTAAACTAGATTTAATTTTCTCTGAACAGATATGAATTTCAGACATCTTTATCTTATAGAGAGGCTCAACCACCACTCATACTCTTATGTGCTGACACAAGGCTTAACAATTGTTTTAAGTTAACAGAAGGTTATCATCCACAATTACCTGTGGCTCTACTCCTGTCTCATGAATTCATAAGACCCTGTTTTCTGATATTTGCAGCTAATTGCTGATCTTGGTCCTTGTCTGGTATATGGAAGTAGCTGATTTGGGTAAACAATGACAGTTTGATCATGCTTCTGTGTTTCAGCTATTAATTTATCTTCTTAGTTAATGGCAAGCCAATTCCTGTGTCTGAACTAAATGTATTCATTACTTTTAGCACCCATGTATCAAAAAACCAACCACATGGTGGTTTTCATTGGGAAGATTTGATTTAAGGTACAAATTTATCTTGTCCTAATATAGTTGTTATGTAGTGCAAATGTTTAATTAAGATGGATGGAAGTCTTTAAAAAGGGTGCATGTGTGACCTTTGTGTCAAAGATGTCGCCATTATGAGTTGGTTTGTTGCAGAGCTGGTACTGGAAAGAAATAATACATTTCACTTTGGGGGCCTTTCTGAGCTCTTGTAACAATGAGCTATGTAGGTCAGCCCATTGATTCTCTACTGAACAGTAGTCCTAAGACAATGATTTAGAAAGGGGCTTTTTAGATGGAAATCATCAACTCATATTACACCATGCAGCTCTGTGGTGCATAACTTTCCACGATGACGAATTTTGCTAGAGTCCCACATCTGGTACCCCACCAGATCATGTTGGCACTGTGCTCTGATATGTGTTGGACTTCCAGAAACCCTCTGAATCGAAATCTTTTCCCAGCTTTTGGCTAGTTGGTCCTTTGGTATAATTTTTAAGTGGTTCTCTTCCTATGTCATCTGGAGAACCTAAATTTCTGCATGACATCATCCTTAGTGTTTGCAAAGGAAATCTTTTTTTTTTTTTTTTTTTTTTTTTTTTTTTTTGTTTTTTTTACTTTTTTGTTTTTTTTAAAATTTTTGGGAAATAATTTTCATTCTTTTCTAGCCACTCCTTTTTCTCATTCTCAAGTCATGGTCACTTTCACCTATCCCTGCCTTCATTTCTACTTTGAGTAAAATTACTGCTTTCCATGGCTGTTCTTAGATGATATATCCTGATGTAAGACCTGTAACAAGATTTTTATAAAGATGATAACTAATGTCAGGGTGGTAAATTATAAATAATTTTCTCCAAATTTTTGAGCATTATTATTACTTCTAATTAAAAGACACCTCCACCAAAAAACAAAAAACAAACGAGGAAAAAAAAAACCAACAAAACTTATATCTTTTGCAATATGGTAGAGTGGTTAAAGGCAGGGGATTTAAAGTCTGGTTCAAGACAGAATCTCAAATCTATCCACTTCTTTGCCCTATGAACTTGGGAATGTTACCTAATCTCTGTAGTCCCCAATTTTATCATTTTCACAGTGTAGATGGGAGGATCAAATGATTAATACACTGAGTGGCACAAACTAAGTCTCCAAATAGTAGATATTTTTATCATTATAGTCCATAATCTCTTATCTGAAATTTTAAAACCCCCAAAGCTCTGAACATCAAAATATTTTTCTTAAGTTTGATGCTAAAACTTATTTGGAAAAAAACATTGACCTAAACAGATTTGAGGCTACTTATAATTTACTTAGTATTAATATTCATTCATTTTTCTGTGGAAGTATTATGATTGTTGATTTTGGGGTATGCAATAATGTACAGAATATCTTTTTAAAATCCATGATCTGAAATATCTATGATCTCCAGGCTTTCTTGAGAAAGTCTAACATATGACCCCACTATTTCTTTTATTTCACTCAGAAGTTGTTATGCATAATGGTCCCCAGGATGTCACAGAAATCATTGCTGTGGTTCGATGAAGGGCAATGCTTGTACAGAGAATTGCCTACATTGACATATTTCCCTTTTCCAGAGATCCTGAGAGCATTTGAGATAAGGATGAGGTCACTTCTGCACTTTTTAGGGCATTCATGTCATTAGGTTTTCAAACAAGTCAATTAATAGAATAAAATAGAACTGTTCTAAGTATGAAAACCAAATTGCTTCATGCTGAAAAAATTCCAATTTTTGAGTGGCCTTTGCCTAACTTATGACACTTGGAAAGGCGGGGTATTTTCTTGTTTCCCTTGCACATTGCTCTTTGGTCTCTTCTGGGGAATCTTATAAAGCAGGGTCCTTGGATATGGGATTGAAGAGCTTTAAGCAGCCATAGACAACTGGGTATAAATTCAATAGCCCTTAGCTCCTTGTGTTACTTAAAGTGCACCATGAAAATCACAAAATCACAATTCCTTTTTTTCACTGGTTGCTGGTGTTTTTTTTTTTTTTTTTTTTGTTTTGTTTTGTTTTTTTTTTCCTTTCCCCTTCCTCCTTCACCACCCTTTTTGGGGGCTTTCCCTTTCATATGTTTTGTTTTTGGTCTTGCCTGTGGTCAAAAGGTTTTTGTCTCCGTTCATGTACCCCTGAGAAGTTTATTAGTTAAGTATTGCTGCATAACAAATTCCTCAAAATTTCATGGCTAAAAACAAGAAACATTATTGGTGAGTGTTTCTGATTCAGACTCTCATGAGGTTGCAGCCTGGATGTCATGTGGGTCTGCAGTCCTCTGAAGGCTCAGCTGAGGCTGGAGGGTCACTTCTAGGCTCACTCATGTGATTGTTGGTCAGAGCTTTTAGGTCTTCTACATACAGGCCTCTTTGTAAGCACTCATCTGGAGTTCCTCTCAGCATGGTGGCTGTGTTTAAAGAGCAAGCTTTCTGAGAGATAGCTCCATAATGGCCATATCATCATTTACAAGCTATCATCAAAAGCCATGCAATATATTTTCATCTTTTTTTTTTTTTTTTGATCAAAGTAGTTCAGAAGATGGAAGATAGACTCCACCTTTTACTGGAGAGTGGGAACATTCTAGAAGAAAATGTTGAAATATGGAAATACTGCTGTGGCAGAATTTTTAGAAAGTATTATCTGCCACACTGAGGATTTTCTACATCGTAAAGCACTCAAACCAGCGAAGATATATGGAAATCCATTTAGGCCAGGACTGAGGGTTAGGAAGCAGGGGTAGAGTAGAGGGAGGGCCACTGAACAGTCTCTACAATGTAAAGGTAAATAGCTGGGCTTTCTTCTTGTTCCCTTTTCGCTACCATCTTTCCTATTTGATTACCTGCCTCTTCAGAAGAAGACAAGATAATGTAAAGTTAAGAAATGCATCCTCCTACTCAGTTTTATTAGTTATAAATTCCCCAACCTTATTTTCTAGGGAGATAATTAGAAGTTAGGTGTTGAGATCATCATTCTTTATTACTCAGCTGGAATGGTCTGAAGTTTACCTTAAAAAGTGATTTTCCCTGGGTTAAGTGCTGATTAGAAATGACTGATATGAGATCACACCATATTCTTTTTTCAAAACTCTGATTACTAAATGTAAGTGAAATGGAGGCCCATTACAGAAATAATGTTAATGCATGAGAAAATGCCAGGGGAATAATATAGGACCCACATCATAGAATTTCTTAGGGTGAAGTATGCTATGTATATCTATGTACATAGGGATAGGCTTTGGCTTAGAGTATGACTTAAATCTACCATAAACATAATTCTTTAAAAAATTTAGCTGAGAGAAATACTCCCCCTCTAACCTCACTATTTTCCTCTCAAACTGGAGCGAGGCCCGAAGTCCCTTTTAACCAATTCTGTTCTAAGATAAAAGGCTCTTCCTGGAGCTCATTCAGGTTCTGTGTCTTAAGACTGCCGAATTAGGTGGAAAATTCTGTATGAAGAGGTCTTATTGCTTACCTGGAGGACAAGGCAACTGAAGGACTGACTGGGAAGAATCCTTATTTCTGCCATATTAATCAAACTGTCTATTTAGGATGTCCATATTGTTGGTGATTAATCTTGTCTTTGATTGGCAAAAGCTGCACTAATACTTTTTAATATGTCCTTTGCTACCCATCAAACACTTCATTGAAAGCTCTCACTAATTTATTCTGTACATATGTAATTTGTGTCTATATAAACATCTCTGAGCAAGGTTCGCAGCCAGCATGGTACCTACTTGAATTTTAAGCTCGGAATTATGTAAAAATATGTGGTAAATCAGGAAAGAAAATCAAGTGGAAGGATGAAAGGAAAAATGCCTTCATACAAGAATATTGGACCCTTTGTTATTTAGGAGCTTGACAATTGTTTACTAAGAAATGGCTCAAACTACCCTCCTGACAACTTCATTACGTTGGGACTGAGAACAGTTGGACATCAGCCTCTGCGGCCTTTATATAATTGCTAAAGCTGTATGTTGGAACGTTTCTGATGCTACTGCCTGCAGCACAAAGTTTGTCTTCCTATTCCTGTCTTCATAGACTTCTTTTATTTTTTTATTTTTTTTTAAAAAAGATTTTATTTATTTATTTATTTGTCAGAGACAGAGGGAGAGAGAGTGAGCGAGCACAGGCAGACAGAGAGGCAGGCGGAGGCAGAGGGAGAAGCAGGCTCCCCGCCGAGCAAGGAGCCCGATGTGGGACTCGATCCCAGGATGCTGGGATCATGACCTGAGCCGAAGGCAGCCGCTTAACCAACTGAGCCACCCAGGCGTCCCATCTTCGTAGACTTCTAAAGACAAATACCCACCACCAACTCTGTGATACCTGATCTCCACACACTTCCCATTATGCCCAGTCCTGTAGTCCCTTCCAGGATGGTTTTCTTGCTGTTTCATAGGCCTTGCTCCAAGCTCTGGCCCATGCTGCTTCCAGTTTGTTCTTAGGAACAATGCAACATTTATTGAGTACATGCTCCGTACATGACTGACAGATGGAAGAAACAGTATCTGCTTTTAAGAAACTCACTGGTTAGGATAATAAACATTTACTTTTGAAGATGCAAGTATCTCAGCTTAGGTTACGTAAGAGTCAGTTTTTAAATATTAATATACACTGTTTTAATCCGATTGCATGTTGTATAATAATAGTAACACAGTAATAATTATAACTATACCTTACAGTTCTATATCACTTTTAGAATTTTAAAATAAGACATCCTATTATCTCATTTGATTCTGTGGCAACTTTTGCTTCTATATTTTCTGTTATGTATTGTGGATTAATAAATTAAAGCTCACATAACATACAATAAAATTGTAACCTAGGAAGTATATTCTAGAGATGGGACTAAAATACATATGACCTGAAGATTACTGCGTTCTCTTTCCACTAAACCATAACTTTCTACTTACTGGTTGACTAAGGCCAGTATTCCAAAGAAAAAGGAATTGGTACTAGGTGAAGGAGAAAATAACTTTTAGATCATGGCACAACAGTTCTGGGTAGAGTGCTCTGTGTCACTGATACAGCATGAGGACAATGGTATCTGGTGGTCCGGGGTAGTTAGCAAATTTAACTGTATCTATTAAAAATGTTGCTTAGGGTCAGGTCTGTGTTTCAAAGATAGGAATGGGATCTTTCTCTTTTCTACCTCCTTTTATTTTGAAATTTAGCTATAATATTTCTTGTTCCTCGATCCCCACACTCAAGACCAATGGTTAATTGTAATTCTCATTTTCTTTTACAGATGGGTTAAGGGAAACTTTGCACATCAGTAAAGGGACACAACCACCATGTATAATCTTGGTTCTATGTAAAAATTCATATTTAGTTTCCAATGATCCTTTCTCAAGTGAAATGTTCTCCCTCCCTTTGTAAACAGATTCTGTTCATAAATCAGGGCCTACCTTATACCACACTTGCACTATCCTAGGTGAGTTTTTAAAATTTTTTTAATTTTTTTTAAATCTCTTTAGTTGGCTGATTGAATGATTAACTTCAATATTCTATTACTCTCTGTCCAGTAACATAAAGATTTAGGGAAAAGAAGTGATTGTGGTGAAGTTGCTGCTTTCTACCAAATGTTTCTGCTTCTCCCTTGGACACAGGGGGCTGTACTTCTCCAGTCCTTTGAAGTTAGCCATGGTCATGTGACTCGGTCAATAAATGGAGAAGTAATGAGGTCCGAGAAGAAGCCTGGAGATTTGGTCTGTAATTTACCATGTGGTTTTCCTCTGTTAGGAGGAAAAGGCTGACTGACAAAGCTCTAGGTTGGCAGCTGCTCCATCAGCCCCCATCAACAGTCCCCATCAACAAAGGAGAAATAAATTTAGTGCATTACACCACTGAGTTGTGGGGGTTATTTGTTACTGCAACATAACCCAGCATATCTCTTTTATATAAACTCTGCATTTCCTAAATGATAAGCCAACTAAAGAAATGGTTGTAAAACCTGACAGAAAGCAAAGCAAAACAAAAATTCTCTCTACAAAACAAACAGCAAAAACAGCAACAAGCTCAAAACTCATCTTATTAATCAGAACCATAAAATCTTTAAGTGTTTGCCTCCTGGGGTGGGAAGTCCTTCAATGTTCTACGGTCAGTGAAGGATACACAGATTCTTGACACTGACATTGACATTGGCACTGACCTTTTGTTGTGTATCAGTCATTGTGGCACAGATGTAGATGTTCCTTTAAAGTAATAGTGTGGGCTTGCTTTATTCACCAAACAAGCTGCCCTTTCCAGAGTCTTATCTTGTCCTATCTTTTTTTTTTTTTTTCCCCAAACTGACTTCCTAAAGGGCTCTAATCTCTGTACTGTTACACCCTGGATGTGCTGATCTGGAGTGTAGGCAATACTGTCTATTCAAGGAGAACTATACCCAGGGATTTCTACAACCCTCAATGTCCCCCTCCCCCACTTTTTTTCTTTTTTGCTCCTACTTTCTGACCATGCAAATAAAAAGGTAGTGATTAGAGGAAATAAATGTTGATTAATCACCACAGTTAAAGATTCATGACTTCTACCTGAATATTAGCCACATCAAACTTCAATGATTTAAAAGGAGAAAACTCAGTCATTGTTAATCATCAAATGTCAAATGTCGAAAATTACTTGATGTTATGAGTTTTTGAGTTTAATGGGAATCCATCACCTTCTCTTTAACCTCTATTTTGGGGACTAGCGACAGAAGAAATTTCAAAATGAGGCCTATAATTTACATTGTGGCTTTACCATTTTCTAGTTTTTTACTTTGGTGAACATTATTTAAGCTCTTTGAGCTTCAGTTCTCTCATCTGTACAGATAATACCCACTTCAAAAGGGACAAAAGAGTCAACATACCAAACCTAGCAGACATGAAGAAGTCAGTTTTCTTTCTGTTTTCCTCAGCTCCCAGTTTATTGTGTTATTGTTTAGATTATGATTTACACTAAAAAAAAATCTAGAAATTATATTTAAAAAAATATAATGGCTATGGCACCTGGGTGGCTGAGTCAATTGAGCCTCCAACTCTTGGTTTCTGCTCAGGTCATGATCTCATGGGTGCTGGGATCCAGCCCTGCCGCAGGCTATGTGCTCGGGCGGGGGGGGGACTCTGCTTGGGGTTCTCTCCCTCTGCTCCTCCTCCCACTGCCCCCTCTCTAAAATAAATAAGTCTTACAAATATGTATAATGGCTATTCACTTTAAATTGTTAATATAATAGTACTAACATATTTTTTCCATTTCTCTAACATTTCAAAATTTTAGGCTGTGCCTGTTCTGAGCAGAAAGAAAATAGCAAAGTTAATACCAAAGCAAATTAAACACTAGTGGCTACATTGTTTTCAGTGCAAAATATAATCTAAAATAAATGCAAAAGCTTTCTTCCTATAAGACCTCTTTGTCTTATAACAATTATTCATAAAGCCCTATGCAATACTGGTAGAGTAATGAGCCCATTTCTGTGGAAATATACTCATTTCTATTCAGCTTGCTAGTTCCCAGGGGAATTATGAATTGCTTTCCTGGTTTGAACATGTAGTTCATGAATCTCAAGGAAAAAAATATGTATCAGGGGTCAATAACTGTTTACCTTTAGATATCGAGACAACTGTTCAAACAGTTTGGAAAAGAATGAAAGAAATAAAAGAGAAAGAAATGAAAATTGAAATACTTGTTATTTCTGGATGTAACTGCAATTCCTACACTCTCTTAGTAACACAGCCTTCCTAGGATGAAGATAAGAGTGCAGCTAGGGAGATGGCACTTGGAATCTGGACCGCCATGGTGAAGCTGTTGTTAAATATTCAGATGCATAGCTTTTGTCTTCTGACCTCTTTCATGTTTTTATGGGACGTGAATAGCATGAGTGATTCACAGAGACCAAAAGGGGAATACCACCAATTCTGGTGGACTACGTGTTGCCCCAGATTTATAAATGGCTGGTCCATAGACAGGCCACGCTTTATAAAATCTTGTAGTTGAATCTGGTAGAAGCACATTTTCTCTCCAGCTCTTTCCATGCCCAATTACTCCCTGCTGTGCTCCGCATTATGCTGCCCTCATTTATATTATTAGGCTCAAGTATGGGGTGTCTGAATTGAGATCCATCCCATCTTCTCTTCTGTTTCAGTGCAGCAGCCATCTGTCTTGTTATTGATGGCCAGCCTCTACCCTTGTCTTCTGAACCCCTTCTCCTCTCTGCCACTCATATGCTTTGCTCCTATAGCTACTCCCTCTTTCTCCTTCATCAATCTCTCATCCTCTATTGGATTTTTCCATTCAGTATAAAAACATGTTCTGTGTCCTTCCACTTCCATAGAAAGAGTATGCCCAATTTTCGCTTGACCTCCTATTCTGATTCTGTCTCTATTTTATATGGGTACTTAGTATCCCCTGCTGGATGCTAGGCAGACTCTGCCAGGAACTTATACAGATGTTGGCATGAATGACACATGGGCACTAATATGATATGAAATAACATTTATTATTCACAAAATAAAAAAGAAAAAGGATTCCCCAAGGATAAGGGCTCAGGTTCAGTCTGAGTGAAGCAAGTACAAAGCACAGTGGGTAACTTTGGCTTTTATTGATTTTGTGGGGTTGTGAATGCTGGATGGGGTTTGTGTGGGTTGAATTGCCCCATCAGCAACAAGGGAGAGAGCTTGTGAGCTTTGTTATCCACTGGCCCAGCTGTGGAACAATAGGTACAGGGGGAGAGTTGGGGTGAGAAAGCTGTCAGTGGTCAAACGTCTTAAGGAGTCCTTTTCTTTAACGTACCCTCTTTCACTCTTTCCCTTCAATATGAAACTTTTAATTAATGAATTTATTTGAGAGACAGAGCACACAGAAGCAGGGGGATGGGCAGAGGGAGAGAGAGAGAAGTGTACTCTGCTGAATGGGGAGTCTAATCCTAGGCTCAATCTCAGGACCCCAAGGATCATGACCTGAGCAGAAGGCAGATGCTTAAGAAACTGAGCCATCCAGGTGCCCCCACAATTGCCTTTGAGTTTCCAATACTCCACCCTAAAGATTCCTGACGAAGTCATGTAGGATCTTCATGTCACCAAACCCAATACCAATTTTTTGTGCTCATCTTACTTACCCAGTAGTCTTTGACCCATATGACCACTTAACTGCTCTTGATACATTCTTCTGTCTCTATTTCTATTTCTTTCTATAGGTTTCTTCCTAGTTTCCTGGCTACTCATCTCAGTCACCCTCATATGATGCTTCCTTTTCTGACCTGAAAATATTGGGGTCGCTTAGAAATCTGTCCTCTTTTCCCTTTTATGTCAACCCCAATGCCATAGCACGTATCAGTTCTTTTTGTGGTTTTAAATATCTGTATACCAATGAAAGTTTATGTCTCCACTTAGATATTTCATATAACTCTCAAGCATAAAATCTAGGCTATGCTAAAGTTTTATTTGGTTTTCTCATAGACATCTGAAACATAGAGCTCCTGAAGGAAGGTCCAGTTTCCCTTCCAATATGTGTTCCTCCTTTAATTTTCTCTATTTCAGTAAATGACATCACCAAGCCTTCATGACTAAAGCCAGAAATCTAGAATTATTATTGATTATCCCTTCCATTCCCTCATCTCTCAAATGTACTCCATCAGCACCTCTCATTTCTCCACCCCACAACATAGCTCATCCTTCCTATTCTGTCTATCTTTAGGAGAGGAAGCTGTCACTTCCTCTAAGTTATCATCCCTTCTGCCCAGGGCTACTGTGGGAGCCCCTCAACTCATCTCTGTATTTCCATTTCTTTCCCTTCAGTCCAGCTTCTCAGAGCAGTCAGAGTGACCTTTAAGAAATAAAGTATATCACATCACTCCTCTGCTTAAATCCCTCAAGTGGCTTACTGATCCACTCAGAGTGAATTCCGGACTCCCTGTCATGACACACAGTGCCCTCTGTGTAGCTGTCATGGTTATGTAATCTTTCTGCATTATACATTATTCCAAATGCTTTTTAAGCACTCGTTTATCTAATCTTCACACCAGCCCTGTCATCTAAATATTATTTTCTTCTTCTCCTTTGCTTCCTCCTTCTCCTTCTTCTTTTAGCTCAGGAAATGAACCATGGAGATGTTAAATAACCTGCCTAAGGGGACACAAATAGAAAATGGTGGAGCCAGGATTCAAATCCAGGTCATCTGGTCTCAGGGTTCACCCTAGAGCCACCACATATTACTGCTTCTCATGGGCAAAGGCATGGACAGAGAAATGAGAGAGATTTCTTAGTGAAGCATGAAATGAATGGTCATTCAGCCATTCTGAAATTCATCCATAGAAGCAAAGCTCCTGCATCATAGGTCAGGACTAAGAAGCTTTGGCAACTCTGCAGCACGCTTTTGATGCCAGCAGTGGGTCTGGGTTTAGCCTGAACAATCCTTTCCTTCTTTTTTTTCAATCCAAGCATATCATCAGCATGGCAACCCGTGGAGTCCAGCTTGACAGTTTTGTGCTGTTTGCAAATGGCACAGCCAGGACGGCACAGCCAGAACGGCAATGCCAAAATGAGACTGAGTGTGTTACGATGTGCTACGTAAATTGTCATGGGCTCTAGCAGAATTGAATTCACCTTTCCTGTCAAGATACAAAGTGTCACCATTGCCCCCAGCAGCAATTTTTTGGCACACCTGCCAATCCCACTGATAAGTCCTAAAATGGTAGGTCATCAGAGTCAATAAAACGTTGATTTTGAGTTCTGTTCGGTGCAGGACAAAATGCAGGATATAGACTGAATGAGACCCAGTCCCTGCTCTTAAGGCAAGAGGAAGAGACAGGATATTTTTACTAAATATAATGAAAGTCAGTTTGTGAGAATGTTACGAAAATACACAAAATGCTGTCAGAGCACGAAAAAGGGAAGGATTAATTCTTCCAGGGGAAATAGGGAGGCTTCGTGGAGTTAGATGATGGGCACTAATGAATTCAACAAATATTTATTGAATTTTTACTGTATTTTGGACTCTGGACTGGGTACATCATCTATGTAATGGAATTAATTTAAGCCAGGTAAGGAAAAGAAAAATGCAATCTCTCAACTTTTCTCCATATTTATTTCCCAAGACTGGGCAAATTTTGTCCAGTTTGGTAATTCTACTTGTTTACAGCATGTACATATCTTGGTAGGGATGGGCAGAAACTAGAAAGGGGGAAGCCAGGGGCACCCAGCTGACTCAGTCGATAGAATGTGCAACTCTTGATCATGAGGTTGAGAATTTGAGCCCCAAATTGGGCATAGAGATTACTTAAAAAAAAAAGAAAGAAAGAAAGAAAGAAAGAAAGAAAGAAAGAAAGAAAGAAAAGGGGAATCCTGTTGCTTCTGCTTTTGATTTGGAGAGAATATCCAGGTACAAACCATTCTTTATCCTCCGGGACTGAGATTATTAATATACATGTAATATTCTGGAAATTCCAGCTGGAACATGGCACTGTAATTGTTAATAGGAAAATAATGCCGCACTCAGGCTTGAAAACATTTTGAAAATAGTCTCTTTTGATTATTTCTGTTTTTCTTATTAAGTGAATATCTTGCTTTTCCTCCAAAAGTTCTTCTAGTACCTTCTGTAATTACATAGTGCCTTTGTGTAGTTAAGATGAGAAATACCTGCTTTGACATGCTTTTGAACTAGACATAGTAGTTATTCTGGGAGGGAGTCAGGAGACAAAAAAGGAAATAACTGCAAAGACAATGGGATAAATGGAAAGAGCAAACCAAAGCTGGTTTTGTGCCATACATAGAACCCCATTCAAATCAACTTCCTGACCTTCACTATATCTGCTAGCTAATGGTAGAGGACGTGACGGAAGAAAGTTTGAGGAAAGGGTCTTGTAATGCTATTTTTGTAGGAAATCCTATGGCTAGCACTGTTGCTTCCGTCCATCATTTTAAGGTTCACTCTTTCAGATGTTAGAGCTCAGATCAATGATATCAATTCAGCTGCCTTGGCTAGTATGGAGTCCTCTTCCTCCTTCATTGGCCTGGAAACAGTGTGTTTGGCACCTGGTTTGGTATGGTTCAGAAACTTTTCAAGGACCTGAACTCCTTGGATTATGCACTTACTCTTCTGTATGTAAATACAATTTACCGCTTGCCCCTAAATATCGGTGGGAGGTCAGGAATAAAAACACACCCACTCCAACAAGATATGCTATGGGCTGGTTCAGAACACTCTGGATTCAGAAAATTCTTTAAGTCCTTGCTAGGGCCCTCCCTAAGTAGCGCTAACTTGGGAAAGCTACTGTTTCTAAGCCACATCTTCTTTGTGTGCACATTGAGACCCATCAGACCTTACAGTGTTGAGAAAATAAAACAAGATAATCTACATAGAGAAGTGATTGGCATGCGGTTAGGACTTTGCTCAGCAAAGGGTGAAATATAATGACAACGAGTCCTGGGGTCAGAATCAGTCCTTATCATTTCTACTGATTGCGCTAATTACTCTAGCTGAGTGGGGTAGTGCCACGACATCAGGTCATGCCACCCAGACCCCCTTTTAGGAACTAGGTATTTATTCCTAAGTGGTTGGCAGTGTTGACTTCCGATGGCTCAGGACAACATCCCTCTCTGAGAATCGCCGTCTGACGAAGGAAGCTGCCTTGACCCTCTGCAGGAGCAGCCCATATCCAGTGATTGATGACTGGGGCAGTACAAAGGCTCAGACTCTTGCCTCAATAAGAACACCTTTGGAGGACTTCCAAGCTCAAGAGCTTTTTGAATGATTGGCGAGGCTGCAGCTAGAACTGTATCTCACTTTGTCTTTGCTCAATCCTGCTTCCTCTGCTACCCCTGCTACGCGACAGTTGTTCCTCAGAACACATCCCACTAAGCCTCTTGCATGCACATCTCAGCATCCGAGAGTCTCTTTTCTCAGGATCTCAAGAAAGACAGGAGGCATCTCTTTTCCCACACCATGCATCCATCCTGAAAGAAGGTACAGGGTTCTCGAGGTAGAGCTTCCCAGAGGGCTAGTGTTAACAACGGTCTGCTGTCTAAAGAAGAGAGGACTATTTTGTGGGTGCCATCAGAATGGTTCTTTCCTCGTTTTCCCAAAAATTCCAGGTTTCCCCAAGCTTTTCTGTATTTTTTTGTCCACACAGGTTTGTTTACCTCAGACTAATTCAGTGCTTTTTTCTCTCTACCCAGGTGAGCAGGGCTAGAAGTTGAAGAGAAGACAGCTTCTCCTGACATCAGTTCCACATATTCCTTCATCCCACTGTTCTTTAAGAAGAAATGACAGACACTTTACTGAGACAACATAAAGAGGACTGAATGAGGAAATAGAATGTGAGTCCCTGAAAGACTGCCTGTCTTTTGGGCTGTGATTTTGAAGTGGCTTGAGTATTACCTGGCAAGACCACAATAGGCTTTTGAAAAAGACAAGCAGACTCACATTTGTTAAAGCTCTATGTAGCTTGAATCAATGCTAGGCTGCCAAAGATCAGCAACTTTAGGCGATACCCAGGGCCTTTTGCTTCAGAAGGTTTCCCTGTTAGGTGAAGAGTTT
The DNA here is from genome assembly GCF_010015895.1 of Lontra canadensis. NCBI lineage: Eukaryota > Metazoa > Chordata > Mammalia > Carnivora > Mustelidae > Lontra > Lontra canadensis. Next base: position 50,426,380 of record NW_022630997.1, on the reverse strand, counting down.
TAAATAAATCATAGAAACAAATCCTTCTTCAGTGTCTGCACACCACATGCAGGACATTGTTTTTGTTATTCCGAGGTTTGCAAAGGATGATTCCTGCCTTTGAAAAGTCTAGAGTTTTGGCGGGAGTCATAACAGATATTGCCATAAAATATTTCAACCACTTGACTTCAAATGTTTTGAAGACAATTCCAAAATCATGATAGCTTCAAATTATGCCAGCCAGGCCACCATTACCATCTGCTCTAAGTGGTTTGGTATGCAGCCTTTATAAGGTGAGCAGATTTCTTAGTATTTTAGCTGGCTTAATCGAATATTCTCATTTACAAAAGTAGATCCACAAAAGTAGATTCTTATCCACAAAAGCTGTGGGTTTTTTTTTTTTTTGGTTATTGTTTTTATTTTTACCTTTTTGAATATCCAAATCTGTTTCTGAGACAATTAAGAGCAAAGTGACTGAAATGCTATAGCAAGTGTCTAGTTCGGTGAAAAAAAATAAATGTCCAGCCATGAAGAACTTCAAAAGTCAGGGGAAAAAGTCTGCTTTCAGATAGCAGTATTTTCTTTGGTAATCTGCCATACAAACTCTATCAGCAACTATTGGACTCTTAAATCTTTCCAAGTGTTATGTGTTAAGGAAAATAGGAAAGTTATTAAACTTGTGCCTATAGGGAAATATGAATCATAAAAATACAATCAACTAGAATTAAAATCTTCAATTTTATATAATTTATGTTGAGAGGAGCAACACTAAAAACAAAATTTATTAAAAGAAAAAGCAGTAAATGAAGTCATCCTCAGGCATAGCGTAGATAGTCTGCCCTTTGGAGCACTCCTAACTGCACGGGAGTGGGTCATAAGTCTTGGTATGGATTTGAGGCCATGTTGATGAACCAAACAGAAAAATTTTCAAAAGAAAAGTATTGTGTATTACAATGCTTTTAAAATTTGTTGCTGTTTCTTTTAAGCAGAATTTCTTCTTATGAAATTAAATTTTATCTGAAATACCCATTTGTATATCAGGTAAAAGTCATGGTTTAGTAAAATACAGTTCCTAAAATGCATTTAGTAAAATGTATTTAAATATCCTAATTAAAGATTTTCAGATGAACTTGAAAATTTAATTCAACATCCAAATTTTTATTTTATGTTAGCTACATAATATGGAGAAAAGTACCATTCATACAGATATGTAGCTGAACATGACGGTTTCTGTCTTTATTTTTTTAAATAACACCTTGTGATCATAGTATACTTTCAAGTGGATATGAGAAGAAACATTATCGTTGGAGGTTTGCCACTAAACAATTTAACCTGGCAACAACCATTAACGTATTAGTTTTCTCTAATGTACTGTAATTTGGGATTTGTGTGTATATGCTATATAATAGTTTTAAAAACTGGTTTAAAAACCTCAAAATAAAATTTGAATGAAACATTTATAGATATTTGAAACACCTCTTCTAAGAATTTGCCAATCTCTATTATAACACATAATAACAATATCAAAGCAGTGACGCCTTCCTACCCCAGGGGATTAAATGAATGAACAGATATTCTGTGTGAGAGTTGGATATAAATTGGGTCTTTCATCAATAATTTTTCTTCTCTTTTCCTTTTTTAAAAATCCTGACTCTATTACTGACTTTCAATGTCAGCTAGGACTGTTTATTTAACCTTAATGAAATTCCTTTTCCTCATCTGTAAATTGGAAATAATATCTACCTAATTGGTTATCATGAGAATAAAGTAAGGTAACAAATAATACATTCTCTCTTTCTTTAATTGTGCATTGTTATTAATATTATTATTTGTCAAATTATAAATCCAGTTGACTGGTTGTACCATCCTCCTTTCTGCTCTCTACAGTGAGCAAGGGAAAAGTTCATTTGCAACAGAAGTCTTTATAGAGCCATCATCTGTAAGGGAAATCAGGGTATATTCCAGTGTGTTTCTTGCATTTTAGTCTGAACATTTGTAACTAAGTCATTGAAATTTAGCTAACCTAATGAAATTTGAATAAAATGAAGACTAGATGGCCTTGAAAGGGGTAGATGTTTATAAAAGGGTGACATGAAACTCAAAGACTGTGTTTATAGCTGCTGGCAACTCTTTCCTGCCTGGATGCCACAGAGCTGTCTCTGAAAACACACCCTTTGCCTGAGACTCCCCAAGAGTTCTTAAGTCACTATGGAAGTAAGAAGCCTGGCAGTTTGATTTGACTTCCTTTTCTTACTCCCATTATTAGTCAGTTGCCAAGTCCTACTGATGTCCCTGCTCAACCATCCCAACTCCTACTACCTAGTTTTGGTCTTTAAATATGTTCTTCCAGAATTAAATCAATAGTCTCCAAATTCATGTTTTCTACCCTCTACAAATCTGAGCAAGACACATAGATGTCTTTCCCTCAAAACACATAGATGTCTCAGTTATAGCCTATGGAATGAAGTCTAAGCTTTTAGGATCTGGTCCCTGCATCTCCCTCAGGCCTATTTTTCACTACTCTCTATATCAAATTTACTCCGCATCAGCAGTGTAGTTCTGAGTACACACAACGTGGTTTCATTTCTATGTCTTTGGATTTCTTCCTTCTTTCATCTAGATAACCCGGCTCACATACCGGCAAATTCCAGGAAGTCTTTTCTGAGTGCTGTCTCTCCCTCATCGGCCTCCTTTTGAGTTAGTTTAGGTCCCTTCTCTAAGGTCCTAAAGGTCCCTATTCATCCACTTCTGTTGTACTTATGATAGGACTTTGCGGTTCTTTATTTAGGTGTCTGTATCTTTCTGTGAACACCTGGAGGAAAAGATATTGTGTCTCACTGATTCAGTGTCTAGGATCCTTCCTGGTTCCTAGGAGTCAGAGGAAAAAATGTATTTATCACACATGAAATAAGTTAACGTATGGGTCACAGATAGTCGTATTATCTCAGTGAAGTCACAAGTTAGTCAGTAATGGATTGCATCTATTAGCACTTTGGGTTTCTTAATTTTAACCACAAACTTTTAACCACAAACTCTACAGTGTTTTTTTTTTTTTTACCCTGAGGGTTGTCTTTAGACGAACCCATATCCATCCTCTAGAGTAGTGGGAAGTGTCTGTTTATTGGAACTAAATAATTATGGATGGCTGCATGGGGTCTATGCCACAGTGGGTGGCCCAGTTAATAGGTAAAGCATAATGTTTAATTGATGGGGTTAGGCCATTGTATAATTTGACTTTCTCAGCCTGAATTTTCTTGGCATGTTCAGAGGGATATCCAAGGCAGACTGTATCTTTATATTCCTGAGATTTTCCTGAGCTCTTTGAAAGAGTGTACTTGTATAATTGTTATAGTTGAGGAGATAGTGGTAGTGAGTTTATATGAAAAAGAGATTTCTCCCCCCCTAGAGATGGGGAGAAGCAGAGGGAAGGGCAGAGGGAAAGGGAGAGAGAAAATCCCAAGCAGACTCCCCGCTCAGTATGGAGCCTGACACGGGGCTCCTTCTTAGGACCCTGAGATCAGGACGTGAGTTAAAACCAAGAGTCAGATGCTTAACCAACTGAGCCCATGGTACCCAGGTACCATGAAAGAAAGATTTGAAAACACTCTCTTACTCTTCTACCACGCTTTGGTGAATCTGGATAATGTAAACCCCCAATTAAGCCATAGTAGGAATATAACTGGACAGAAAAAGTCAGGAAATGACAGCTCAGATCAGCCCAGAAATGGAAAGATTTAGAACAAAATCATTAACAAAATCACATTAACAAAATCATGAACAAAATCACTATTAAGTAAACAAACAAAACCCACGATTAAGAAATGCTGTACTCCTGAGGGTTGCTGGGGGGAGGGGGGTTGGGAGAGGGGGGGTGGGGTTATGGACATTGGGTAGGGTATGTGCTATGGTGAGTGCTGTGAAGTGTGTAAACCTGGAGATTCACAGACCTGTACCCCTGGGGAAAAAAAAATATATGTTTATAAAAAATAAAATTAAAAAAAAAAAAAAAGAAATGCTGTACTCTCCATGGTTCAAGATGGTAGCTGGGAGTAAACATGCTGTATTTCCTCTTTAGTACCCACCACTCTCTAATCTACTTTTTATGTTATTCATATCTGTCTCCTTTACTGCAATGTAAACTCCATAAGGTTAGGGGTTTGGTCTGCAATGTTTGGTCCTGTATCCCCAGTGCTCAACACCCCCAAAAAGAATAATCTAATTTAAAAATGGGTAGAAGACATGAACAGACATTTCCCCAAAGAAGACATACAGATGGCCAATGGACACATGAAAAGATGCTCATTGTCACTTATCATCAGGGAAATGCAAACCAAAACTACAATGAGATATGACCTCACACTGGTCAGGATAGCTAAAATCAACAACACAAGAAACAACAGGTGTTGGTGAGGATGTGCAGACAAAAAACCCTCATGAACTATTTATTGGTGGGAATGCTAACTGGTGCAGTCACTGTAGAAGACAGCATGGACGGTCCTCAAAAAGTTAAAAATAATCCCATGTTCTTAGATGTTCTTTGAAATGCCTTTGGTGATCTATCAAGTTAATTAATTCATTTTCTATCCAGAACTTAAGGTAGGTACTAAATTTAGAATTTGATCAAGTATTTATTGAGCAGAAATACTGAATCATGCACTATTTATCACTGGACTTGTAGATTCTTTATTTCAAGATCATCATCAATGGAGAATTGTTTCATCATATACTATCATATCTCCATAGATTTAAGCATCCCCATTTTATATATTGTAGACAAGATTTGCATTAAACTATGAGCTGGAAATGTAATGGTGCCTACTAAAACTGAAATTAAAAAGTTTTCTCAAGTCTCAAAGAAATAGCCATCATACTCACATACAAAAAAACAAGAACACTCAGGAAATCAGTTTAATGATTACGATGTTCTCAATGAAGTTGATGTTTAAATTCTTGCCAAGTTTTTATTAGAGAAGAAACTTTTTTTAGTCAGGTATCAGTATAATCTAACATCTCTTGAACTATTGATGTCCTTAAAATATATTTACAGTAGAACTTACAATATGTACTTATTGAAGAGACCTGAATATATATTGACTATCATGCTTTTTAGGACTTAACAATACTAAATAGATGATCTTGGGGTGTCTGGGTGGCCCAGTGGGTTAAAGCCTCTGCCTTCAGCTCAGGTCATGATCCCAGGGTCCTGGGATCAAGCCCCGCATCAGGCTCTCTGCTCAGCAGGGAGCCTGCTTCCCCCTCTCTCTCTGCCTGCCTCTCTGCCTACTTGTGATCTCTGTCTGTCAAATAAATAAATAAAATCTTTAAAAAAAATAGATGATCCTAGCCAAGTGTTTTGTTTTCTCCACAAATAATATCAGTATACTGTTATATCCAAGTTATCTATTATTTTTAAATAAGTTATATTTTTTCCTGAAAGTTTATTTCCAATGATGCTCTTATCTGTTAACACACAATCTTTTATCCAAGCTTTGACAGTAACTAGCTCTATATATTTAGATCAATTGCTTTCTAGACCTCAGATTGATTTTTTTTTTTAAGATTTATTTACTTGACAGACAAAGATCACAAGTAGGCAGAGAGGCAGGCAGAGAGAGAGAGAGGAGAAAGCAGGATCCCTGCTGAGCAGAGAGCCCGACATGGGGCTCGATTCCAGGACACCGGGATTATGACCTGAGCCAAAGGCAGAGGCTTTAACCCACTGAGCCACCCAGGTGCCCCTAGACCTCAGATTTTTTATCTGTTAAATGGTCTTTATAGTTTCTTTATGGGAAATTTAAAATTATTTATGCAATTTAGAAAGTAAGTAATAATTATATTCAATTTACCTTAAAATTCTTCAATGTACCTTAAATACATTGTGATACTTTTTTTTTCCTAATTAGTCATTAATACTGATTGTAAGGTTTCATGCATTTGTAAAATATGAATAGATAGTAGTTTGAACTTTTCAAGAAGAAAAACAGGATTCATATACATGATTTTTTTTCACTCCAATTTTCATTTAGGAAGAAGTACTTTTGAAAGAAGAAAAAGTAAGATAGAATAATAACTTGGTGCTGGGGCCAATCGGCTTAGTAAGTATGGATGTAACTACATAATCAGTATATCTAAATTGTCTTGCTACACAGGTTAGAACACAAATTTTCCATTATAAATTACATCTACTTTCCTCTGCTTATTTTTTTTAATTCATATTTTCCTTTTTTGATAGTAGTTAATAGTCAACAATATTTGCATATGGCACAATAATTTTCTTTTATTTTTAAAAGCAAAGGTAAGTATATTCAGTTTTGCTTCCATTAGAGTTACGGAGGTGAATAAATTATCCCTTTGTTTTTCCTAAAATTCTCCTGGACAAATACATACTATACTCTATAAAGGAGTCATTATTGAGATATATAAAACAACAATACAAATAAGTTATGGTAAGTATGATGACTGTGAGTGATGGCAGTTTTAAGAATCTGTATTCGTTTGTTATATTTCTTTAAAATTGCATAATATAAATGTTTAATATATTATTTTGGAAACTTGGAATAAAGCAGTCCTATGCACAGTAAAAGCTGAAAACTCTCCCCTTGTGCTTGTCCTTCTACACCAGTTTCACTCCCTTCCTTGGAAGGGATGCACTGTGACCTTAGGGTACAAGTTTTTAAAAATGCAAGCAGAGAGAGTCAATTATCATATGGTATCACTTACTTGTGGAGCATAAGGAATAACATGAAGGACACTAGGAGAAGGAGAGGAGAAGTGAGTTGGGGGAAATCGGAGGGTGAGACAAACCATGAGTGACTGTGAACACTGAGAAACAAACTGAGGGTTTTGGGGGTGGGTGGGGGTTGGGTGAGCCTGGTGGTGGGTATTAAGGAGGGCACGTATTGCATGGAGCACTGGGTGTGGTGTATAAACGATGAATCTTGGAACACTGAAAAATAAAAAATAAAAAAAATACATCTTCATACCATTTTCTTCTATTTATTTATAATACATACTTACATATTTAGAAATTTTAAAAAATATCTGGGAATTTTTTCTTTGTGTTGTTTTTATTCTTGGTTTTTTTACTTGCTAATGATATCTTGGAAATCCTTTTGTAAGCCACTATTTATAGATATCCATGGTTCTTCTACTGGGTGTACAGTAAGTAGTTCATTAAATTGAATATATTTAGTTTCTAAGCATATGTTTTGGATCTTTAATTTCTTCTTTCTTGATTTCATGAAACAAAAGACAAATCTTCATGAATTTTATTACCTTCCAGTGAACTGACTTTATGATGTCTGTGTAGTAAGATTATTGATCTTAAGGCAGACTTTATAAGAGATACTGTGCATGAAACTGTTAGTGTTCATGAGTTGTGATTTTAGAAAGGTCTTATCTCTCCGTGACAAAGAGTAACACTCTGTAGAGTTCATATTATCAGTAGTTGCTGAGGAGAGCATGGCTTATTTGATAGCTTATCAAACGGGGTTAGAAAGCTTATTAAGTGATTACTGGATTTGAAAGCCTATCAAGTAATCATTGTATTTTCTGACTAGAGTCAATAAATACTCCAAAAATTTTGGAAAATATAAAAAGCATACTGTAATCTCACCACCCAAACATAATTTTGTTATTCTTTTGGTGCTTTTTTTGTTTGTTTTTTCAAAAATTTTTTTTTCTTCTAGGTATATAAATCTATTTTTTGAAACCATACTTCCTGGGTTCAAATTCTAGTTCTGCTATTTGTAAGCTATGTATTTTGAGCAAGTTCCAAAACTGCTTTAAGACTGTTTCTTCATCTGTAAGATGGGAGGGTAATAGAAACTTCCTCCTACGTTTGTGAGAACCTAATGAGTACATGTAAAACCTTAAGCCTGGTATATTTAGTGTGTTCTCAATACATTAATTATTATTTAAACAATTTGGAACATACTGCACCATAATTAGGTGCTTTCTTTGCTCATTGAATATACTTATCATCTCCAGGTCATTCTGTAGTCTCCTTTATTATTACCTAATTTTAATTAGGAAATGGTAATTCCATCATATGACAATATGATGTATATTTTGTATAACGATCTTTTAGTGTTGGTAAAGCAATTTATGCTGTTAAAGACAACAAACAAATGTGTAGATACTTTTTGTATTCTTTTCCAATTTGAAAAAATTAGATGGCTAAAGCAAATGATATGTATCCAGTTTTAAGACTTTTGATATCTGTTGCCAAATTGAACAATGGGGTCTGATGGATTTTTAAAATCCCTATTTTAAAATTCTTTTGGTGATTTTATTTACTTATTTGACAGAGAGACAGGGCACAAGCAGGATGAGTGGCAGGCAGAGGGAAAGGGATAAACAGACCTTCCCGCTGAGCAGAGAGCCTGATGTGGGGCTGGATCCCAGGACCCTGCGATCATGACCCAAGCCGAAGGCAGAAGCTTAACCGCCTGAGCACCCAGGAGCCACTCTTTTGGTGATTTTTAAATAAAACAATCACATCTGCTCTTGATTTATTTCCTTTTGAATGAAAACCTTGGTTTAGCAGTAGTTTTAACATTAAAACAATAAGGTCATAGACTGAATATATGTGGTATAAATGATGTAACACAACTTATGTATCCAACCAATGCTGTCTTTCAAAATAATTACTTTTGAAGATAAGATACAAACTTGGTATATTGATGATTACATTTGTCAAAATGTCACATTTGTCACAAGAAGTTATTCTTCAGCAATTACATAAAGACATGAACATTTTTCACATATTATGGTAGATTATTATATTCTATAACAAAATATAATTGAACTTTATTTTGTTTTTTTTTTTTCATCAGAGTTGACTTAAATTATTTGCAACATTTTTCTACTCTATATCCAACTCTTCCTTCTTAACCAGAATATTATCATTTTTATTATTTTAGCTAATGTGACTCCAGTGTGTTTGGCCCTGAATATAGATTATGGCTGGTCCAAACCAATTCTCAGGATGTCTTACATGATTTGGTCTTAACAACCTGTTCTGTCAGTAAGACCTGATCGGAAATCTACCCAGAAAGTACTTGTTAAAGCTTTTGTTTTCCTGATTAAAGGAGATGGTTATAGCTGCCCATCCTTTCTTGATTTCTCTCTTCTTCCTGCCTCAAATGAAGACAGGATTGTTGGAACTGCAAAACCCTCTTGTGACCAGAAGATCACTTCAACTTCACTGAGCTTCTGAGTCAACATCAACAACTACCCAGCTTCAGATGCCTTATTGTTTGGGGAGAAAAAAGTTCTCTGAGTCATTTAAATCACTGATGGCTTTTCTCTTACTTGTTTTGAAGGCATTTTTCTTACAATTACTTTTGAAACTTACTTCTTTAGAGAGTTCATCACAATTGACTGTTCTGGGAGAGTGTATGATTTAATGTAAAAAATAGATTGGTTTTAAACGAGTATTTCGAAGAAATTATAGACTATACAGTTGGAAGGGACTTAGAGATCACCTAATTGTAAGTTCTTAATGGTGGATGTTCATCAAAATTACCATTGGAACCTTAAAGAAATGTATATATCTAGGCTCCATGCCCAGTACGTCTTAGGTAGGGCCCAGACACCTGTATATATATTTTTAAATACCGGGAGGTTCTAATGGAAACCAGAAATAAAACTTACTATACCTACCCTTCTAAAAATGATTTGTGGACTAACCTGTGATGTGTGGATCTAGCAGCAGCCCACAAAGAGGAAGTAACCCTGTGCAACTGTTATTAGCCAAACCCAAGATCCAGATAGACAGGAGAAGAAAACAGTCATTTAAATCCGAGCTAACTGGAGCCAATTTTCTTTCTAGAAGATAAAATTATAAAAAAATGGAATCTGATATCATTCTTTCAACTCTCTCATGCTTCCATGAGAACTTCCCCTTTAGTTCCGCTGCTCATAATTGTTCAGATATCCAGAGTCTTCCAAGGTTTATTCCAATGGTTTGGATTACCTTGTTTGAAAGATTAGATCAAGGTAATAAATGGAGGCAGGTTGGATGGAGCTGTTGGCTGGACATAGTGTTAGCTGTCATTTTGCCTTCCCCAACCCTAACTTCTCCACCAAGAGCAAGCGAATTTGGTAGTAAAGATGATTTAGGCACTGTTTTGTTGGTTCTTATTTTAGTTATATGTATCATTACTTAGAAATTCTTCCAGACCTCATCTGACAAACTAGGTTTCTACTTAATGTGAAATCTCAAATAATTTAGATTACTTATTATTAATAAATAGCCATTCTTCAAAATGAGCTCTGGCACATTTTTAGATATAAGGTAAAGATTTAGAAATAGTTATTACTTCTGGGCCTGAAATAATAAGGAAATGTAGTAAATATGAAATTATGCTTTAGTAAAAATAGGTTTCATTCTCTTTTGAGCTCACTCAACTTGAATTTAGAATTTAGTCATTTTCCATTACAAATCAGGTTAATCTTATGTTCAAATACCCAAATACATATATAATAAACATTATATATGGTTTGTGTACAGACATACACACACGTCATGCATATCTATGTACGTGTATATATAATGAGTATTATATGTGTGTGTATATGTACACATATATGTATGCATATACCTATATAGTATATCACAATATATGAATATATCTGCATATATACCTATGTATATGCACAGACACAAATACACACAGACTTATATACATATGTATATTTATTCTAAACTACAGTACACGGTCTCCTAGAAATGATAGGAAATATTTTTTGAAGACATTTTTATCTTCCCCTACTGTATGTCCAAAAGCAGGATCCTGCTACCGGATTTTAAGACATGCATTAAGCAGTGCTAATTAAGAACAGCATCTTACGTGGCTGGAACTTAGCAGCTGAGGTTACTCAGAACCTTGGCCACATTGCCCTCGTTTACTATGGGGAGCGATCGGCAGAGAAGACCTAGGCTCCAAGGGGCCAGGTTTCCCTCCGCTATGTCAGTTCTGGAGCCACTGCAGGTCAGTAGCCTCTTAGTTATGTGCCAAACCAGAACCCTGCTGGTCCAGCGGAAGCTCTGGCACCAGCAAAATGGCCAGTTTGGTTTGGCAACCCTGACGCCGGGTGCCTTTCAGGGGGCCATCTGCTCTCCACCACGTGGGGATGGAAAGAACCGTCTCTCCACCTGTTGACAGTCTGTGGCACCCAGGGTAGCAAGCGCCCCTGGTCTGCAGCCAAGGCGTGTGGGTTGGACGGCAGCCGGGTTTGGGAACCTCGGGAGAAGCCGCGGGCTGCAGCGGGGCAGCGGGCGGAGCACAAACTGGAGCGTGGGAGCGGCCTCTGCTCGGAAAGCAAAACCAAACAAAACCTTAGCATTAAAAAACAGAGAGAGGGTGCCCGTCGGCTAGAGTGTTCAGATGAGGCTGCCAGCTGGAACGGAGCAAGGGGCAGTGTATAGACGGGCCCGCAGGAAGGAAGAAAAAGGGCGGCACGCGCCGCCTGGCCTAAGCCGTGGGAGAGCGCCGAGCCGGTCCGTGCGGTGCGCAGGCCTGCCCCGGTGCACGGGGTGAGCCGCCCGCCGCTCACGCCCTTGCCTAAGCTTAGCGGCAGGAAGTCTGGGCGCCTCTCGACGGGCGCTTCTCCGCTGGGCCCTGGGTAGGTGAGTCCGAGGCCTTGGAGAGCCGGTTCTCCGCTCATTATGGACTTGTGGGTCTGTGGCTGCAGCCCTGTTGGTTTTCAAAGCTACGTGTTCCCGGGGCTTGTCTCACAGGCTCGGGTCTTAACCGTTGGGGGTGCCTGGTGTGGGGTTCAAACCCTTCACTCCTCAGGGGAAGGATCTGGTTTTGCGTTCCCTCCCGACAGCGGGGGATGAGGTCTTTGATGAGATTGTGTCCCAGCCTCTGCTATCCGCTTCCATGGGGGACTTCTCTCCTTCTCACCTCCTCCTCTGCCTCCTGCCTAGGAGACAGTTCTTAGGCTTTTTTCAGAGGCTGGTGTTCCCTGTGTAGCTGCACATTTGGTGCGTCTGTGGGAGGAGGGGAGCCTAGGATCACCTACTTAGCCCTCTTCATTGGCTAAAAATCATGCATATTTAAAAGGATTACTGCGGGGGCGGGGGGCGCGTGGGTGGCTCAGTGGGTTAGGCCTCTGCTTTCCGCTCAGGTCATGATCCCAGGGTCTTAGGATCGAGCCCCGCGTCGGGCTCTCTGCTCAGCAGGGAGCCTGCTTCCACCTCTCTCTCTCTCTCTCTCTCTCTCTCTCTCTCTCTCTCTCTGCCTCCTTGTGATCTCTGTCTGTCAAATAAATAAAATCTTAAAAAAAAAAAAAAAGGATTACTGCGGTTGATGTCCTGGACCTAGGTTGGAGGTGGCTAAGAATTGATGCAGAACAACCCGTTAGAAAGAGTAATTTTGGCTTGGACTTGGAGGTAACAAGATATGAACCGATCTGAAAACATTCAAGACCTGTGCTTGCGAGGCTTTGCTCACAAACTGGATGAAGAAAGTGGGAGAGGGAGGAATGAAAAATCCTAGGTTTTTTGGCCTGAGCATCTGGGGTATGGTGATGCCATTTATTGAGATTTGGAGCATTAGAGGAAGATAATGCTTGGTTTTATCTCCTTTTAAAATGTTTTATAGTTATTTTTGCTTACCTTTAACGTCCTTACCTTTAATGTCATCTATTACAGAGTGAGTATTTTAGTGTGTTAGTATTTGATTACTAACACTCTCCTTCAGTAGATTGTAAGCTTTAGTGTATCTCCTTGGCTTAGAACATGGTCTGGTTTATGGTAGGCTCTTAAAAATCACTGAGTGAAAACACGAGTGTGTTGCCATTGAGACATGAAGTCAAGAAATCTCCAGTCGGCTGCTGGTCATAGATGTGTGGGGTCAGAAAGAGAGAGTAGACTTAAGATACTCACCTGCAAGATGATGAAATCACCAGCAGAGTGTAGAGTAGGACAAAGTCAAGAAAAGGAGGAGGGACGGGTAAATGAGACTAAGAAAAACCAAGGAAGGAAGGCATCTGGCTAGGAAACTACTGAATTAGTCTTTGACCTCATATCTAAAATAAGCAGCTTTGCTTGCATAAACTCTACACAATCAAAGGTGATCACAATCTCCTACTTCTGTCATCCTGACCAAAAGCTTCCTTTAAAATTTTAATTCACCCTTCTGCAAAATGTATAAAGCAGAAAGAAATGGATTGTTCAGTAAATGCATGAAGAACTTCAGGCCTCAAAAACCATCTTTAATCTAAAATTTATGGACAAAATTAAAGTACATTTCCTGCTGAAACTGAAGGTAACGAGAACCCACATATGTATTAGCCATCTTTGGAAATTTCTACAGAAAATTGCCCCTGAAGGAACACACTGTACTATAGCTGACTGAGTCCGGGTTGACTCCTCAAGCCCGCGTAAAGCTGTAGTGAATTCCAAAAGTGAGATAAACTTGATCTAATTAATTGCAACATGTTTTATATGAAGTAATGATGTAATGACAGACATTTTTCATAACCCATAAACCTATTGATAAAGAAGAGGGGGAATAATTACCTGGCTGTTTATCTATGAAAGGAAAAAAAAAACAATATATATTTTCCATTTACTTCACCAAATATACTTGTAGCAGAGATGGGTACACTAGGTTTTACACTTTGTGTCCACATCTCCTTTATTTTGTTTCTGTATTTACTTCTTTTACTATTACCACCGAGAAGGACAACAACAAAATGATTCTGAAAACATTGGCTCATTTTCTTTTTTGTAGTTTAAAGGACTCTGCTGATCACTTGAAAGTCATTATCTCATTTAATACAACACAAATAAAAGTTGGCATACTTATTTTTTTCTGTCATTCTTTTGAGGAAATAGAGGATTTCAGAAGTTAGGTGAATTGCCCAAGACTGTGCAGTTGATGAATGGTACAGATGAGACTCCAGCCCAGATTGGTTTGACTATAAAGTCCATGCTTGTCACTGTCATCAGCCCTGCTGGTGGTTCTTTTGTTTTCTTTGTTGTTTGTGTAACAATAGATCTGAAACTAAATCTGAAGAAGTGTTACAGAGAGAGTCAGGATTCAGACCTAACCAAAGCACAGGCAGTTCTTGACGCCCATTCCAAAATTACTAGCTGCCCTTCCCCTCGCAACTGTAACCATAGTAGCCATCCATCCACCAGCTCTAGTTTGTCTAAGGTAAGCACCAGAGATCTCCTTAATGCTGCTTATGTGAATCTTTAAAATCCTATTATTGGTTTCTGAAGGCTTTCATCCATCACCCTCTCGTGATAAATCTCTAACAAGGCTTTTGGTCCTCCTTTCACTTTCAGATTCCCCTCATACTCAATAAATTTCTCAGTGAAGTCACAATTAATCTTGAGCACATTAACCTTGTTCATATCAAAGTAACCCTGCAAGTTTTGCAGTTTTACATGTGATTAGGGACAGGTACCTCACACGCTGAGAGTCTTCTCTTACCATGGGTAGAAGGGTAAGGATGAGCTTTCTGATCTCTGCTCTCATTCATCTCTGTTCCCCGGCCAGGCTTGGGTATCTGGAAGGCTCTGGTTGCCTCTAGGCTTTTTAGATAACTCTGCTGATCTGTCAGCATTTTTCTCTCTTAACCACTTATCATCTGATAAAAGTCGCTTTGCATCATTCCATTTTCTTAAGTGCCATTGCTCGATAAATTAGTTTGAATTAAAAATTTAAGCCCCTCAAACTATATGGAAAATTTAAACCTTTTATTTAATTGGTTTAAAAAAAAATGCTCTGCTTAATGTGGCTGGATTCCCGGTCAGAGAGTGACATCTTTTTGCATTCAGAAAGTCAGCTAATAACTCATAATCACTATGCCTTCAAAGATAAGAAGGTTGATCAGTCCATCAAGATTCCACCAGAAGTAATCTGCTCGGACTCTACAGTTTATCTGGTTGCAGTCTGCTACTGTAAGCAGGGGCAGCCGTGCTCAGGCTCACAGCAAAAGTTTTTTGCATAGTGTGATTGGAAGGTAATGTAAGGCAGCATATCATCCATACATAGTTCCCTTTGCTCTTCTACCCTGAAACCTGAAATTCCCACCATTTTATAACATTTCAGGTTATAGCATTAGAAATCCTCTTAAAATATAGTGAAGTCACCTGAGAAAGGTCACTTTTTAAGTCATTAATGGCTATTAACATCAAATTGAGTCACTTAATGGCTCAAGAAGGACAAGAAGAGAAGAGTAGGGGAATGATCTGATAGACTTTGATGGGATGGAGTGTCAGGAGAGTTGTATGTTGGGTGGTTCTGCATCTGGAGGGCACATTTGAAAGGGGGACCATGGTGCAATGTTCATGAGAGTCAGAATGAAGGATGAGGTTTTTCACCATAATTTAATTCAGGGTAGAGGAAGTGGGCTACAGTAGAGAATTTGGGAAGATACTGAGGTAGAGATATCTTTTTTCACAGTTTGTCAAAGACTTGAACTGTTTTTAAAAAATGGATAACTATAATTCAGTACTTGTTTCCTCTCATGATCAGGAAATCGGATCAAAGGTCAAGGTAAAGACATTACTAAATCTGATGAAATTGGACTGACAATGTATGTTGCACATAGAATTTTTTAAAAAAGATTTATTTATTTATTTATCTGAGAGAGAGAGTGAGAGTGAGTGAGAGAGCACATGAACAGGGGCAGAAGGAGAGGAAGAAGCAGACTCCCTGCTGAGCAGCGAGCCCCATGTGGGGCTTAATTCCAGCACCCTGGGATCATGACCTGGACTGAAGACAGAAGCTTCACCGACTGACCCACCAAGGTACCCCGGATTTTCTAACTGAAGTCCAGATCGATGGAACCAGAGCTCATATGTCAAATGGGAGTTTTCCATGTTCCCTTGTAGAGAGTGGCATCGAGCCCATCCTCCTCCAGGTGCAGTTAATTAGCACGTTTTGCTGATCTCATAAAATATAGGTTAGATGAAGGGAAAACAGTATAATGTGTGGAATTTACGGTGTTGAGAAGTACTTTTTAAACACAACATTGGACATTTGAAAATGAAATAATCAAATAGAGGATAATGATAAAGGAGAAAGGAAGAGCAGCTGATCTGCCTCTACTAACAATGGCAGATTAACCACCTCAAACTGATTATTAGCCCATAAAAGGACAACCACTAAAAAGGTCAAATGGCCAAACATGGGAGCATAAAATCACTACTGCAGAAAGGTCAATTTTTGAAAATTAGACAAAAAGGTGAAAGCTATTATTATGGAAAAGATAAATCAGTAGAGCAGAGAAAAGATCCCTAAGGGTGACAGACTGGGGAAAACCAACCGTGCAGACAACTCCATTTTCTTCTGAGTGACAGACTCAAAGGGCTCCAGAAAAAGAGAAGAAAGGGCCAGAGAACATGGTGGCCAATAAAAGCTAAGCAACCCAGGATAAATTAAGGGAAATCTCCATCAACAGAGATCTTGAAAGAGTTGGGAGTTTAGAATAATTTTTTTTTTTTTTTTTTTGGCGGGGGGGCGCCTGGGTGGCTCAGTGGGTTAAAGCCTCTGCCTTCGGATCAGGTCATGATCCCAGGATCCTGGGATGGAGCCCCTCATCAGGCTCTCTGCTTGGCAGGGAGTCTGCTTCCTCCCCCACTCTCCCTGCCTCTCTGCCTACTTGTGATCTCTGTCTGTCAAATAAATAAATAAAATCTTAAAAAAAAAAAAAGAAGAATGTTTTTTTTGAGGAAGTCCTCAGAACCCCGACTACAAAATGAATGTTTGAAAAAGAACAAACCTCTGTCAAAACAAATATAGTGACTGCGCTCATTTTCATAAGGTGCTAGGATCACAGTCTTTGTGAACCTCTTAAACAGTCCCAGGCATTTCCTCAAGTTCTGGTTTCACAGGGAATGTATCCAAAGTGGTAGCCATGGGGAATAAGGGCAGACTTTTTTTTTTTTTTTTTTGAGTCGTCTTTAAGTTAAGCCATCTAGTAGAGTACATTTGCTAGAGGTAAAGGAATTAGGACATGAAGAATGAATAAAGCCAGGAAAAAAAGAGGTGGAGAAACAAAGAGATGGTAGTATTAAAAAAAAAAAAAAAAGAGAGAAAATTAAAAAAAAGGAAAGAAACCCGAAAGAAACAAATGTAAGATTTTTTTTTCAGCCTCTGCGATGTGGTAACTCCCTTCAATCTTTAACTCTTTATATCCCATCAACAAATATTGTGCCTGTGTTACAGATGACAAAACTGAGGCACAGAGATTATTGGTGTTACTTACCTCACATAACTGCTGGGATCTATAATTGAAGGCAATCTCTGTGCCTCAAACACTTGTGTTTTTCTGAACATACCAGATTTCTAGACTTAGAGGATCAGGATTCAGTATTTCTCTGTCACATACAGCTGTGAGATTTATTCTAGCAACTATTTATTTATTAAGTATTATTAGTATTAAAGTGCCTACTACATGCCAGTTGCTTTTCTAGATGCATAGGTGCAGCAGTGGAAAAAAAGACAAAAATTCCTACTTACAGAGCACATATTTTAGTGGGTAGAACTCGGATGAGTCAATGTGTTTGTCTAAGTTTGTTTCATTGCTTCCAAAATAAGATGTATAATATGTAGCTTAGAGAATCTGTTACTATACCTGAACTTAACAGTTATAAACTATAGTGTGATTTACAAATACCGTTCTTCTTCTGACTACCTGGAACCATGCTTGGCAGTCCGTGGTGCTGAATAACATGAGAGAGAAACAGTGAAGAGAGAGAGAGGGAGCAAAGCAAGAGAGCAGAGCCCACACACGGGTAGGTAGGGAGTGATGCCTGTGGGTGCCGTTTACTAGCTTCTGGTTACACATAACTTGGTCTATTTTTTGAAAAGCAGAGCAGAATGTTGCCAGAGATAGAGATCTTCAGCTCAATACCAGGGAATATAGTATTTGAAAAATATGAAATTGTAGTGTAGGCATGGGATTCCAATGTGATGAATATATATTCGGGGTTGGAACAGTAGGCCTAGTATGGGGTTGGTAAAGTAGCAAACTAGGGATGAAAATGCTCATGGATCTGAATATGTTGATATGGATGGGTGTTATGAATATGTTAGAGTTCATTTCTGATTTCCCTAGTCTGTCCTCTCTCCAACTTCTAAGATGAGAACATATGATTCTGGAGTGGTTGGGCATCAAATACCGAGTAGAATTAATGTGGAATCAAGTCTCAGGCCCAGACTCCACATGCAACACTTTGGCTGTGGCAGTACATTATATATACTGCTGTTTAGGTATTTCTGGTTCATTTAGTTCCCCAGGTTAGTAGGACTGGTGTTAACTGGTGTTTCTCATATTGCAAATAGTAGTGGGTCAATACTTGTCTCCCCTCTTATGCAGTGAGTCAATTTGAACACACAGAAGTAGTTATGTTTGCCACATTTTCTAAAGTCAGAGACTGGATTTCAGATAACATCCATACATAGCCACCATATACCCATAATGCAAAGGCCAGGTGTGACATCACAATACATAGGAAAACATGCTTCAGTGTTCCAATTTGATTTTCATACCAGATACCAAACAGAAGTGGTGTTAAACTTTGGGCAGGATCTCAAAGTTTATTTTCATATAAGCATGAAAATAAATATGAAATAAGCACTTATTTCATTTATAAGTAGCACTTATACGAGGTACCCTTTGCCCCACTTGAGCCATACCGCTTATCTAAAAGGTTCTGTTAGTGGTGGTTGCTCCAAAGTCTGTTGACCAAAAAGGTTGTATCTCCCTTGCAGGTTTACTTAATAGTAAATGCCACAATGATGTCCCCCCCAAAAATGGCCATTTGGTGAGGATGTGAAACAAAGGGACAAAGAAGGGATGTGGATGATAGAAATTTCTGTGATTCCACATGCCCCATTCTTACTCTATTCCATCATACCTTCATTTTGGACCAACCAACAATACTAATGCCAAACAGTCAGTTTTAGGGCAGGTAAGCACATTCTGACATTCTCTGTGGGGCTCCATTGATAAAGACAATACTTGAAGCTGCTTTTGTTTGAACAGCTATTGAACAATTTGATAATGATAAACAATTTTAAATGTAAACAAAAACAAAAACCAGATCTCATTCACAATGCAATAACAATTTGGTGACAACAACACACTTTGTCGTGATTGTTCTCCCAAGTCTGCTAGAAATAAATGGTAGGTTATATCTTCTGACTTGAGAAAGCCTGCTATTTATAGAGCATTTATTTATGTCTGAAGCACATTTAAATATAAATTGCAGTACTTAATGCCTAGTTTTATAACATGTCATTCACAATCCATTAAGTATTTTATTGCATGAATTGTATAAGAAACAGATTTATAGCCCTCAATTATGGCATTAATAAGGGATGATGGAATCTCACTGAAGATGTATTTCCCTGCAGTTTTTTTAGAACTTTATTGTTGTAGTATGATATGAACTAGATTCTTAATGTTTTATTATAAAAGGACTGGAAACAAGTACTCTGATAGAGAGTATAAGAAAAACATTGATATTCTCACTAAACATTATTGCTTTAAGATCAATGCAGAAAAATTATTGAAAGTATATATTGGGTTTTGTATAGGATACTTTACATCAAATTGGAAAATAAAGTTAGCTTTGGTCTTAATGACATATAGTTGCAACCTGTTTCTAAAATGTTTCTACATAAGAGCTCCAAGTACTCGAATGTAATAACTCACTTTTATTGTGTTGTTGTTACAAGCTAAAGACATGCATCTCACATTTTGATTATATGAATTTTAAAGGAATTTCAAGCATCTTCATCTTTTATTTGGAGAGGGTGTGGAGAACAGATCCCTGAGTAGACAAGGGGCTGAACATGTGACTAATGAGGACATTGCATTCTAAACCGTCCCCCCCTCCCCGAGTTAGTCAGAGATTTAATAACCAGAAATAAAATAAAGCAAGAAGCCGAGGGATGAATGTTAAGAAGGTTGCAGTTCCAGAAACAATTCAGGGCTGAATAAAGTGGCGCCTGACACAGAAGAACATATAAAGCATGTACTTAAGCTGCCCACTGGGAGGGCAGCGTAAGGCCCAGGGAATGGAACACAGGATTGGGTTAACATTCCAGAAGTCAGAGAATTATTGGCTTGCTCAGGATGTGAGAAGAGGGGGCCCAGATGACCCTACTGACAAATGAGGAAGTGTGGAAATAGCTTGGGTTTTCTGAGTTAAAAAAGAATGCTCTTCCAGTAACAATTATTAGTAATGTTAAATGTAGTGCTGCGTTTAGCACTGAGAATTTTTGTAATATAGTTTCTGTTAATGTTTTTGAGAATCTTACCTGGAAGAATGGGAGATGCTAACTTGTCAAGGATATGATCTAGTTGGCATTCATATTTCCAAGGCAGAAATCATAAGTAGGTTTTAAAGCTTTTGAGGAGTCAATGAAGATTAGGTGTGACCTGGTACAGGCTCTTTCCCAGGAAGCATGCAGGGCAATGGAACAGTTCTGCAACTGCTATTTCTGCAGAAAGCAGTGCACAGGGGTCGTAAAAGCTTCTGGCTCTGTTCCTTGTATAAGAGCTGTGTGTGGGAGAGCTCAGAGGACCAATTTCACGGCTGACATGTAAGGATTTCAATCCATTTAAAATGATTGAGTATAATTCCTAAACTGTGATTTGCAACTAGTGGTTAAGGAATTGTCTCCATTCTGTATATTTGTAAATGGTGTGCATTAATTACAATCTTATTTCTTTGATTCAGAGAATCAGTCAGACTGACTTATGGTGATAAAGTCATATTTGCTTTGTACCATTTATTAAGAGAACAATGAATGTGTCTTTTACTATTTTAAGTGTCTCATTTTCTTTTGCTATGGACATTATCAGTTTTATTAGCCATTATTTTTCGGTTTTTAACACATTTCCAAGACATTGATGATAGTATTTCATTATCAGTTAAGAAGTTTACAATATTTACCTCTTTATTTACAATGCATCTGTATAATGAGTGGAAATAATTCAGAGTCATGAATTTAGCATTGGAAGGAACTTTAGAAATCATCTACTTGAAATTGAAATCTCATGTTAAGTATTTGTACAGGGAAGCCCAAAGAAGTGAAATAACTTTGCCAATATCATACAATGCATTAACAGAGTTTCTAGGACTAAAGTCTAATGTCAGATATATTTGACATATGTTATGAAATAGGCATAATACTAAGTAAGGCATTAACTATATTAGCTAGTTTATTTAAGCATTTATGTATTTATTTATTATTTAAGATTTTATTTATTCATTTGAGAGAGAGAGAGAGAGACAGACAGAGAGAGCAAAAGCAAGGGGGAGAGGCAGGAGCAGACTCCCTACCGAGCTGGGAGCCTGACGTGGGGCTCAGTCCCAGGACCTGGAGATCATGACCTGAGTTGAAGGCAGATGCTTAAACATTTAAGCCACCCAGGCCCCCCAATGTTAACTAGTTTAATCCCCACAACATTATATGAAGTAGGGCTACTATTATTAAAAAAAATAGAGTAATTTTCTCAAAACCACCCAGCTAATAAACAGTAGAGCAAAGATGGGGATCCAAACAACCTGTCTCCAGGGTTCACTAAACTCAAATTTCAAATATACTGACCTCAAGTTCAGTGTCTTTCATGTGTTTTCAAGCTCATTATGGTTCTTTTAACTTACAAAACCACGGAAAATATTTTTGTAACCACCTGAGGAAGTAAGGATTAAGTAATATCCTATTTTAGAGATGAACAAATTACAGACAGAAGTAAACATGTCTAGTTCAGCCAGTAAATCCACGGCAAACCGGAGCAAAACTCCTTTACCTCCCACATAAGTATTATGAGAACATAACTGGCCTCTTGGGGTAATGCTAACCCCCATCTCATTTTCTGTGTTCTCTGCCTTTTTCATTTCCCCCAGACCAATATTCAGCTTCCTGCCCACAGATAATCTGTATCTCCTGTTGTTACCCCAGCTCCGACTACACTGCCCACAAGACAGTGGGGTGTAGGATTAAATCAAAGCAGTGTTATACAGGAAGTGATTATGTTTTGATTTTGTACTCGTTAAAAAGTGCTAAATATACTACATGAAATTATTGTTTACAGATCAGTGACAAGGGCTGATGATAGGATCCAGTTGGGCCCTGATTTCTAGATGCCCTCAACCATACAGTACTTCTAAACTCAAGTTCAAGCTATATGCTATTTTGCTAACATGTCAGAGTAATCTGTATTTTTATGGGTGATTTCTGCTTTTATAGACGTATTTTAAAATAAAACACATTTTTATAAAAATGAAAAAAAAAATCACTCCACTGAGCCACTCTTCCCCTTACCAGGATCCTAATTTATAACTGAGCATTTTTGTTGTTCATTGGGCCCGAGGCAAAGCCAGTGTTTTCTACGGTACTCCCACAGTTTCCAAGATCTATATTTTATTCCCCTATGTTGCCCATGGGATATTCAAAATTTTGAACCCAAGTGATCACTTCTGCCACAACCACATAGCTGGCCGCCTGCCAGTTCTCTGATTCTGAAAGCTTCTTTGTAATCCACACGGAGTCTTAGTCCCTCTGCAAGCAAGGCAGGCCCTGTGTTGTTCCCTTTTCCTCTAACATTCTGCAATAAGAGGGACATCAAATCATGTGTGCTGTAGGAAGACTGTAGTATTATAAGTATAAACAAATAATGTGATCATCATGATTTTTTGGGTAGTGGAAACCACTCTAGGGGAGCAGAGCTGGCCCTAGACAGTCCTCTACCTCTTGAACTACAGAGTTTCCTTACACACTTTCCATTATTTTTGGTAGCAAAATTCCTTTCAGATATAAACTACTATAAAATGACTGTATACTAGGATGAAGATGACTGATAAACAATTATCCTAGTATATTCCTATATGTTAATATGAGGCAATATTTTAATCAAAAGAAATTATCTCAGGGGGAGGGTAATAATATCAGAAGTTTGTATTTGAATGTGGGAGAAATTTTGTGGAAGTGAGATATTCCAAGTTTCCATAATGCTACATTTAATTAGAAGTCACCACTTATTGATAAATAATTCTATTCCTGAGGAGTAGTAACCTCTGCATTTTTTTTTCTCCCTTCCTATGCTTTTTGGTAAAGGCAAATGGTATGACTTGAGAAAGAAGAATCATTCCTCTTCCTGTTTTACTCTCTGATCTAAATGTATTATTAAGAAAAATTTTGACCTACAGGGTTGTATAAGCCAATAGTAAGCTTCACTGGTTTGTTCAACTTCATGACTGGGGGGCCAATAAAAGTGAGAGAGATGCCAACATTTTCACAAAAGTGGCGGCACCACAAAGAAGTATCAAATGTGGTTGGGGAAAGACGTGAGCAAGCCACCAAAGCTGTTGTAAATTCACATTTTACCTGCCATCCAAATAGGAGCATCAGAGACCAAGGTTGGAGAAGGGAGGTATGAGAAAATACTGGAGCAGTGTTAGACATGAAAGGTGTTGCGTATCCTTTGAAAACTTGGGTAAGGCTACATGAGGTTAATTGCCATTCCTTCATTGGAGTGGATTTCTAAGCATTACTTATCCATTGTCTCCTTGGGGCTTGTCCACAATCTTGGTAAGAATGCAAGGATGATGCTATTAGTTGTTTCTGACCGCCAGAACTCCACCCCTTACTAGCTTGAAGAAATTTGTTATACTCCCCAAACCTCAAGTTTCCACATATATAAGATGGGGATAATAATAGGAACACTTAAAGGGTAATTGTAAGGGCTGCCATGAGATAACACATGTGAAATGTTTAGCACATTTTCTGACATATAATAAATGTTTCATAGATGGTTTTCATTTTGTTATAATTTTGCTTATTAGTGGGGATGCCGAGTTAAATATTTTCCCTCCAGATACCTCTACTTAATAGTGGAATCAGAACTACAGTCTTATCTTTTACACCTCCCCAAGTCCTCTTTCTCCTCCTGGGAGTTGTGTTTCCAGAATGAAGAATTTCTTTTCTTTTCTTTTCTTTTTTTTCTTTCCCTCATCCGTTCGTTCTTTCTTTTTCTTTCTTTTTCTTTCTTCTTTCCCAGCAGTAGATTACTCTCCTGTTTTAACTCTGGAGTCCTCCATTATCACTCTGTCAAGTGAAGAACTGCTGTTTCTCTACTAATCAGTGGAGCACTTGCCTGTTGAGGTCGGTGGTGTTGATAGCCTCTGCTTCTGCAGGGAATCAGTAGGCCATCCATCCGTATTAGTGCCTCTGACTCCCACTGGACCCTCATGATGTTACACAGTGGTGTCATAGGTTAAACAGATTCAGTGTTGCTGGACAAGTGGGGAGTGGTGCAGAGTGTATGAAGGTCAGAAGGGACTGGAACTGAGCTGTGGGTTTTAACTCCAACTGATAGATCATTTAATGGGAAGACTCTAGAGAAACGTAGGATTTCTTCTTCATGCTTTTTACCTCATGGTTGCCTACCATCTTCTTTTTAATTAAAAAATTTAGACTTGTTTTAGGTTTTCAGTAAAATTAAGAGGAAGGTACAAAGAATTCCCATTTATCCTCCCCCATTATCAACATCACTCACTAGAATGGTATATATCACTCTCTCTCCCTCTCTCTCTCTTTATCTATATCTATATATTATTTAATTTATTTTTTTTTCTTTTTACCAAGGTTAAACCTACATTGACACATCACGATCACCCAAAATCCATAGCTTACATCCGGGTTCACTCTTGGTGTTGTATATTCTATGGGTTTGGACAAATGTATAGTGACATATTTCCATCATTAAAATATCATACAGAGTATTTTCGTTACCCTAAAAATCCTCTGTGGTCTGTCTGTTCATCTCTCTACCACCCTCACTCCCAGCCCTGTCACCCCTGACAATTTCTGGTCTTTTTATTTTTTCCATAGGTTTACCTTTTCCAGAAAGTCATATAGCCTTTTCAGTTTGGCTTCTTTCACTTAGTAATATACATTTAAGGTCCTTCCATAGCTTGATAGCTCATTTCATTTAGTGGTGAATTATAATTTATTGTCTGTATTATAATTTATTGTCTGGATCCATTCACTTACTGAAGGACATCTTGGTTGCTTCCAACTTTGGGGAATTATGAATAAAGATGCTATAAATGTTAATGTGAAGGTTTTTGTATGAACATAGTTTTCAATTCATTTGGGTCAATATCAAGGACTGTGATTGTTGGGTCACATGGTAAGAGTATGTTTAGTTTTGTAAGAGACCAGCAAACTATCTTCCAAAGTGGCTGTAACATTCTGTATTCCCGTCAACACTGTATTAGTGTTCTTGTTGCTCTGCATTCTTGCCAGCATTGGTGGTGTCAGTATTCTGGTTTGGGCCATTCTAGTAGGTGCAGTGTGGCATCTCATTGTTTTAATTTGTATTTCCTTGATGGCATAAGATGGGTAGCATCTTTTCATATAGTTATTTGTCATCTGAATGTCTTCTTTGGTGTGGTATCTATCTGGCCGATTTTTAAATTGGGTTGTTTTTTTATTGTTTAGTTTGAAGAGTTCTTTGTATATTTTAGATAAGAGTTCTTCACCAGATGTGTCTTTGCAAATGTTATCTCCCAATCTGTGGCTTTACTTATAATTTTCTTGACATTATCATTTGCAGAGTGAAAATTGATAATTTTAATGAAGTCCAGCTTTTCAGTTATTTCTTTCATGGATATTGTCTTTAGTGTTGTATCTAAAAAGGCTTTGCCATTATCCAAAGTCATTTAGTTTTCTCTTGTGTTAACTTTCAGAGGTTTTATAATTTTGTCTTTACCTTTAGGTTTATGATCTGTTTTGAGTTAATTTTAATAAAGATTATTATAGATTCTTTTTTTTCTTTCCTTTTCTTTCTTTTCTCTTCCTTCCCTTCCCTTCCATTCCATTCCCTTCTCTTTTCTTTCTTTCTTTCTTTCTTTCTTTCTTTCTTTCTTTCTTTCTTTCTTTCTTTCTTTCTTTCTTTCTTTCTTTTTCTTTCTTGTGTCCAGTTGCTTCAGCACCATTTGTTGCAAAGACTGTCTTTGCTCCATTGTATTGCTTTTGTTCCTTTACCAAAGATCAGTTAAATGTATTTATGGGGTCTGTTTCTGGGCTCTCCATTCTATTCCATTGATCCATTGTCTATTCTTTTTCCAGTGCCACACTACCTTGATTACTGTAGCTTTATAGTAAGTCTTGAAATCAGGTAGTGTTAGTTCTCCAACTTTTTTCTTTTCCTTCAATACTGTTGTGTCTATTCTGAGTTTTTTGCCTTTTGTATTACCTTTAGAATGAATTTGTTGATATTCATAAAATATGCTGGGTTTTTGATTGGGATTGCATTTAATCTATAGATTAATCTATATCTTGATATCAAGAACTGATATCTTGACTATATTGAGTCTTCCTACATGGACATGGAATATTTTACATTTATTTAAGTTCTACTTATATTTCATTCATTAGTTTTGTTGTTTTCCTCATATAGACCTTATATATATTTTGCTAAATTTATGACTCATTTTTGGCTGCTATTTTAAGTGGTATTGTGTTTTTATTTTCAAATTCCCCTTGTTCATTTTTGACATAGGAAAGCAATTGACTTTTGTATATTACCCTTTTATCCTGCCATCTCATTTTAATTTCTTATTAGTTCTAGGAGTGCAGCCTCCCTTCTCAAATAACCTTCAAATGTCTGATTTTTGATTAGTCAAGCCAGACATATACAGAAATCCCATCAAATAACTGAATGAAGTACCTAGAGAAAATTATTTTTAAGCCTTTGTTGAAAGCCTTTTTTAGTGACAGTGTAGATTTGGATGGAGGAGATCCTATGGGCTACATGCCATGTATCATAACGACCTTGCTACCAATAATGTGATCTAATAATCCAAACATCCCATAGAAGAAAAACAATAATGATGGCAACATATACATATCAAGTTTCTAATCAAAATAGAATATCACCATTTCAAGGAGAGAGTAACCAGTACTCATTTAGATAAGGCTTTCATGAGGTTTTAAAATTTAATTTAAAAAATAGTTAAGTCTCTGGCTTCTATGTATTCAGGACTGTTCCCAATACTTTGAAGAAAATAAAGTATAGCACATGAATCCCGAACTTAAAAGTTTGCAATTTTCTAAGGTTATCAAATCTATTTTGAAATAATAAAGAAGCCCTAAAATATGTAATACTGACCATGAGGGTGCTTAAGAAATAAAAATAAATCATGTGACTTCATGGCTGAACACTCTTGGAAAAGGTCAAATATACATTTGTAATAATTTCCAAGTAAGCTCTTGTTATTGTAATTATGAAGCATTGGAATA
This sequence comes from Lontra canadensis, assembly GCF_010015895.1. NCBI lineage: Eukaryota > Metazoa > Chordata > Mammalia > Carnivora > Mustelidae > Lontra > Lontra canadensis. The sequence goes on along the minus strand of NW_022630997.1, from coordinate 50,399,105 downwards.
GTACTTAGAATATGTCTCGGCTAAGGTAACCTTTGGGGAGTGGTCTGTTTCCCAAAAGTGACTATGTAATGCTAATTTATATAATTTGAAATAAGTTGAATTAAATAAAACCTTAATTTTCTGCATATTTTAGGAGAAAAGTAAACATTATGATATATATATACATATATATATATATATATATATATATATATACATACATACTGTGTGTAATAAATCTTACGAGTTTATCCTTCACTTCATGCACTGAAGGAGATTACTTGACTGGCAAAATTGGGATGCATTCATAAAATTAAATCATGTGTTCCATTGGTCTATTCTTACCATTTGTCTTTCAAACTTGAACCTCATTTCTTAAATCTAACAGGCCCTAAATCCTTGCCCTCTATTACATTTCTTTGATCATATGTTAAGCAAAGTTGTCTTATGTTTCATACGGATTTTTCTTATGGCCAGGTTAAAAGTAAAAGTATTTTGTCAGTAGTACACACATTTACAACTGGGCTCATTACATCAAGTGCCCTCCTTTATGGCCATCACTCAGTTATCCCTTCCCCCTACCCACCACCCCTCCAGCCACCCTCAGCCTGTTTCTAGAGTTCAGTGTCTTTTATGGTTTTAAAGACATAACCCTGTTACACATTCCCCAACACTTCAAATAATTGCAATGATTTAAAGATTTGTTTTACTTCATTGTATTTAAATTATTTTCTTGCTGTATCTCTTTTATCATGAAAAATATTCTGAAACAAATCAGGTGAGCAATGTGAGTCTGCCACTAATAATTAAACAATTACACCAGAATTGTTGTCAACTAAAATCATGGGCATGAATATTATGAGATGCACGAGGCAATTCATCAGAACAGAAATTTGGAAGAGTGTCTGGGTCCTTTCAACTGCTATAAGCCAGAGAGATCAAGACCGGGGTCACAAAAGGTGAATAGAAATGATTTGTTAGTATAGATATAAACAGATGTTCCCCTAGACAGCCATGAGGTTCAGCCTTCTGCCTCCAAATTGAAGAGCCCCTTTAATCATTTCAGGCAGGTGATTATCTCCTTAAAAGTTCCCATGGACTAAGATATCCCAGTTGCCCTTTATAAGACTTAATGTTGCTAAGAGAGGAAATTTCTCTTGGGAATTAGGAGTTTTGCTAACTGGAAGTGTGGATTTCTCTTCCTTGATCATCTGGTTTAATTGAATTCTAATAAGTGCCAGGCACTATTTGGGGTTTTTGGGATAAAGTGGAACAAAAAATATACCTTGTAAACTTCTACTCTAAGGGGTAAGATAGAAACTAAAGACATAAACAAAAGAATTTCAAATTGTGATGCTTAGTATGAAGTAAAAACATGTTGGTGGGGACAGACATGCTTTAGATAAGTTGGTTAGGCATGGCTCTGTGAAGAAGGGACATTGGACTTTACCTGAATGAAGAGAAAAATTAAAGGGACTAAATGACATGGTGTGTTGGAAAGGGTGCCAGAGGTATGACTTTGGATAAGCTTGTTAACCTCCACAGACACCATTTCCTGGTTCTGTTGGCCAGTGTATATTTTTGTTAAGTTCTAATCAAAATTTATTCTTATTGGGTAAAATTTATCCTTATTTCCCGAGTTCCCAAATTCCCAAGTGTTTCTAAACTGTACTGTTGTTTGACATCTCTAGAAGGGATGCTGGAGTCATAGTGAGTCCTCATTGGTAAAGATCTCAAAAAACAGCTTCGGAGCGCTGGCAGGCCTGTCTTCTCATCCATGCTCATTGTCTCCACGAACAGTAGTTAGTGCTCTCAAAATAAGGTGGCCTAATGCTTAAGGGGCATTATTCAACCCAACCAGGTTGTGGTTAACAATCTGATATGTTACTTCACTGTCCACCTATATAGTGATGGACTCTCATACCCAGAGCCAGATGGGGACAGATGTCAAACCCATCTCTTCACTGAGGTTGGTGAAATGGTAAAGATGACTGGTATTCATCAGGGGTATGAAACAGGCTTAATTCCTGGAACATGGGGCATCAGAACCCTACAATCAGAATTCTGCATCTAGGGTAGTTGAAAAGCTGGTTATTAGGTAGAATTGGCTTATGGAATGAAGCTTCTAGCATCACGTGTCTGTCACACAGGTACATTTCACTCACTGAGGTATACTATTCCTATCCTACAGTCTCTTTATTGCTATCTTTCAAAGATATTCTTCCTAAGTATGATTCATGGGAATTAGGTTTGGAAGATAAAAATAGTGTTCTGGGTAAAAACAAAGGGAGGAGGGGCTTAACTGATGCTAAATGATGCCTCTTTTTGGAGGAGAGGCTAAATACTCAAGAGAAATCCTGTAATTAAGAAATCTATTTAAGTTTGTTTTACCAGTCAGCCTCAAGCTTAGTCGACTATGTAAACTTATTTTTTTCCTCACAGAACATCTATTAGTATCTTGTTGAAAGCAGCCCAATTTAGAAACATTGCTACAGAGAGAATATTTAAAAGGTTGCATGATGCAAAGCTGACTGGTTGGCTGGGGATGATTGCCTGCGATGAGGCTTTTGTTTAGAAAAAGGCAGAGCAAGCATCCTGATGTTGAAATGGTTTTATCAAATGCTTCAGTCAGATATTTTCTAAGACAAGAGTAGGACTGTACAGCTCCCTGGTAAGGCCTTTTCAAAATGTTTGCTCAGTCTCAGAATGACCACATAATCTTATAAGAACAGGTATGCAATTAGAAGCTTGTAATTACTAAGTCTTTCTTAAGTTTCTTAATCTTCAGTGCCAGAATCTGATGACAGGATGAGTTCTCAAAGCAGTAGGAAGTGGTTCTAGTTTGCTACTGTTGTATTGGAAAATCAATTTATCCTTAATGGCTTTCAAGTGATTTTGACTTCTAAAACGCTTCAAATTTAGACTTCTAATTTGGAAATTCTGAAATCTTTATACCAGGTGGTAATGCAGGAAATTGCTCTTCTTTAATTGCTAGGCTAACCCATTCCTTTTTTGGGGCGGTGGGGTGGGGTGGGGTGGGACGGGTTTGGTTTCCTAAATGAAAAAAAAAATTTCTGGGAAACAGATACTCAAATTCCTGCACAGCCTAGTCTCTGTTGTTTTGTTTTGTTTTTGTCATTGCTTTCTTTATGCACTTTGAGATTTGGCTCTGAGATTGGTCTCCATCATTGCTGTTATTTTCGTGTTCTGAACAGTTACTTAGACACCATTGATCAAGGGATGTCTGGCCTTCAACACGACCAAGATTGATGTTAGTTCTAATGGAGAGTAGATCTTAGGGTCATGGATAGGACCAATTCTTTTTCATCCTCTTAGTTTTAGATATGATATGATTCATGAATTTTTTTTTTTTTGGCCAGGGGCTAAAATAAATTAATGGCTGAAGAAATTGGTAAAGCTAGAGTGATAGCAGAGGGACTAGGAAGTTAAAATGAGCTGCTCTGCATTCATTCAGATTATAAAACTTCAAAGAGCAGTGTAAAAATATTTAGGTCCCCCTTTGCCCAATTTTATCCTTGCTCACGTTTCTGCATTTAGCACCTAGGATTAGATAAGAAGGGAGAGGTACACAATAGCCATCCACACATCTTTATAAAGATCTGGTAATACATGGAGAGCTGATATGAGAAAGTAAATTGTAGTAATCTGTTCACATAGTGTCCCGACTCTGTTATTTTGGTACTTACTGATATGAATCTTCTCACCTAGTATTGATGAACTGTCATTATCTAATTTTAAAGATTTTTGTAAACAGTAATCAAATTTCTGTACACCCACCCCCGCCCCCTTTCTGCTGCTGGCCTCTTGCTTCTTTCTCCATAATTCAAAATTGAATTCAGATTCAGAAAATGTTAGTTCTGTTTCCTTGGTCTTCCCTTCCTGTTCATTTGAAATCTCTTCTTCTATACTCTCTGGTTTAGAGTAATAGATAATTTTGTTTTTGTCACATGATTCTGAGGCCCAACCTGGGAATTTTCCTTCAAAATGAGGAATCCTCTGTCCTGAGTTTTAGACTGTAGATTGGAAGTGTCTCGTGAGGCTTTGTTACCCTCTGTCCCATCTCCAACCTGGTGCCAGACCCAAGTTTTCGTTTTCCTTTTCTTTTCTTTTCTTTTCTTTTCTTTTCTTTTCTTTTCTTTTCTTTTCTTTTCTTTTCTTTCTTTCTTTCTTTCTTTTTTTTTAACATCTTAGAAAAATCAGAAACATAACCAAAGGTAGCTGAACCCAAAGAAGTTGAATTTAGGCGTTAATTCACCATCAAATTATCAGGGTTTGTTTTCTCGTGTTTGTATGTGTGTGTTTTAGTTTTTGTTAACATTACTTCTTACTCTTTCAAAACCCACTGGGTATCAGAGGTCTGCTTCTGAAAGGTCAGAAAGAACTCTCTGAAGATGCAGAAGCATTGGGGCAATGCATCATCCCATTGTGTTTACTGAGGATTTCTGAACACTTGAGGACTCTTGCTTTATTTTGCCACTCAGCACCCCCTTTAAACTATTTTTGCAAACTAAAGTGCATTTTTCCTAATTGCTCCATATTGGCTGAGGGACGAGGTAAGAAAGAGTTTTGTGACTCTTACATTTTATTTTGTGTGAGGGTGCTATTTGGGACGTGGGTTATTACATTGCACAGCCAACTCTACAAGGAATCTCTGGAGATAGTCCTGCTGGATGTTATCCACCAGAATCATCATGGGCCTCCTCAAAAATTGTACAGTTCCTATAGATAGGTACTGGGAATTGTGTTTCCCCTTCAGAGTTGAATTCTGAAAAGCTCAGTCAACCTTATTACTTTCTATGGCAAGCATGTTGGTGTTATAGTATCTATTTTATAATTAAACTTATTTCTAACTCAAATTTACACATATCCTTATATTATGTCCCTTTTAATTTACTTTTCCCCCCTTATGTTATCTTTCCCAGCTAATGTGAGGAATCTTAAATTCTTTTTTTTTAAAAAAGATCTATTTATTTATTTGACAGAGAGAGAGAGAGAGAGAGAGATATCACAAGTAGACAGAAAGGCAGGCAGAGAGAGAGAGGGGGAAGCAGGCTCCCTGCCAAGCAGAGAGCCTGATGTAGGGCTTGATCCCAGGACCCTGGGATCATGACCCAAGCCGAAGGCAGAGGCTCAACCCACCGAGCCACCTAGGCGCCCCAAGGAGTCTTAAATTCTTTATGGAATCATATGGAGAGAAAATAAGGAAATAACTAAGAGCTGCTCCACATTTCAACTCTCCTCTAGTTTAGGATTTATTGTAGTAAAGAACGAGTTTTTTCTGTCCAGTTACTTTTTACTCCTTTTATCTTCTCCTTTAGCTGGGTTATTTAGTGCCCAGCCTTTAATCTTTCTCTGCATTGTTTATCATTTTTGATGTTACAACATTATTGTTATTATTATTATTATTTTGAGAAGCCACTACTGACAAGGACACAGCATCTATTTCCACTTCAAAAACAGTTCCTGTTCAAAAAGAACATAGATCAATATAACTCTCAAGTAAGCTAATAGAATGGTCTTGTAACTTTTAGAAAGAGCGAACACCACTGTGCATCCCATGCTTTCTCGGGAATATGGTGAAAGATAAGAAGATAAGACAGACTGCATTTTGAAACTGTGAGCAGTGATGCTTCTCTTACTGATTAAGTAGCAGTAATCCCATTGACTTGATTAACCCTATCTGAAAGTACTCTCTGAAGTGTTGAAGCTAGGTTTGTAAAATTGCACTCTGAGTACCCTATGCCAAGCAATTTATCACAGTGTGTCATGGTGTACATCTTTACCTGAAGTTAAGAAAAAAACTCTCAACTTCAAATTGGGATTGATTTTTATGCCAACAATATTATTCTCTGGCTCTCAGTTGGCATTGGCCTAATAGGCAGCAAGATGATAGGGCTTATGTTGGGGGAATGCAGTCGGAAACTGGGATCAGGGTAATTCTAACCATAAGAGGGCCTGTGGGTAAAAATATTTTTAGATATCCTTCTCTCTTCTTGACAGTAATTAGAGGTATTTCGCCCCTTCAAAGAAGATACGTAGTTCAAAGAATATGTGAACCATAGAAAATTCAGCAGCAAATGAACTCCAAGATGTAATGAGAATTTAGTGGAGAGACATAGCTTATTTTGTGATTACTTTACTCAACTAATTTTCCAAACTAGAAGTCTTTGATTATCCCTAATTCTTCCCCCTCCTACCTACAACCATTGTTAAACACTGTTCATTTTGTCTCTTTATGTCTTTGAATTTATCCAGCTTCTTTGACTCAACTACTGCTCTCTTCATTCAAGAAATAGGTTCAAATCACAGAGATTTGTGCTTTGCTTACCCTCTTGACTCTAATCCAGCTTCCTCTCTTGAGCAAAGCAGCTACTGGGGCTAGCAGTAATTGAGTCTTGGCCCCTGGAAGGGAATCCAGATAAGGATAACTGGAATTGTTTTTCTCCTTCATGGACCAAAATCATGGAATTCCAGGAAAAGGATCTGAATATAGGAAATCTTGACTCTTGGTAAAAGTTAATATCAGCCCTATATGAACTTGCCTGATTTGTTTTAGTTCTCAATAAATACAGGAAGAGATGAGTGAGTGGGACAAGTTTCCCTACTCTTGAGGTGGGAATATGCTAGGAAACTGGGAAACAAATTGACTTCCTCATGTTATCTACTGAGTGACTGACAGCCATCTGCTACACTACTGTTGGACCAAGGAATATGGAAGACTGTACCTTTTGCTACTTATAGGCTATTGCTAGTTAGGGTGCTGCAACCATCACACCTGAATACCAGCAAGCTGATAAAGAAGAAGATAACAAATTTAGGGGGCCCAGCAGCCAGAGGGAGGAATGTCAAATAGATCTGTTGAAAGAGACTATTCACAATTTAACAAGAAAAATCATGAACAAACACACTGGAGGAGATAGGGGTATAGCGAAACCCCCAATTCTTTACATTAATTCTTTACATTGCTTTATTTTAGAATCAATTTTTAATTGTATCTCAAATTAATATCTTAGAAGATGAGGTGAAAGAAATATTTTAAAATCATGATGAAAGAAAAGACCTTGATAATGCATCTAGAACAAACATGTGAATAACCACTGTTTCATAAAAAGAACAGGATCATATGAAGGAGAGGCAGTTATTTAAATAAATAATAGGAGGGAAGTTTCTCATACTCGATAAATACTTGAATTGCAGAATGAGAGAATGTACCAATTTGGGCAGATTTGATAAGAACAGATATATTTTTAGATATAGGTTGACAGAATTCTGAATTCTAAGAATACATACAAACCTCTTTAAGCATGCAAACAAAGAATAAATACCTATGGGATGTAGAGAAAACACTTTTATGTTTCTGCACAGTTAGGGCTGTCCAGATAAATTTTACTGAAATGTGGGACCTGCTCTAAAAAACAAGCCTAAAGGTTAACTAGTTAGATAGTAAGAACTCCAGAAATACTTACCTGTGCAGAGGTAGGAGGCATGTACTTATATTTCAAGCAGCAATGACACCTGGAGCAGGCTGCAAAACTAGAGGCTCTGGTCTTATCTTTTCCCTAGAGAAATCTATTTACATTCCAAAGGGTTAGAATCAGAATTCAGAATCCTTTCATTACTTTTCCAAGGAGACAATCTCAAAAGGAGAAAGTAGACACTTGCCTCTTTCTCTTATGTTAGTGTAGAAATCCATATTTTCAATAGTCTTCACTACAATGGAGATAGTGTATAAATAGGGTGACATTTAACTTTTACAATATTGCCCAGAAGGGGGAAATCGGAGCATATAGTAGCTGGCACATTATTTACTTTAAATAAATTAATAATCTACTCTACTCCCCAGAAGCCTCTAGTCTGCATTCAGGATTTTATATGTATATTTATATCAAAAAATAAATAGTACCAACAAAAAATTATTTAATTAGCTTCAGATTTTCCATCCGAAATACTGGAAGCTTCAAGGTAATAGATTAATCATCATTTGTATCTTAAGAACCTGTTACCCAGGGAGTTACAATTCACTTTAAGGTTCATATTTATGGATATATAAGAATTGAGAAAATACATGATCCTTTTACCTCTCAAGAGGAAAATATTCAAAAAGATTCTTACCACCACCACCACCACCACCACAACAACAACAAAGAAATTAGAATGTATAAATTTCAAGATGAGGGGAAAGGACAGTGAAGGAAATAAGTGGTGGGCATGATACTTTCAGTTAACATACACATATATACATGTGTAGTTAATAGTTATATCTAATTTGATAAAGCCTAGACTGTTTGCAAATGGGTGATATAAATGTTAAGTAAGAATTCTTTCAACAGGAGAGACATACTTCAAAGGTAATTCTAGGGAAAAAAAAAGTGTATATGGTGCAGGGGGAAAGGTAAGAAACCTCTAAAAAGAATGTAATAGTACAATGGGACTCCCTATTTACAGAGGAAAAGCTAGAATAAATAGCTTCTGGAATGCATAAAAACTTGAACAACAAAAGCAATCATAAAGAGCAAAAAAAATATTAACAGAAAGATGAAAAAAATGAAATTGAGTATATTAGCCATTATACTAAATCTTAATGGGTTAAATTCTACCTTTAAAAGGCATCCTGTCAAATTAATTTTTAAAAATAAAACTGAAATATGTAACAATAAAAGTGAAAACTTGATCAAATCAAAAATAAAAAAAGATAAAATGAGCAAAATGTTGTCTTAATGTAAAGATGGAAAGATCAGAATTTACTACTTCTGCCATTATACTGATGAGAGTGTATTAAATTCAGTGGTAAACAACATTCTGTCAGATTGCTTTAAAAGTAAAACCAGAGTAAAGAAAACTGGAGTGAATAGCAACTTGATCAAACCAATTTAAAAAGAGAAAATAACATGAAAATAAATAATAGACATAAAAATGGATAGAAAAGAATAAAATATATCAACAACTACACTAAATAGGTTGAACTGAATTTTGCTATTAGAAGATATAGCCTGACTTATTAAAAAAAAACTCAGCTTTATACTATTTACCAAAAATATTGAAGTAAAATAATAAAGGTATGAAATTAAAGAATAAACAAAGAGATAAACATGAACTAAAAATGAAAAGAAGTAGCAATATAACTGCAAGATAGGGCTGAAATGTGTAAACATGGTAAGGAGAGACTTTATAATGATAAAAAGAATAGTTTATGAAAAAGGTAGCCTCAAGGTAAATCTTTTTCCACCAAGAAATATAAAAGCTAAATATAAAGGAAAAACCTTTAGAAACACAAGGATAGCTGTTAAACATATCACCCCAGAGGAACACATCAATATATCATTTTCAGAATTTAGAGGTCTATAGAAGATTCCATAGAAATAAAAACGTAATGCCCTTAGGACTTGCAAAAAACAGTCAATAAACTGAATTTACTTATTATTCACTAATGACAACCAAATTATTTATTATTTATAGGCATATATATAGAATCTTATTGTCTCTTAAAAGGAAGCAGCTCAATGGATTTTAAAAGTAGAAATTTTATAGGCTATATATTTTTTAACACAATTCAATAAACTTGGAAATAAGGTTAATATAAACTTGTAAAGGTTAATATAAATACCTTAACAACTTGAAAATTAAGAAGTACATTTTAGTATGACTTTTAGTTCAAGGAGAAATTAAAACTGAACTTACAAACTACTTAGAAAATAAAAAGACGTCAAATCCTTCATAGTAAAATCTTTGAGATACAAAAAAGTTATTCTCTGAAGAACATTTACAGTTTTAAATATCCCATTTTTAAAGAAGAAAGGAATAATAAAGGAACTTAGTTTTAATTTAAAGAAATTATAACAAAACAAGTAACAAGCTAAAAGGATAAGGGAGAAAGGAATTTTTAAACAAAAACTAGCCTAAAGTTACCAAAATATGAAATAATTCTTTCAAAAGAGTTGGAAGGATGATTCTGGTGGTTTTTAAAATTTTTTTTTTTTTTACTTTTTTTATTTTTGGAAAACCAATTAAAAAAAAAATGCTCTTTGAGTATGGCGAAGTAAAAAGAGAGGGAACACAAATATATATAAGAATAGAAAAAAAGGGGCGCCTGGGTGGCTCATTGGGTTAAAGCGTCTGCTTTTGGCTCAGGTCATGATCCCAGGGTCCTAGGATTGAGCCCCACATCAGGTTCTCTGCTCAGCAGAGAGCATGCTTCCCTCTCTCCCTCTGCCTGCCTCCCTGCTTACTTGTGATCTCTGTCAAATAAATAAATAAAATCTTAAAAAAAAAATAGAAAAAAAAAAGAGATGTAATCATCATTACTACTGTGGGAGATTAAAAGAGTAATAAGTAAATGCTATTACAACTCTCTAGCAGCAAATTTAAAAACCTAGAGGAAATATTTCTAGGGAAATTGGTTATTGGATTTGGTGAAAAATAGACCCTTACCTCCCTGATGTAAAATAAGTCAATCTCATACATACACCTCAAATTTAAAATATTTAGAAGAAAATAATGAAAGAGTATTTTTATCACTTTGGGGGTAGAAAAATATTTTTTTAAACATGACAAAAATAGCAAACTTTAAATAAAATGACTTATAAGCTTAGTTATAATAAAATTTATAATTTTGTTTTCTCAAAAGAAATGAAAAAGCATGCATCTACAGGCCACAGATTGGGAGACAGATTTGTGTTGATCATAAAGGATTAATATCCATGATAAAGAGAGCTTAAAAATCAGTAAGAATAACATAAATGACACAGTAGAGAATCTGGAAGCAAACTGTATGATCAAATTACAGAAGAAGTAACCTCTAGTGGCTAACAAACATATGAAAAATGCTTGACCTCATTAGTAATTAGGGAAACACTAATCAAAACTGCAATTATGTATCATTTCACACTCGTCAAATTTGCCATAATATAAAAATTTAACTATAACAAGTGTTTGTGAAAATGTGAAGCAAGAGAAACTCTTAGGTGGGAGTGTATATTGATAAACTATGTGATTAAGCAATTTGTACGAACCCTAAAGTCTAGTAGTTTTTTGCTAGCTATATAATTTTGGAAAATTTTTTACACGTACTCAGGAGACGAGCACAAGAATGATGATCGCAACATTGCTTATAATTACAGATTTGGAAATAATCAAGTGTTTCTTAAAAAGAAAAGGGTCAGTGTATGCTAAATTATACTATATTGCAGATAAAGTTAATAAATTAGAATTACAAAGTTAAATATTGATAAATTGTCAAAAGCATAGCCCAGGGCAAAAAAACTGAAGGTCAAGAAAAATATATATGTAGTATTAATACATTTATTCAAAAATTTAGAATATGAAAAACAGTGCTATACATAGCCTAAGACTAGAAGTAATGATGAAAACGTAAGGAAATGCATAGAAATTATACATACCAAATGCAGGATAGTGGTTAATTCTGGGATCGAGGAAGGAAGATGGAGAGAAGTACATTTCAGGAATCTAACTATATTGTTTGTGTTTTATTTTTTAAGGTAGGTGGTATGAATTTTTGCTTTATTTTTGTACATATATGTTTGTCTGCAATATTTCATAATACAATTTTAAAAGACAAATTTTATCATATACATTTTTAATTGCTTTATATGGCAGAGAAACCATAAGCAAAGTCAATAAAGTAGCTGTAGATTTATAAAATATATTTGCAACACAGATGACAAGGGATTAACACATATTATATAGAAAGAGCCCTTACACATTGACAATGAAAAGAAAAATGACCCAATAGAAAATTTGACAACAAAAAATGAATAGTGACTTAATAAAGAACAATTCATCTAACTAACAAACATAAGGAAAGATAATCATATTCAAAAGAGGTCAGGGAAATGTGCATTAAATAATAATTAAATGTCACTTTATTGTTATCAGATTGGGAAAAATTAAACAGAATAATGTCATTTGCTGGCAGGCATGCAGCAAAAAGAGTAGTTTTGTGTATTACTGGTAGAAATATTATTTATTATAGTCTTTTTAGAAAGCAATTTGACAATATTGGAAGGGTCAAGCCGAGAAAAATGTTCTAAAAGAACAAAATCATCTGCGTATATGTGTTACACAAAAATTTATATATATACATATTTTATGTATCTATATATCTATTTTTTTTAAAGATTTTATTTATTTACTTGACAGAGATCATAAGTAGGCAGAGAGTCAGGCAGAGGGGGAGTGGGAAGCAGACTCCCTGTTGAGCAGGGTGCCCGATGCGGGGCTTGATCCCAGGACCCTGAGATCATGACCTGAGCCGAAGGCAGAGGCTTAACCCACTGAGCCACCCAGGCACCCCTATATATCTATTTGTATATATATCTATTATATACACAAATGCTATATATTAAATATATACGTATACACACACACACACATATCATAAAACAAGCATGATATAATTACAACAAACCAGTGGTAGCACAACCATACAACAACAAAACTAAATGAATTCCAGCTCCAGTACACATTTCCTTGTTGACTTTGGTAACCTCTCTGAGCCTCATTGTCTCTAGCTGAAAATTAGGATGGCGGTTGCTCTTCCACAGGATTATTGGGTAAAGCAGTTTAAGCTAATTTATGCAGTGGCTAAACAAACAAAACAAACCCTAAAATCTTAGTGGCTTAACAAACACAGGTTTTTATCTTGTTCACAATTCATACCCTGCTTTGGTTGGCAGAAGTCTCTGCGTATCACAGTTACTTTGGATCTAGGATAACCAAGGATACTTTTACAAGGGGTGTTTCAACTGTCCATTGTGGTTGGGAAAGAGAGTACGTGGAAAGGGATTATTGACTGGTGGTCTCAGGCCAGCATTTAAATGCTTTGACTCAGAAGTGACATATTTTCTGCTATAACCCATTGACCAGAACTAGTCATGCGTAAAAATACATGAAAGAGTAAATCCTCTCTTGGCGTTTAACAAAAGGGACAATTAGATGAGGATGAGTGTTAGAAGTCTCTACCAAAGTTTATATGAGAATTAAATGCTCAATAATTTTTAGTTCCTTATTACTCTTTGGTTTTCATTATTGTTTTGTCTGTATATCGCATCTTCCTCCTTTTATCCTCTCGTGCATCCGACTCTATCTTTTTGCCAGAAATGATTTTTAAAAGATAGCTTTGATGATGTCATACCATTGCACTGAATATTTTAGTGAGTCCCAATCCTAACTGAGAAAGTTTCTACTACTTTGTGTGACATTCTAGGCATTTCACAATCTAATACTTAGGTAAATGTAGGGAATGCTATTTGTAGCTGCCTCAAATCTCTTGGTATCACTGCACTTATTAATAATTCATAGTGTGAATTCTGCCTTCCTAAAATGCCATCCCTAACAGCCTATACCTCCTAGTGTCTCTTCCAGCCAGTGTAAAGGCACACCCAACTGGGTTTCTGATTCTGATCAGATATATTATGACTTCTTTGGGTAGTAACTCAGAATCTTGATGAACGAGGTGCATTTTTGGTATTTTTTTCTTCAGATTTTTCTTTGTCTTGTGTTTAGAGGGGGTGATTACAAGTTTTATTCAAAAGAAAGTCATACGAAAACAAGCTGGCTTATTTGTCCTCCTTTGGGAGATTGAAAGAGAGATCCTAAGATTAAGGATTTCATTTTACATGACTGAGAGTTCAGCAAGTCTTTCACATTCCAGTTTTAAGACTATTTATGTAGTAATTTTTTGAATAAACATTACCAGAGCAACTGGGCATGTAAAAGTATAATGCCTGGAAAAAAATTGTTGCAACAGATGTTCCGAATGCTGAGGAAGACAGATCAACCCAACTCTGGTTTGGGGACCAGGGTCTGGATTGCACTGCCCGGGGCTTTAGGTCACACGATTAAGCACAGATTGTGTATGATGGAAGAACATGAAGGCACAAGTCACCTGATGGAAAAAAAAATTGCATCAATCTTGAGCAAAATCCTTACACTCGTGAATATGATTCACTTCTTGTGGCAAATATCCGTAAAACTGAAGTTGGTGTATGAATTAGGATGAACGCTAAACAGAAACCACATGTACAGAGGTAAACCAGAAATTGAGGGACCATTGGTGGAAACAGAGCAGAAATTCGCTGAAAAAGGGAGAATGGTATCAGACAACATAGGCTGTGAAATGAGATAATTTATTCAAGTTTGACTCAAGCTGGAAGGCTCTGACTACATCTGCTTTATGGCGTTGGCTTCAAGGACATCACAGTAGATTATGGAGACAGATGGTCAGCAGTTTACAGCACAGTGTAAGTGCTGTAGTGGAGGGAAGGGCAAAGTGCTTTCCAAGTAGAAAGGAGGGAGTGGGGAAGCCAGGGAAAATCTCTCTGAGGTGGTGACATGGGTTCGTTCTGAAGGGATTGGGGATATGGAAAAGGAAGAAGAGTTTTGCAAGAGAAATCGAATCATGTGTTTATTCTTGGGGGAAATTTAATTATCCATTATATTTAGAGAGTGGTCAAACGGTATAAAATAAATCTTTATGGAAAATTGAAAACTATTTTGAACAGGTAAGGAGATATCTTTTCTTTATGGAATTTATAAGCTAATGGAGAAAATAAGGAATGATACAAAATGTGCATAACTATCTACAAATAAAAAAAATTAAAGTACACTGTAAGAGAAAAAGGAGGGTTGAAAAACAGAATTACTATTTTTACATTACCAAGAGTATAGTTTCTAATTTCTGGGCTTCTCTTATAGTATCTTTTGAGCACTGGGCCTTTTCTGACTTCTTGACTCTTCCTCTGTGGATAGAACATTTTCCTTCTGTCTTTCTTATCTGTGAGAATATCTGAAGTTCGAAGGCTGGAAGGGAATGGTTAATGCTTTTGTTGTTCTTTCTGGCTAGACTAGTTTGAATTTGCCTTTTGGAGCTGCAGGATATAGTCTCTGACCTTTTCTAAATTTTAGTATCTTCCTATGAAAAGAAATTCTTTCATCTGCGTGTGTCTCGAGAATCATCTTTTCCACCCTCATTTTTAAATTTCAGCTTTAAAAATATTCTAAAATGTAGTCTAACACATAAACCCAAGGTCTCCATCATATAGGATAGGTTCCAGGTCAGTACTTTTCAAATTTTAATGGGCATGTGGATTGCCTGATAAAACATATTGCGTTTCAGTAGATATGAAGTGAGGTTGCAGATTCTGTATTTCTTAAGTTTTCTGGTAATGTGGATGCTGCTGGTCTGTGAGCCACACCTACTGCAAGGTATTAGGTGATTGTGTGGATGAACTAGGCCGGACCCAGAGGCTGGGACATGCCTTGAGATTTTAGGGCAGAATTCTTGTCCTCTATTTGTCCTCTATTCAGCTTGATAAACTCTGAAATCAAACAATTTTTTTAAAGTTCCCTTGGCTGGAGTGCTTAGGTGACTCTGTTGGTTAAGCATCTGCCTTCGGCTCAGGTCATGATCCCAAACCCCTGGGATCAAGCCCCTGAGCCTCAGGCTCCCTGCTCAGCAGAAAGCCTGCTTCTCCCACTGCCCCTCACCCCACTCATTTTTTTTTTTCCTCTCTCTCTCAAATAAATAAATACAAATCTTAAAAAAAAAGAAAATTCCCTTTGTGAAAAGCAGGAGAGGAAGTTCTTCATTTTAGGGTTTCTGTCTGTACTCCCATTTTCAGTCACCTGGGTGTTCTAGAGGTCTTTGTTAAAATAAACAAAGTCTTGTCATTTTCATAGAGATTTTGGAGGTCTTTAATTGATAGTAGATTACTTCAGTATCCCAGGAGCTGCTGTACGTATGTCTCACGTATCTAGAAAATAATCACTCCAAACAAAGCTTATATAAGAAAGAGAACAATCCCTTCCTTCACTGCACAAATTCCAACCCCAATACATTATATGAGAATGTGGTATGTTGATAGGGATGGTGGGTAGACATTTTTATGAGAGAGGAAGGAAATCAGCTTGTCCCCATGGCTGCCATTAAGTGGAAAATTTTTTCTTGGAGTATCTTTTTCCACATACTTGTTGGTACTCATCAAATTTGTATGGGGGGTATTCCTCTATGTTCCACATCAAGTGGAAAAATACCCACAGTTATATGGATTCTCTGTGCCTCTCATCCAGTCAGTCATCTGAGTATTTACTGGATCCCTGTGATATTCTAGGCAACATGATAAGCAACTGATACAATCATGAGTGGAACAGATTCTACTCACTGGGTACTTAATAGTCCAGTTAGTGAGACCAAGCTTTAAAAATCTTAGCATAAATATTTAACCACAGTTATGTTCAGTGCTTTATTTTCTCTCCATTTGTATTTATCACAACAAGCCATTAAGTAGGTTCCTGTTGATAGTAAGAAGAAAACAAGTCTCTTTAGGAAGCTTCCACAACTTCTAGTAACTCAATCTGACTCACCAAGTCTTTTTCAAAATGAGCTCTATACACTGAGCCCTGGGTCTTCCTTTCATGAAACCTTGCCTCAGACAGAATAGATGGGGCTTTGCAGATAATCTGACCAAGACAACATCAGTAGCTCTAAGGTGCATGATCATCTTTTATTTATAGTCCAAGTCCATTCTTTTATCAACTTGTGCTTTGTGCACTTGACAGACCCTTTCCAGATGCCCCTTCAGAGCTTCCCCCTAAGACAAGGCAGCTGGGCCATCTGTTACTCTGTCCTTAGTGCCTACTGACTTCATTTGTGTGTTGCAACTTCTTTTTTTTTTTTTTTTAAAGATTTTATTTATTTATTTGATAGAGAGATCACAAGCAGGCAGAGAGGCAGGCAGAGAGAGAGGAGGAAGCAGGCTCCCTGCTGAGCAGAGAGCCCGATGCGGGGCTCAATCCCAGGACTCCGAGATCATGACCTGAGCCGAAGGCAGCGGCTTAACCCACTGAACCACCCAGGCGCCCCGTGTTGCATCTTCTTAATCAATACTGCAGAGGGGGCCCTGGATGGGAGGTGCCCTCACAGTTCAGTCTCGGCTGCGCTGTGCTCCATAGGTTATTCTTGACCAAATTCTCTTTTAAGGTTTCAGAAATGGAGAAGAGTTCTTTTTAGCCTGTCTGTTTTTCTCAGGGTCCACCCTATCTTCACTGAACTCATTCTTTTTTGTCTTTACTAAACCTAACACATTTAAATTTCCCCATCAGAACTTCCCATAACATCTTCCTACGAATCTTATTCCCCCACTTACTAGAAGTTCAGCGTGCTTTGAGAGTGACATTTCAGTGGAGACTTGATACATAACGTCAGGTGGCCAAGGTGATGGTAGGAAAAGGAAGGTGACTGCTCTCCTGAGTCATTTTTCCTGAGATGAGAGGCTGAATGTTACATTGAGGAACTCAGAGAAGGTGAGTGTGGCTGGAATACAGAGAACCAGGGCATTTGAGGTGAGATCAGCCTAGAGGGGTAAGTAAGATCCTGAGGTGTCATTAAGGATTTTAAATTTTGTAGCGTAAACAAAGAGAAGACATTGAAGGGCTTTAAGCAGTGATATAAGGGGATTGCGTGGGACGTTTTTATGTGTGTGCATTGTTGTGCTGCATAGTGACAAAACTGGATTTGTGTTTCAAAAGGGAAATGTTGAAGTTTTCTGAGACAAAGGGAGAGCAGATTAGGGCCTACAGCTCTTTTATCACCACTCTGATCCTTTTGACATTGTCTAATCACAGACAGGATTTTCTGTGGCATAATCGTAGAGAGACCCCCCAAATACTCATCTGATCTTATTGAAGCCGTTCTGAAGAGAAATTGCAACAAGACTCAAGACCCTTACATCGCATATTCTTTACTAAGAAGTAGTAGTTTTGATCAGACAAGATGAGAAGTCAATTAAAGTGATCGTGGGAACCATGTCAGAGAGAGAGGGCTCTATCCATTTCACAAATATTAATAAGAACTGGCTAATCTACCCCCTTATTTGAAAAAATTACACGAAAGGAAGATCATAATTGCCCAGAAGCGCTCATTAAGCAGCCACCAATTGCAAAGCACACACATTATATGGCTTAGCATCAGAACATTTCCATTTAGTTCACTGTGGTTTGGTGGATGAGACACATAAAAAGAAACCCATCACCTACTTAGAATTTGCTGTATGGCAATGGTGGAGAGAGTGTCCATTTGTTGTTCCATCTCATGATTTATGGCTATTGGGTCTTAGCTATGTCCCAGAATTGAGACTAAGTGGTTGGCCCTTGAAGATGTCCTTCATTTTTCATTCAAGTCACCTTATCCATTGGATTGCAATCCATAAATCTACTTCCTCCTATAGGGATGGAGATATATATATATATATATATATCAGCTATATATTATATTCATGGATTTGTTTCTTTTCTAAAATCAACCCTATATCTTTTGTATTTTGTAAGGCAAAAAGGGAGAATTTGTTTTAGGCTGACATGTTTTATGTGCTTGTATCCTGAGGAATCAATTACTTTGTTACTAATACTCATTTATTAGATAAGCTGGTATAGGTCATAAGGTTTCTTGAAGAGCTCTCCCTCATTACCAGGGCTCTGATTGGGTCAGCAAGAAAGAACCCTATAGCTGTGGCTTATGCCCTTCAGATGCCCAAGGGATATACAGTTAGGAAAAAGGTTCTAAATATCAAAGATAATCTTGAATGCTTTTAAACTACTTTCTGATTACAGAATGCTAAGCTGCCAGTAAAATTGCCACGTTAAAAACAAAGAGGAGAGGAAAAAAATGTTGTCTTTCTGAGACCACTATGCATATAGTCTTATTGATCTCTGATTTCAAGGAGGATAAGGCTTGGTTTATTTCTAAGGCTGAAAACGATGAACTTTCAGTTAAGGCTGTCAGAGGCAGCTTCTCCAAGACTGCAGCTGGGAAGGAAGAATCTACCACCATTGGACTATTGTCTGGATTACGAGTTCAACATTACCGTGGGGGTTTGGGGAGTCAGGCAAGTAAAGCCTGGGAACCATCAAAACGACAAGGCACACTCATGCACATGTATGTGTGCCCATGGCATTTGTCATGTCAGCAAGGCTGCTTTTCATCCCAGTACCAGCATGTCTTTGTAAGCAGGAAAAATGCTTCCATTTCTTAGGCTACAGAGAAATTGGACAGATGTCTCAGAGAAAGAGAGACAGAGTCTATTGTTCCCTTGAAATCTTTTGGTTTTGATGATACTGTCATCTTTGTCTCTGACTTACGTTTTATTACCACTGGTGATAGTCATCACATTGCACGGTTCTGGAATATCAGAACCTCCCTGTTGTCTAATGACTGACTGTACCACCCTTCTTTTCTTACCAGTGGTCGAATAAACAATTATGTTATTTGAGCAATGAATAATAAATAGACATGAAAGCCCCCCCCCCCCCCCCCCCGCCGTCGAAAAACTGGTTGAAATTATTATTGTCAGGGACTGGAGACACATAGCCTCTGAACTCCCATTTTTAGCTGTGCTCTAGGTAGATGGATTCTGAATCATTGACAAATGTACAGCATTGACAAGAATGTGAGAGCTCAGTAACACCTTGATACTCTGCTAAGCCTACTTAAACTGGGTCCCTACTTCGCTAAGTATTTTAGTCGTTTTGTAATCAGCACCTTTTTAGTTGCATGCAATAACCCTGCAATAAAGTGACATGTGGTTGGAATGAATTCCATTGTGGAAAAATCGATAAAAGTAAAAGTTAACTTTGAGGGGGAAGGATAGATAACAGGGGAAGAAATAAAGCCCAGAACACCAAAAGAAAGAAAACCTGGGCTGTGTTTAATATTTGTAAATCATATTATGTAGGGAGACTGCTTATTACAGCTCTCTTTGATTCCTAGCATTTATCGCATCCATTCGTGTATGTCATGATTAATACATTGATGTTCTGGTGGATGTTCATTTGAATAGCAGTGAACCTTAACTATAAAAAAAAACTAAAAAATGCACAATTAGCTCTAAAAAATTACATGAAAGGAGGATTATTACTAACAACTTCATTAACTTTGTTTTCTTTTTTAAACTTAAAGATGAAAATAAAAGCAGTATGGAAATCATACAACATTTCTCAGGAATACTTTTTGTTCCCCAGATAATTAATTTGCAACTGATTGAATTAAAATGTAGAGGCCCCATGCAAATAGGCTCTTGTGGCAAAATAAGATATGAAAATCTTACAGAGAGAAAATAAATACCTACTAATGCCTTTTTATTCTTGATTTTCAAAGCACACTGTGTCAGTTAATAACAAGCCCAAAATTGCTCTTATATTTTAAAAGAAAATCATTTAATTCTTGAGTTTATATTTTAACTACTGGAAAATACTGTATTGTTAGTAACGGTCTATGTTTTTATTCATCTATCAAATCAATGTATTTCCATAAATTTCCTTGAGCATCTCCCAAAGACTTTTTCTGTGGTTTATGCTCTTGTACTGTATTGTGCATGATGCCATTTTGCATTATACTTTTCTCCCCTCCAATTTGCCAGCCAGAAGGGAAGATAGAAAATATATAGTGTCAAATGATATAAATGAGTGAATGAAGTGGTTTGAGTAAAAGAGAAGAAAAATTGATGGTATTGAGTTAACTAGCTTCAAGTTTTGGAACTAGAATATTTTTATGAGTGAACCCTTCTAAATTCTATCCATGACATTTGCAATGACAGGGATAGAGATAGACAGTATAATGCTAAACAAAATAAGCCAGTCAGAGAAAGACAAATACCATATGATTTCATTCATATGAGGAATTTCAGAACCAAAACAAAGGAACAAAAGGAAAAAGAGAGAGGCAAACCAAGAACAGATTATTAACCATAGAGAGCAAACTGATGGCTACCAGAGGGGAGGTGTGTGGGGGATGGGGTGAAGTAGGTGATGAGGAGGAAGGAGGGCACTTGTGATGAGCACTAGGTGTTGCATGGAAGTGTTGAGTCACTATATTGTACACCTGAAAGTAATCTTACATTCTATGTTAACTAACGGGAATCTAATAAAAACTTAAAAAAAGTTCTATCCATGATAGTGAAAATACTATACTCTGTTAAGAAAGTGGGCAGAGTGTGAACTGGCAATTTGCAACAGAGGTTATATTATTGATTGAAGGAACGTAAATTAATGTTAAAATTCATTAATAATCTATAGAAAGAAAATTTTGAAAGAGCTAATGTGTTAACCTGTGTCAGATTATCACTTTTAGATTAAAATACCCTAAGCAGGAAAACCTGGAACATGGGCAGCTCTAGTGTACCAGTGGCTTGAATACAAACTGGAACAACTATTTGAGGGCAATTTGTCGTGTGTTTCAAGAACCTTAAAATGGTTTAAATATTTTAACTGAGTAATTCTGGCTTTGAGAATATAAACTAAGAAATATAAAATATAAAAATTTAAAATATATATAAATATAAAAATATATATAAAATAAAATATAAAATATAAAATATAAAAAATAATTATATTTGAGAATATAAACTAAGAAATAATCCTAAATACATGTTTAAAAATAGGTACAGAGTGTTTTTAATAAAAGAAATTGGTGAGAATATAAAATACAAAAATGTTAAGTTATATTAGATAGAATGTTGTGGTGGATGTGGTGATCCACTGACCAAATATCCCCACAGGGAGGAACCTGTTGCCCTAGCTGCTTGTCAGCAGACAATGACAGTGTCCACTGACAGTGCTTTCTTCGGATGGACTCCAGGTAGCTGCAGAAGCCCCCTTGCTGAAGGTCACACACCCTTCTCAAGACAGCCCATGTAACATGACATAAAATTTGGGGTATAAAGGCAAACATAGGGCAAGTGTTAGCGCCAGAGCTCACTGTGGGGTTGCACAAGCTTGCTGTGGGGTGGCCATGACAGCCGGACTTCTCTCTGCTCAGTCCTGCCTTCTTCCTCTCCCTCCTTGCCATGCAGTGTTTACTTCAAGGGCACTCATCCCTAAATTTTTGCACCCTAAGCTGAGTCAGAGTGTGCTTCCCAGGGAAGCCAGCCTACTGTAAATATGTATAACCTCTACACATCTATAATTAATGGGCTCTAATGTAGAAATTAAAATGGTTTTATAGGAAAGTTTATAGTAAAATAGGAAATCATCTAGGTCTAGGGGAAAAAAAATGCAGATGCATAATCTATCATCTATCCCCGGATTCATTTAAATTCTGTGTATGAATGTAAAAAATTATATAAATAGTAACATGAACAACACAAATGTACCAGGAAATGTTTTGTCCCTTTCCCTTCCTCCTTCCTTTACCCCCTTTCTACCTCCCTCCTTCCTTCCTTTTCTTTTTTCTTTTTTTCTCACTGTTTACTAATAAGCATGTATTACCTTAGTCATGGGCAAAACAAAAGTTTCATTCAAAAATAATCATACTCAAGTTTAAAAAAAGAAGTATTTTAAAAAGCATTGTGTCTGACAGAGCAAAGAGGCTTTGTGCTTCTCACTGTTAATGTATTTATTTAAATATATAGTCCTGATGACATTTTGCATGATATCCTAGGTGTTTGTGATATATAATGGTTTTACAAGTATGTGGTGGAAAGTATAACATATTAAAAAAACCCCTAACAATATTAGGATTAAGATAAAGCCATATGGTATAGCATATAGCACATTTAAGTAAAGCCATTGATAGTAAGCTAAGCAAATTATTCCCATGGCCCTTGAGATCTTGTATAGTGTTCCACCCTTTGAAACTTGAGATCTCTAGTAGCAAAACTGTCTTCTCTACCCTAGCTTAACTCACTGGAAGTATGTGCACATTGGCCCCTAAGGACAACTGTGAACATCCAATATCTTGATAGTGTTCATGGGAATCACTGGAGAATCCTGTACCCACTTTTCCATTCCCTATCAGCTCTTGAGCTTGTCTTTGTAGATTCTGTGATATATAGCTTACCCTCTGTCTCCTAGTCTTTGTATCACGCTTGGTCTGTTTTTCATTTCTGTGTTTTACCAAGCCTACTTGGCCTTATTAGCTCTCTGGCTCTGGGCAACAGTCTTGCTGAAGTATTAATTCCACATTCTCCTACTGGCCCCAGGAAAACCTCACTCTGGTGGTGTGGGTCCCAGTGAGTCACATATGAAACTCTCTATAGTTTTTACTCTTCCCTCAATCTGAGCTGTCATTTCAGTCTTTACTGGCCAGAACATAAATGGTCAGAAATTACTCCAAAAATTGAAAAGTAAACTGAAAATTTTTAGAGGCCCAAGTATTACAAATGAAATATTTTAGCAAATGTTCTTAGAAAGATAAAACTAAAAACATTCTTTTTCAGGTGAAAGAATGCCCAGAATGACAATTTCTTGAGAAACACTGAATATGAATGAAGTTCCAATGTTTTTTTCTTGATTAAAAAAATTAAAATAGATAATAGAGTCACATTTTATAATTCAGTAGGTATGAAAAGGTATCGATGAAGTTTCCTTCCTGTCCCTGTGCCTCCATCCACCTTTCCCCCACCTAAGCAACAGTGTTATCAATTTTCAGTATACCTTTCTGGACATAGATTATGTATATAAAATCTGCTTTCTATTAATAATAATAGCTTGCTTCAGAAGGGCAAAGCCATGGTCTATTTTATTCAGTGTCTTCCCTAATATCTAGCACAGTCCCAGACATAGTAGGTGCTCAATAAATATTTGTAAAATGCAATAGTAATCAATACAGATAATATTCTTATCTCGGTCATTTCTTTTTTCTTTGCCTTCAATCTAACCAGCAAATTTGGTTGTTTCACCCACAGGAATATTTTTCACTTCATCCCTTCTTCACAATTTCTGCAATCACAGGCCAACCTCAGGATTTCCAATCTGTGTCTTAGAGAGTTAAATCCTCCTAAAAGTTATTCTTGCTTTTGAATGTAAGATAACTAGCTCTGTGTAGAGAGAGGGGCATCGGGGTAGCATGGCTAAAAGCACTAGATTGGTCAGTTGGTTTGGGTTCATACTCTAGCTCTGCAATTTACAAACTCCTTGGTGGTCCTAATTTATTTGAAGCAGAGGAATATTTCTTTTGATGCATTGGCTGTAGGAAGAAGGGAAAATCACATTTACCCAAATGTGAACTGATTCTAAATTTTTAAGATTGATCACTATAACTAATGTTCTACTCAAAGTCTAAATTCTAGCCAAGGATGAGATAAAGCAAATGACATTAATATTGAACAGCTGGTTGATGTTAAATCTTTCAAAGAGCCAATCAAGTGTTGGTTTATTAGCAGGGCTTAGGGATATGTGTCTTTTCCTCTAAGTGCTAACAACACCTGGTTTTCCAAAGTACTAATTAGAGAGAATGGCATAACAGGTTTCTGTTAGTTTCTTCAAGATATATGAATTCTCCTTGACGCATTGATTAAAATATTTTGTTGTTTTGGAGTTTGGACTTTAGCCATACCTTACTTAGGCATCCCTACATATCTTTCCTAGTATCCCTAAATGTGGGAACTTAGATAAGACTTGAAGATATTTGCATGGCTTATGAAATTAAAACTTGAACAACTGTCTATCAAAGTGTGAGCTATTCTTTCTGTGAATCCTGTTTATGTGAACCAAGATGGAATTTTGATTTGAACTCCATAGTATAAGTTTCTTATTGGTGCAGTCGAGGTAGTAGGTGAGTGATAAACAAGTTTGTTCATTTTGTAAGTGAACTATTATTATTATTATTATTGTTATTTTAAATCCATGAATTGATGAGCAAAAGTTGACCAGGTAACCATTTAAGGAAACCATTTCTGAACAAGGATGGCATAGCTCATGATCTATGAGAAAGGCTGTCAATCTTATGAGCAAGAATCTGCTCCTTTTACACTGACAAAAAATGTGGACAAAGAACCACTGAAGGTTATTTTTAACATAATCAATATTGATTGCCATTAGTACTGGGCTCTTCCTGAATTGGACTGTTTTCCTTCTAAAGATGCTGTGTCTTGACCATCTCATGCTCAAATAAGAAGTGGTTTCAATCCTCCATGGAGTCATGTAGGTTCTAAGATAGTTGTTTTTGTCCTAACATCCTTGAATCAAAATTTAACTGTAGATAGAATTTGTTAATGAAGCTGAAGTTTTAATTTAGGGGTAGGCAAGCTATTATCCATAGGCCAAATTTGGCCTATTTTGTATAGCGTGCAAACTAAGAATACCTTAGCATTTTTCAATGGTTGTGGAAAAAGAATAATATTTTGTGACAGGTGAAAATTATTTGAAATTCAAAATTTAGTGTCCATAAATAAAGTTTTATTGGAACACAGACATACTCAATTACATATTGTCTATGGATAGTTTTATAGTTTTATGCTACAATGGCAAAATTGAGTAGATCCGACAGAGACCATATGGCTTGCAAAACTTAAGATATTTACTATCTGGTTCTCTACAGAAAAAGTATACTTACCCTTTTCTAATTTAATCTTTTTTTTTTAATTGTGAAGAAAGAAAAACAGTATCTTTTTAAGGTAAAGAAGAATCAAACCAACACATATAAAGTATATTGAGATTATGGTACTCAGTGGTTGAAGGACTTGGTTGAGTTAGTGAAATTGAAAATAAAAACTGTGGATAGATAAAAATAAATGAGTTATCACTATGCTTAATGAAGCAATCAATTCACTGATTATTCCTCTTATTGTTCTGAAAAAAGTAGTGAAGTCAGAGGTAAATAGGAATGGCTCAGTTATAAAGGAGAGGTAGGACCTCCCCTGCTTTCATGTGTGAGCTCTGCAAGCACCTGCCTTTTTCTTCTCTGTGACTTCAGTGCTCAGGGTGCTCAGGGCCTGCCCCCTGACTGAATGTTCCACATGCACGTTTTGGTGAATGACACTTAGTTGGCTGATGAAAGGAAGGTATCTCTGAACAGAGGTTACAAAAGAAACTGAGAATAGAGGCATTTTTTCCTCAGAAAAGAAAAGAAGCAGGAAAATTCTCTTTTTCTTCCCTCTCTATTCAGCAGCCTGGACTTCACCTCGATAATGTGTTTGTAATCAATCTGTTTCTACAGACTCTAGGATTTAATTCGCTCACTGTGACTCTTCTTTATATCAGAGTCATTACCCTTGTGTATAATTTATAGACTTTAATTTTTGCTTCCTAGATAAGTGGTATGGTCTTTCTGGACCTTTATGTGTTCCATAAATGCTTTTTGGAATCACTCGATCACATTATCTACAAGGGGTAGGGTAATTACCTAACAGTGGTAGCGGGAAGTTCTCTGAATGAAAATTCCACCTTTTCCCAGCCTGGTGATGCAGTGAAAAGCACATCATACTCTTGTTTCGGACAATTGAGTTCCAGCTCTGTCTCTTCCATTGATGTGTGCTGATCATACTATTTTACTTCTCCAAGCCTCAATTTCTTTGTGAGATGAAGAGGTAAGGCTAACTTGGTGCTTTTCTGTATTTTAAAGCAACTCCTAAAATATTAAAAAAATAAAAGTGTTATTATGCTAGCGTAGATTTATCCTTTAAGTCCAAATTTATAACATTTACTCTCACCATCAAAAACAAAAACATAAATACATTAGTGGTCTCTAAAGTGCTCAAATATGATTCTAGTTCACAGTTGAGTGTGTATTTTCAAGTACATCTTTAAAAATACTTAAAGTATTTTTGACAAATTCTATTGAAATCAAGTCTTTGCAGAAGCCCAAGGCATTTCTGTTGAAATTTAAAGGCCTCTGTAGTATGTCCTCTGAGCATTCCCTCTGAAGGACATGGCATACTATTAGATACTTCTGTAAGAAGTGATTTTAGAGGACCAGAGTTTATATTGTGCAGGACTCATTTACTATTTAATACAATAATATACTAGAAAAGGACCTCAAATATCACTTCACCCGCTCTCCTCACTCTCCTAATGATCTCTCTGTTTATAATGTTTCTGCATGCTTGGCACTATGCTAGGGGCTAGGGATAAATGGTGAGCAAGACATTCTCTTTTAAGGGTTTTTTAGTGAACTTCCTCTTCCAAAATTATTAATCTTCTTGTGTTTGAGATTTCACTTAATTCCAACACCTAGTCATGCTAGCTGGAAAATTTGGGATCCATTTTACCCTCTTCTCTCTCTCTTACCCCTCTGAAGAGGGAACAGAAGGCTGGCTGAGGACAAAACAAAAGCTGACACCCTGCAACCTCCCCCACTCCCCACTCTTGGGTGAGACATGGGTGACATTCTTCCAGGAAGTTTCCAATTATCTTAATGTTAATGCCTTGCTAGAGGGGAGGAAACAACCTTGACAACAGCAAGGCCTCAGGTGTAGGTCTCCTTTAGCATATGAAAGTTCTTTTTGAAACCATCCCTTTCCTGACCTCCCTCTACCCCTTAGTATATAACCAGCTACCCATGGGCAGCTCTTTCTGCCCACGGGTCCTACCCCCGTGCTTTAATAAAATCTCCATTTTGCATCAAAGACACCTCAAGAATTCTTTCTTGGTTGTTGGCTCTGGACCTTACTTATATTCTAAAACGTATCCCTCCACAGAACCAAGTACTATTTTTTAAAATAATTCTCCCTATTTCTTCTACTGCTGTTCTATTTCAGAGCTTCATCTACTTTTATCCAAACTATTTTAAAAGCTGTGGATCATCCGGTTTCCTTCTGTTTTGTTCTCGGCTATATTGTTGGTAAAGTGATCAATCCAAAATCTAAAGTTGATTATAAGACTGGCTAACACCCTTCAAAGGATTCCTGAGGCGCATAAAATACAGTCTATGCCCTTTACTGTGGCTAAACACAGCCTATGAATATCACTGTGCTACAGGGACCTGTCTTTCTCAGTTTGGGCTGTTGTAACAAATAGCATAGACTGGCGACTTAAACAATGTTTAATTTTTACAGTTCTAGAGGCTGGAAAGACCAAGATCAAGGCACTGACCATTTGGTTCCTGATGAAAACCCTCTTTCTGGTTTAAAGATGAACACCTCTTTGCTGTATCCTCACATACCAGAGAAAATTTCATGTCTCTTCCTCTTTTTCTTTTTAAGGACATTAATCCCATCATGAGGGTATCATCCTCAGGGCATAATCTAACGCTAATTAGCCTTCCAAAGGTCCCACCTCCAAATATCATAACATTGGGGATTAGAGTTTCAACATATGATTTATAAAGGAATAAACATTCAGTCCATAGCATCCCACCCCTGCCGCCCAAAATTCATGGCCTTCTTACATGCCAAATGCAATTAGTACATCCCAACAGCCTCTGAAGTCTTAACTCATTCCAGCATCAACTCTAAAGTCCAAAGTCTTATCTAAATAGCATCTAAATCAGATATGGATGAGACTCCAGGTACAATTCATTGTGAGGCAAAATTCTTCTCCAGCTGTGAACCTATAAAATTAGACCTATTAAATAATGTGCTTTCAAAATATAGTGGTGAGATAGGCATAGGTAGACATTCTAAAAGAAAGAAATCAGAAAGTAGAAAGGGGTGGTGAGTCCCAAGTAGGTTTTAAATCTAGCAAGGCAAGCTCTGTTAAATAGTATGAGTTGAGAACAATCCTCTTTGACTTGATGCTGTGCTCTGTGGGCCCACCGGGGTGGCAGTCCAAATTTTAGGACCCACTGGGATAGGGATTGTGCTCCCTCAGCTCTGCTGGCAGTGATCCTGCCCTTTGAAACTGAAGTGGAGGCAGCCCCTCCCCCCAACCAGGCCCATACCCTCTGGGCCTGTGGTGGGAATGACAGCCTTGATGATCTCTACATTGTGTTTGGGGTCCTTCCTCTCCTGTCATAAAGAATAATGCATATTTGCAGTTGAATAGCACTATGTTCCAGTTCTGTAGGATCTAAGAGGTCTGGCAGTCTTCCTTCATTTCATCTTGTCTCTAACAAACTGGCAGTGTTTCTACTGGGGTGGATGATTAGATCCATGGTTCACACCAATACTGTCTTCCTTATCCGGTGGTTTTGAGACCATACCTTGAGTTTTCTCAGCAATCTGGACAGGCTGAGAATTTTTACATTCTCATTCCTTTTTGCTTAACAGTTCTATCTTCAATTGATTTCTTTCTTCTTGCATTTACTGTAAGTAGTCAGAAGGAACCAATCTGCTCCTTCTATGTTCTTTTTAGAAATCTTTGCTACTAGATATCTGATTTCATAAATCACAAGTTCTACCTTCCACAAAACAATAAAACACAAATATAATTTGGCCAAGTTCTTTATAAGAAGGATCACCTTTTCTCCATTGTCCAGTAACATGTTTCTTATGTCCATCTGTGATCTCATCAGGATGGTCTTTCCTGTCCATATTTGCACCAATGCATGCATGATTATATATTTTCTAGGAGGATGGAGGATCTCTCCAGCTTTCCTCTTTTCTTTCTGAGCTCTCACCAGAATTGTCTAGCAGTTCCTTCTCAGCAATATCAACTTTAATCTAGCACCCCAAACTTCTTCCAGCCTTGTCACCCTCTTCCAAAGCCATGTCCATATTTTTAGTTATTTGCTGCCCCACTTCTTGGTATCAATTGTTGTATTAGTTAGGATTCTCCAGAGAGACAGAACCAATAGGATACATTCATACATACATATATATATGTATAGACAGATGTATAGAAACACAGATGTGGTATATATTTACAAAGGGATATTAGCCATAAAAAGAAAGAAATCTTGCCATTTGCCACAACATGAATGAATCCCAAGGATATTATGCTGAGTGAAATAAGCTAGAGAAGGACAAATGCTGTATGACAACACGTTTACATGAAATTGAAAAAAGACAAACTCATAGACCAAAGAATAAAATGGTGATACCAGAGGCTGCGGTCTGTGGAAAATGGGAATGTTTGTTGGACAAAGGGTACAAACTGTCAGTTATGAAAAAATTCTGGGGTTCACATGTACAACATAGTGACTATAGTTAATAATATGGTATTGTGTCCTGGAAATTTGCTACGAGAGTAGATCTTAAGTGTGTACCACACACACACAGAATGGCAACTGTGTGACATGATGGAAATGTTAACTAATGTTAACTTGATTATAGTATTCATTTCACAGTGTATACATGTATCAAATCATCATGTTGTACATGTTAAATCTATACAATTATTTTCAATTATACCTCAATAAAGCTGGAAAAGAGGAGATACACTAATTTCATTGATCCTATAATGAAATTAATGAATATGATCTAGAGACAAAGATTATATTATTTCAAGTAATAACAGTGATCACTAGACCAAAAATATGTCTTAAATATCAAAAGAAAAATGCAAAAACAGACCACAGAATAAAGCTATTTTTTAATTATTATTGAATTATTTTTATTAACATATAATGTATTATTTGCCCCAGGGGTACAGGTCTGTGAATCATCAGGCTTACACATTTCACAGCACTCACCATAGCACATACCCTCCCCAGTGTCCATAACCCAGCCGCGCTCTCCCTGCCCTGCCTCTCAAATTCCTTCTATCAGAGAGATCATATGATAATTGTCTTTTTCAGATTGACTTATCTCACTCTGCATAATACCTTCTAGTTCCACCCATGTCATTGCAAATGGCAAGATTTCATTTCTTTTAATGGCTTCATAGTATTTCCATTGTGTATCTATACCACATCTTCTTTATCCATTCATCTGTTGATAGGCATCTAGATTCTTTCCATAGTTTGGCTATTGTGGGACTAAAACTATTTTTTAAAGCTTCAGATGAAAATAAAGATTATACATTTGTACCTTCTCTTGTGCAAAGTCCCTTGGCTGCACTATATTTGGGCTTTAGAATTGTTCAGATATTAGAAAGATAGTATGATGCATATAACATATTTTTCAACATCTTTGGTGAAATCTGGAGGAGTGGTCTGTGATTGCGCACATTAATACTTTTGCTGGGAAACATTTTCAAGGAAAGTGTGCTAAAAGTATTATAACTAACCTCATCATACTTTAGATTAGGTGCCTTAAAATGAATTTAGAAGTATAAATTTTTAGATTTCAAAGTTGTGGGTAAGGAAAGTTGGATATCTGTAACAGCATTAAGACCAGTTATATTTGTTATAAAAAATAGAAAGGTTATTAAAATAAAATGATCTTCAGATGAGACCACAAAAAAGACCAGTTCTATTCTTTACAACAAGATATAAAGTAACTGAAAGTAACTGAAAGAAAGTAACAAAAGGATGGGCAAAAGCTTACTAAATATAAACAAAAATAAGGCAGAGATTATGATCTTAATGCCACTTAAAGGTGTTTTATGCCCCAAATATAGAAATTAAAGAAAAATGACACTGTATTATAACCAAAGGGTATAATTCATGATTAATTTATAACTTTTCTGAGTAACAATGCACCATTTAAAATTTTTTAAAATATTTTTAATTAATTATTTTTATTAACATATAATGTATTATTTGCCCCAGGGGTACAGGTCTATGAATCAATGCACCATTTTACTTATGAAGTAAAATGAGAAATACAAAACACTATTAGTAGGATACTTTCATTCATTCATCTATCTCAGCCCATTAACAATGAAGATGATTAAAAAGTAAAGCTAGGTGCACCTGGGTGGCTCTGTTGGTTAAGTGTCTGACTCTTGGTTTTGGTTAAAGTCATGGTCTTAGGGTCCTGGGATTGAGCTGCTGAACTGTTGGGCTCTGTGCTCAGCGGGGAGTCTGCTTGAGGATTGTTCTCTCCCTCTCACTCTGCCCCTTCCCCTGCTTGTACACTCTCTCTTTCTCAAGTAAATAAATAGATCTTTTTCAAAAAGTAAGACTACAGAGGATCTAAACATTATTAAAGGAATATCTAATACCTAATTAATATATATAATTTATGTGAGTTTATATAGCATATTTATGTCAAGTTCTGTACCCTGAAAATACATTTTATTCTCAAGTACCTTAGTAATAGTCACAAAACATTCTTCATGTATTAGACCACAAAGAAAACCTTAGTGAACTCTCTCTCTCTCTGCCTACTTGTGATCTCTGTCTTTCAAATAAATAAATATTTAAAAAAAATAAGTTATAAAAAAAAACAATTGTTTAGAGTCAATTTTATAAAGTCATGCCTTTGACAGCTTTCAAGAGTTCAGCATGTGTGTGCCTTGCTTGTCTTAGCTCACTGTCTTGTCACTAGAAGTAATTGATTTTGCTGATTAACATTGATGCCAAATTTTTCTTATAAAGATTTTGTCATATCCTCACTTGTCATCTTTTTAAGGCTTTATTTCAAGTGTCCTTGAAAAAAATATTTTAAGCTGAGTGCTAAACTGTCACCTTAAATATTATTGATTATAATATTTTGTACTCTATTATCCTGTAAGTGGTACAACTTACATTAAAAACTGCACCAAAAGAAATCTGTCCATTAAAACTATCCTTGAGGTGATAAATCCTCTAGTCTTTTTTGGAAAGTGAAGAAATCAGGCCTTTTCTTAATGAGATCTATTCGGGAAACAATGCTGAACTGGGCTGGAACGGGTTTTGATGTCCTATTTCTAAATAATAGTGTTCCCTATAAGGGAGTGAGAGAGGAAGACAGGACGGGGAAATGGTAAGAGTCTTGGGAAATGGGGTAGCATCTTACTCATCTTTGTACTCCTAATACTTAATGTAGGAGCTGACATATATTTAGTAACTAAATGTTTTTTGAATCAATGAATGAGGCTTTGGATCAGATACTTTATTCTGCCTTAATTAGTTCTTGCAAATGTTTACAGTTTTGGTTTGGATAAGAGCTTAATAGCAAATCGTGGGTGGTTTGAATATTAAAACATCCCACATAACAAATGGGTCCTTTCTCTTCTAAAATGTGCTTGTTTTTCCTTGTGTAGTCATAGAATAGGGTTGAGAGCATTTTCCTTTTCTTTATTATTTTCTTTTTCTTTGGGAGACATTTTGGTATTTACTCAAGAACTAAAGAATATGAATGAGTAACTTTTTTTGGGTAACTTTTCATGTAACTTTTTTTTAAAAAAAGATCAAGTAGACTTCACAATTTTAAAGGTTATGATTTTTCTGCATTTGTTTGATGGATGAATTGAGTGATAATTGTAAAGTGGGTATGCTGTTCTTAGATTCATAAAAGGAACAAATAGGAACTACATTTTTTTTTTAAGTCTTTTGGTTCTCAGAGGATCTAATCTCCCCTTTCCACCAATAATTTAACATCATTGAGAACTGGAAGGGTATAAGGTGTATTAAGGAAAATTGGTTGTATTGAAGGCAAAGGTAAATTTCTTTACCTTTCTTGTAACTTGATAATTGATTTAAGACATTGAAATAGGGCACCTAAAATTAATGTAATTTGGTTCAAAGGATAGGTATTGTCTCATCAACTGTAGAGACTACATGGGTTGTGGGGAACCCAGGCTCAAAAGTAATGCTTCTCTTTTGCTCTGATGGTAAGGTCACATTAAGTGACCAAAAAATTCCCTCATGAAAATTGTATGGTAATAAAATTGTCTCAGTGTCTTTTCCCCTTCAATATAAAGAAATTATAAAAACATTTTTGAAAAGATTACTTTCTTCTTTTAAAATAAAATATATGAGGGCATCTGGGTGGCTCAGTCAGTTAAGGGCTTGCCTTTGGCTCAGGTCATGATCCCAGGGTCCTGGGATTGAGTCCCACATTGGGCTCCTTACTCAGTGGGGCACCTGCTTCTCCCTTTCCCTCTGCTGCTCCTCCTACTTGTTCTCTCTCTCTCTGTCAAGTAAATAAATAAAATCTTTAAAAAAAGATTTAAAATAAAAATATGAAATGTTTAGCTTACAGAAGTTCCTCATCTCCCAGTCAGGACCGTATCAAATTATTTCAATCTCTTCATTATAGTAGAAAACAGATGCTATGCATTAGCTGGCTATAAAGACAAGCCAGTTGAAGACAATAAAAACAGAAAGGAACATTAACAGAAGTCCAGTTGTGTAAAACAATATAGTGCATCTGAAGAGTCAGAAGTAAATACTTCTAAATATTAAATATTAAATAATATGATTGGAGTGTAACACCTACCATTTACTGGAAAAAGGAAGAATCAGTGCAAAAATGACAATGTATTGTTTCCTCTTTATAAAGGAAGAGATCCAGATTCAGATGAAATCATCTGCCAAATATATGAGATACCTTATCTGGAAGATTTTTAAAAGGGGAAGTGTTATCTCTGTAAATCAGTATGCATTACAAATCTAACTAGATCTCTGGTAACATTGCATGGCAAGATGTAATGAGGCAAGATGTCCTTATGAGGGATGCCTGCGTGGCTCAGTTAGTTAAGCTTCTGCCTTCGGCTCAGGTCATGATCCCAGCGTCCAGGGATCGAGTCCCACATCGGGCTCCTTGCTCAATGGGAAGCCTGCTTCTCCTTCTTCTTCTGCCTGCCGCTCCCCCATTTGTGCTCTCTCTCTTTCTGAAAAATAAATAAAAAAACTTAAAAAAAAAAAAAAGATGTCCTTATGACTTCAAACTTGTTATAGGTGGGTCCTGACATCAGAATTTTCAACCCAATCTCTTTTTAATCAGCCTAGTTATTTATACCATACTTTCATGCTTTTGCTTTTGGTATTATCCAAGGTATTATCCAAAGTAGACTATTTTTTTAATGACAGCGTAGAAACATAGCATGAATGATGCTGAGAAATAAGGAAAGGAGGATGATTGGAGCAACTTTAGGAAGAAGGTTGATTAAAGCAAGAGAATGGAAGAATAGGCTACCGAAAATAGTGTCTTTAAAGAGAAAGATAACCAAAGAAAGTCAGGGAAAGTGAGCAAGGAGGACTTTGGGGATGATAAGCAAAATATCAACACTAGGCTATATTTCAGGAAGTATGACTGGACAACTTTTCATTCTGAGAAGAAACTGCTGCTACTAGAGGGAAGGGTCAACTACGAAGATGACCTCTCATCAGTCTTCTCTTCAATATGAGCATGGCCTTTGGGATCTTCCTTTAGGCCTTCTATTTAGTTCCACAAAAGCTGACATGTGCTTCTCATATGTCCCAGTCTTGTGGAGAGTACAGAGTGTGGCAGATACCACTAATTCCTACTCCAATATCTATTCTCTCTCCTGTTTTCATTAGAGACACTATGTTTTGTTTGGGGCAGCAATGTATTTGGCTAAAGCCTTGCCTTATCAGAGTTTCCTTATAAATAGGAGTGGCCCCTTGACACTGTTCTGACCTTTGTAATATGATCAAAAGCCTGCTCAAAACTTCTGAAGTTTTCTTCCCCCATGTAAGTTCTACACTTTTCTCTGCCTCCTTTCTTCTTGCTGGAAATGGAACAGCCATTGTGACAATGAAGTGACAGCATGAGGACAGAAGTCAGTGCTACTG
The DNA here is from genome assembly GCF_010015895.1 of Lontra canadensis. Lineage (NCBI taxonomy): Eukaryota > Metazoa > Chordata > Mammalia > Carnivora > Mustelidae > Lontra > Lontra canadensis. The sequence goes on along the minus strand of NW_022630997.1, from coordinate 50,363,872 downwards.
ATGGCAGAGTAGAAAACAGGAATGCCTGGAACACTGATCATATTGTGAATCCAGAGCCCCACACCTGGACTATTTACCTATGGCTCTCTTGTTACCTAAGCAAAGTATTTGGAGGGGAAAAATATTATTGGAAGGAAAAATACAAAATACATTCTTGCTTAGATAAGAAAAATATATTTAGTTAAGATTTTGTTTTAGGTAGCCCCCAAGTAACTCTAATACATATAAGATTTGATTCTTGGATTTAGGCTTTTGAAAATAAAAAAATAAAGGTTATGAAATGAGTGGATGAGTGGAGTGGAGAAAAACAGAGCTATAGTCTATTGGAGAAGTGTGATGTTGCAAAGTGGACAGAGCTGGTGATCCTTGTTAAATATTTGATCAAACTAGTGGCTGTTGTTTCTTAAGAAAATGACCATGTGTTCTAGTTTTAGGAGAAAGGATAGAAAAAATTACATAGTTTCTGGATGCTGTTTCTTCTTGACACTCTTAGGAAGGACTAACAAACAGGACAAACTTGAGTTAGAGCTAGCCACTTGTCCATGGAGGTGGGAAGATCATAGCTTGTAGACCATGGCTTATAAAGATCTTTATGGTTTTTGATGGCTTTTCACTGTTCAACCTGGGAAAGCAATCCTCAAGTACCCATGCACACACCCAGAGAAAGTGTACTGTTAAACCCTGAAACCTCCAGAAACTAGTGCCACGATAATGACCATGTAAGATGTGGCCATGAAGGATGATGGAAGAAAGTTCTTCCAGGATTGCAAATCTTGGGGCTGTGAGGGGGCAATAGACAAAGGACATCCACCCAGAGAGACACTAGAAGCTTATAGATAGTGAAGGAACCTGCTCCATGGCCACAGCAGGGAGTCCATTCTCTTGTTACCTGTTGATGTGCTTCCCAGTTATGTCTCTATTCTGTATGGAAGTTTTTATTCATTTGTTCATACCTTTCTAACTGGTTGTATTAAGAAAAGATTACTTTAAAAAAAATGAATTCTAGTTAAAGTACGAAGAGAACCTGGGATTTGAAGTACATATACCAGCTGTGTATGACTTTGGAATTATCTCAGTTGGGGAAAATTAGAAAATGTATGTATTTATTAGGGTAGATAAAACTTTAAAAATGTCAGATATTGTTAATTGTCTGATCTATAAATATCATTCATTTCCTTTTTCAAAAAACCTGTTTTGGAGAGGAGATCAATAATGTGCACAGCCATAACATTTTTCTTCCCAGACTGCCTGGAGATAGATGCTGGTGGTAGATAGTTATGGCAATGAAATTTAAGCACAAATCTGCCTGGAATTTTGCTTCCTTGATGAAGCTATTTCTCCTTCCTCTTCTCTTTTCTTTCTTGTTTTTACAGTGGCAAGTGTGAGGGCAGAAACTGGATATGAATAGCAAAGTGGAATGACAGAAGGTACCGGGGCATTGCCGAAATTGTGTGGTCACCACGCCACAGCCCTAGACTGTCATACCTACATTTTTTCTTATGCGAAGGGAAAGAAATCACTATTTGGTTTAACCACTAGAGTAAGAGTAGGATTTCTGTTACATACAATAGAACGACAATCCTAATGGATACACGGAAGTTGTAGGCTCTCCATACCTTTTGGGATCTAAGGATTCAGTGCGAGGACACTTCCCCAAGGATTTGTTTCCCCAGAAATTTCCCTTCTCTTTGGCATTTCAATATTTACCTTTTCTTCATATGCTCTTTCCATTTTGTGACTTGCATTCTGTGACTCTTTCTCTTCTGCTCTCAAATATTATGTACTTTTCTGATCCTTAAAAACTCAAAGCCAAAGTCATTCTATATGACCAACTCCCTTAGCTCTGTATTTAATTTTTGTTTTTAAACACATAACCAATATACAAGCATATTCTCATTTATTATATTCACACAATATAAAAGAGCCTGAACTTTATCTTTTCATTCTTTTTATTGATTAAATCTAGAAGTAAATATCTTTAACTCACATTTTTTTCCATTTTCCGAATTCTTTGAAATCTGGTGTCTGTCCTTACCATGACATTGAAAGAAGCTGTTGCCTGAGGACTTAGAAATTTCTGGATGATATCTTTCAGAGATAATAGTGAATGGGTCATGAGTGTGCAGCTTTTAGAAGCCAGGTCAGAGTGCTGTGGGACTTCAGATAGGTCCAGTGATGTTCAAGATAGATTCTCGGGTAGAGACGCATCTCCCTTCACACAAATCATGGCTGGGAGATCTTGGATATCAGCCCTTTGTCTGTAGTGTCATTTGCAAATATCTTCTCCCATTCTGTAGGTTGCCTCTTTGTTTTGTTGACTGTTTCCTTTGCTGTGCAGCAGTTTTAGATCTTGATGTAGTCCCAAAAGTTCATTTTTGCTTTTGTTTCCTTTGCCTTTAGAGACATGTCTTGAAAGAAGTTGCTGTGTCCAGTGTTGAGGAGGTTACTGCCTATGATCTCCTCTAGGATTTTGATAAATTCCTGCCTCACATTGAGGTCTTTTATCCATTTCAACTTTATCTTTGTGTATATGGTGTAAGAGAATGGTCAAGCTTCATTCTTCTAACAAAGCTATCCAATTTTCCCAGCACCATTTATTGAGGAGACTGTCTTTTTTCTACTGTATATTTTTCTCCTATTTTGTTGAAGATTATTTGACCATATAGTTGAGGGTCCATATCTGGGCTCTCTACTCTGTTCCACTGGTCTATGTGTCTGTTTTTGTGCCAGTACCATGCTGTCTTGGTAATCACAGCTTTGTAGTAAAGCTTGATATCAGGCAATGTGATGCCCCCAGTTTTGTTTTTCTTTTCAACATTTCCTTAGCAATTTGGGGTCCCTTCTAGTTCCACACAAATTTTAGGTTTGTTTGTTCCAGCACTTTGAAAAATGCTGGTGGAATTTTGATCGGGATGGCATTGAAGGTATAGATTGCTGTAGGCAGTATAGACATTTTAAAAATGTTTATTCTTCCAATCCATGAGCATGGAATAGCTGGGAGAATATATCATAAACACATCCACAAGCTAAGTTTTAGTAGAAATGCCATCATTTTGGAGAGTTATTTGGAGTCATTTGGAGAATAATTATCAAAAGTTATTTGGAGTCATTTGGAGAATAATTATCAAAAGCTAATACTAATAATTCCTATTTTTAAAAACCCTATTTTTAAAAACAAACATACTGTATATTTATATATAAATATATATATAAATATATATAAGTATATTTATATATATATTTATATATATATAAATATAAATATTCCTCTTACATAAAAATAGGTAAGTAACTAAACGACTGCTCATAACTGCCAGATTAAATTAATTTAAAAATCAAATTTGTTGAGGAAAATATTTAATGCAGAGTCTTGTATTTTGCTGAGACCTCTAGACTTCAACGTTTTATTAGTAGTATTGTTAAGGCTCTTTTCCAGCTTACTGCATGATCTATCAAACTAGCTAGAGACATGCTTTAGAAATTACTAAGGCATATTTGAGAAGAACTGATTGAGGTATTTTTAAAAAGGACAATAATGAACAATGATTATATATCAAAAGTAAGCAGAACTTTCCACAAAAACTCAGATTCTCATTTTGTATTCCTGGTTTGCATTACTTTTTACGAATGCTCTCCCTATCTCCTCTCAACTGGCATTCAATAAATGTTAAGAAAACAAGAGTACCTGACAATGCAGGTCTTCTTTTGTCAGATGATTCTGATCTAGAATGGGTATTAATTTTGATTTACTGCTTTCAGAACAGCTACAACAGAATGGATTAGATTAACAGGCATAAATAAATCTTAATTTTGCTGAGATTTATACCTGTCGCATGATAAATGCAGATAAATGCCTTTATGTCCTACAAGTTGCATCGATTTGGATCTTACAGAAGCCAAATGTTAACGTGAAATTAAATTTATGGTAACATAGTAAATATAACCTGAGATACTGCTGGTATGGGTCAGCACACGGCTAGTGGAGACAGCGAGAGAATTCTACTGGCCAATAGATTGTTTGCTCCAGCATATAATCATTCAAAATGTACATGTGTTCATGGAGCTGGAAAAGCAGGAACTCTTTTTAAGCTCATAAACACAACAAAACAAAACTGTGGCCTTAAGAATTAAACCATTAGATAGCTTCTTCAGTTCATCACGCAATGCTGGCCCTTGGAATCAGGAGGATGATTTATCATTCATCATAAAACTGAAACTAAACTTTAAAACTGTGTTTCTAAGACATTTTGGTTGCATCTGTGGAAGGAAATTAAGAAAACAGGAAGCAGCGTTGGGGGAATTACTTTTTTTCCCTATGGTATTCCTTTTTGTACATTTCGAATTTCATATCATGTGACTATAACACCCATTCAAATAATTGAATAATAGAAAAGAAAAATAAATAAAATAAGCCAGGCCTTTCAATTTAGAAGGAAGCTCCAACAATTTCAGTGTTTTTAAAGAATTTACATGAGGGTACCTCCTGCCTTGTAAGACTCTCTCCTGTACTCAGCCTGTATTCCTTGTTCTCATTGCATGCTGTATTGTCTGTGGTACTCTCTCTGTGCACTCCAAGTTAATTTGAGTGCCTAGACATTTACCTTCATCTTTCTTTTATTTCTCCAGGTATTTCACAATGCGTTGCTTATAGAAGACATTCATTAAAGAGTTGAAAAATAACTGAGAAATAAAATAAGCTGCTCAATTTCTCCTCACTAGTATCTTGGTACAGAGCCAAAGTCGATAGCAATGTAGTGGGGCTGGTAGATGGGTGTCTAGGAAAAATCAACAGATATGTCATGGACATTGAATATTGAATAGTCAAGGACTCCACAGAGGGCATCAAGGAAGGCAGACTTTATGCTGATGAAGAAAAGTTAGAAAATCTGCAAGCCAGATAGCCATCAAAGGAGAAAAGGTAAAATAAATGCTGAAAATTTAGACCAGTCAAGAGATTGAGAGGGTTGTATGTGGGAGGGACAGCACTACAGAGCAGAGAAAATGAATTTGGATCTCAAGGGAGAGGCTCTCCTGACATTTATCTGTATCTTAATTATTAAATTACATTTTACTTTTTATTGGTAGGGGAGTGCATTAGGTCTGGTTGAAGAAATAGGGGGAATGAAAGAATCATAGAATTATAAAACCAAAGAATATCAGAGCAGTAAGAGGCTTTAAAGTCTAAATTTTCTCATTTTGTAGGTAAGGAAACAGGCCAAGGGAATTTTAATGACCCAGGAATTTAGGGGCTAAGTGAAGACTAGATTTTCAAATTCCAACTAGCTCACATCTTTCAGTATCCTATTATTATACAGTGTTCTATAGATAATTTGTAGCACATAACTCCACCATCACAATCCATTTTCTGAGAATTAGGCTCGTATTTTCACTTGACCTGGGAGACTTTTCAGCAGAATCTCGGAGGGGTACAAGAAGCAGTATCAGGAGTCTGATGATAAGTATGTTGAGGTACCTCTTCTGGAATGAGTATCCTGGAATGCTTAAAGGTGTCTCTGGTTTTCACAAGTGAAAGTGAGTTGACATCAAAGAAAAACTAGGAAATTGTAAGGCCAAAAAGATTACTCCTCAGGCTTTCAGGAGCGATATCTAAAATAAGAGTGACTCACAAAGTCCTTTGGTATCCATCTATTAGATTGTGCTGTAGGACATTAATGCAGAAGATGAAACAGCTAAGAAAATTTCTTCACAGAATTGGATATTGGGTATGCATGATTCAGAATAACTGGTTACAGCCTTAGTTATTGATTTCATTTTTCTGCTTTTATTCTTCCTCACTCAACTGACGGGTTATTTGAATTTGAAGAGTTGAAAGATCACATTGTTTATTATTGTGGGCAATAACTTTCCACAAAAGTGTTCTGTAGATACCATGACTCCACAAACTTTTTTTTTTTTAAAGATTTTATTTATTTATTTGACAGACAGAGATCACAAGTAGGCAGAGAGAGAGAGAGAGGAGGAAGCAGGCTCCCCGCCGAACAGAGAGCCCGATGCGGGGCTCAATCCCAGGACCCTGGGATCATGACCTGAGCTGAAGGCAGAGGCTTTAACCCACTGAGCCACCCAGGTGCCCAATGACTCCACAATCTTAATCTAGTTTTGTGTGAATTCATATTTAACTTCTCAGAGAAATCTGTAAGTGCTCAGCATAAAATGTGGCTTGAATTACTACACTCTCCCTAATGGAGCCCAGTCTGAAAATCCCACTGGTCCACTGTAGCCTTAAACTTCACCTCAGCAAGCCCAGTCAGTCTGACTGCCAGAGGCCAGATTAGCTGTCTACACCTACCTTTAAAAAATGACTACCAACAATGAAGCAAGACCTAGAAGCAGCTATGTGTTTCTGAAAGGTTGGATAATAAAAGTGAAGCATTGGATATTTTCAAGACAAGTGTGGAGAATGTGTAAGCAAGAAAGATCAAGAACTCTTGTTGCTGCTGTTCTTTTCACTAGTTTCCTGGAGGGAGGTTTGGACTGAGTGGAAACGAAAAATCTATCAAGAACCAATTGTCATTAGTCAGTTGAAGGCTAATGTCTACAGAAGTGTTGATCTTTAACTTTAGGCCATCCATAGTGATAGAAAAACCAGACAATATTATACAAAACCCCAATGCAATCACATAGCTGACCTCTCAAGATTTTCAGCCTGGGGTTGACACCATTGAAATGTTTGAAAGGGGCTGCAAAGGAAAATTAATCTGTCCAGTCTCTTATGCCTATATTGCTCCTATTGCGAGATGTTAAAACTCTGATGTCTTTTTTTTTTTTTAGGTTGATTTACACATGTAGTATTGACAATAAGTAATAATTGCAGAAAGTTATTTTGTTGGCTCCACTACAGTGAAACAGCCTAAAGTAGCACCGTGCACTGGCCTCTCAGGTGCAGATGAATAACTCCTGCACTGAGTAGAGAAAAAAGCCATCACTTCATTCTCCATTGCTTAGAAGTTGGGAAGACTTGACATTTTAAGAAACCTTTCTGTGTTTAACTCCCTTTATCCCAAAAGAAGAACCCCAAAGGCTATTTTAACCACTTCAGAAGCTGTTTTCATTTAATTTAAGCCATGTTCTGTGAGAAGCAAGTGTTTTCTAGTCATAAGGTATTACTTGGCCCTTCAGCATTTTCTTTTTCTCTCCCATAGTGTTTACCATATTACCATTCCAGTAGCTTGGCAACTGCTTTGAGTTTAATAAAATAATGTGTGTTATTTTGGGGTGTTCCCAGCTGAAAACTTATTATAACCTAGAATAGACTTCAATTATTAAAATTTCTATTTTAAGTTTCTCATTCCTTCTATTTGTAGTCATCCCTATCAAATATAGGTTTCAATTTATATGCCGGGATAGTGGCATTAGGATGTGGGGGAGAATTTGTCCATTAGTAGGAACACTGGCATCTCAGGAAACAGCCATTCTGACTCTGAGATAATAAGAATATGAGTAAGCTTCTGTTATGTCCCAACAGCAGGCTGGAGAATTTAATTATATGATTTCTATTTCATAAAATGACTTTCTGTGGTAGGTTTTGAAAATGCCTTTTTATAGATGAGCAGAAGAGGCTTGGTAGCACGGCTTATATGTGGCTGAGTTGGAATTGAAACTCAAGAATGTCTGACTTCAAAGCTATTCCTATTATGTTACACTGTGCTTTTTATGCTAAAATTAAATTTACAGACGTTAAACGTTTAGAAATCTTACGAAGAATTTCATCCTTTTCTTCCCTCCATTCTCCTCTACTCCTACCTGACTTAAATAAAATGAAAAAAAAATTATTTTTGGCATAGAATGCAGTAGATGTTCAGTAGATATTTGCTTTTGTTTTTATTGCTTTGAATGCCTTATAAAAAGACTGGATAAATAAATATGACCTCACCCACCAAATCACTAATGATATTAAATCTGATTAGTACAGATAGAGATATGTAATTTTAGAGATATGTCTGGATGGAAAAAAATAAAAGCTTCAGGATGGTTGTCTAAATTTTTCAGTACTATGTTTCATAGCCACAGCTGACTAGCTGTGAAATGCTGCCATTTCCACTTAATTTTGTTCACTAGTTAATTCAATCCTCCACTTTATTTGATCAGATCTGGAGCCAAATCATTTGTATTCATTTTGCATTGTGTTTTTGCAGTGTCTCTTGATCGCTTTCACATGCTAATACTGGCTAATTCAATTGGGATTTATTGAAGCAGCCCTTGAAAATTAACCACCTAATTTCTCATGCATAACACAAAAATAGACCTATTTCTTTTCACTTGTCTCTTTGAAGAATATATATTAACATAAAATAAAAGGGTGTCTTTTTGGTGGAAAGCAGAATGCTCATGAAATTAGAGGACACATCTTGGAGAATGAATTTTGGTGTGAGGGGTTGGGCCCTTTTTTCCTATAGGAGGAACTCTGGATGGAATAAATTGTTCAGGAAGCTGAGAGAGATGATCATTTGGCTGATGTTCATATCCTAATATTTTAAATGTATTATTTTGGTCATATTGGTAATTATGATGAGAACAGAAATTATTAGTGACTTTATAAAGATTAAGCATGTTGTTTTTGGCTTGATTGATAAGCAACTTTTTGGATTAAAAAATCCATCAAGTCAATTAATTTCAATCCATTGGATATCATTTTTCATCTAACTGAGGTGGAACTAGTTGTCCTGAAAAGAACTAAAAATATAAGTTTCTCCTCCCCATTAATCTGATTGTACATGGAATTTTGGTTAATTGGAAACCTGTTAGGTCTCTCTTCTTGGAACACGGGTAACAGTTTCCCATCAGAATGAGTCAGTTCTCTTCAACCCCATTTATACACTTCATTCAGATAGCTTCTGATTAGAACATGATTACATTCTTACTGCTTCCCAGGAAAAGTCACAGAATCTCCAAAATGCAATTTTGCCTCATCAGATATCGAGAAGCAAAACAGAATGGTGGTCAAAAACGAGGATTTTGGGGGAGGAGTCAAGATGGTGGAGAAGTAGCAGACTGAGACTACTTCAGGTAGCAGGAGATCAGCTAGATAGCTTATCTAAAGATTGCAAACACCTACAAATCCAATGGGAGATCAAAGAGAAGAAGAACAGCAATTCTAGAAACAGAAAATCAACCACTTTCTGAAAGGTAGGACTGGCGGAGAAGTGAATCCAAAGCGACGGGAGGATAGACCGTGGAGGGAGGGGCCGGCTCCCGGCAAGCGGCAGAGCAATGGAGCACAAAATCAGGACTTTTAAAAGTCTGTTCCACTGAGGGACATCGCTCCAGAGGCTTAACTGGGGTGAAGCCCACGTGGGGTCAGCATGGCCTCAGGTCCCTCAGGGTCAAAGAAGGATCGGGGGTGTCTGAGTGTTGCAGAGCTTACAGGTATTAGAACAGGGAAGCCGGCTACAGAGACAGAGCTGAGGAGTGACTCTCAGCTCGGGGTTACCTTGAACCAATCGCAGGCTCAGTCAGCTCGGAGCGTGGTATGAGGCCAGGGTGATGGGAGTAATTGGGCGCTGTTCTCTGAGGGTGCACTGAGGAGTGGGGCCCCGGGCTCTCGGCTCCTCTAAGCCGGAGACTGGGAGGCCGCCATCTTCATTCCCATCCTCTGGAGCTCTACAGAAAGTGCTCAGGGAACAAAAGCTCCTGAAAGCAAACCTGAGCAGATTACTCAGCCGGGTCCCTGGTAAGGGCGGTGCAACTCCACCTGGGGCAAAGACACTTGAGAATCAGTACAACAGGCCCCTCCCCCAGAAGATCAACAAGAAACACAGCCAGGACCAAGTTCACCTACCAAGGAGAGCAGTTTCAACACCAAGGAGAGCAGCAGAATTCAAGAGGAGGAGAAAGCAAAGCACGGAACTCATGGCTTTCTCCCCATGATTCTTTAGACTTGCAGTTAATTTAATTTTTTTTTCTTTTTCAATTTTTTTTCTCTTCTTCTGCTAAATTTTTTTAACTTTTACACTTTTCTTTTTTAACGTTTTTTAACTAGTTTCTCTTATATATATATGTGTATATATATATATATATTTTCCATTTTATATTTTTTCATTATTGGTTTTCTTTTTTTAATTGTTTCTTTCTTTCTTTCTTTCTTTTTTTTTCTTTCTGAACCTCTTTTTATCCCCTTTCTCCCCCCTCACGATTTGGGATTGCTTCTGATTTGGCTAAAGCATATTTTCCTGGGGTTGTTGCCACCCTTTTAGTATTTTACTTGCTCCTTCATATACTCTTATCTGGACAAAATGAAAAGGCAGAAAAACTCACCACAAAAAAAAAGAACAAGAGGCAGTATCAAAGGCTAGGGACCTAATCAATACAGACATTGGTAATATGTCAGATCTAGAGTTCAGAATGACGATTCTCAAGGTTCTAGCTGGGCTCGAAAAAGGCATGGAAGATATTAGAGAAACCCTCTCGGGAGATATAAAAGCCCTTTCTGGAGAAATAAAAGAACTAAAATCTAACCAAGTTGAAATAAAAAAAGCTATTAATGAGGTGCAATAAAAAATGGAGGCTCTCACTGCTAGGATAAATGAGGCAGAAGAAATAATTAGCAATATAGAAGACCAAATGACAGAGAATAAAGAAGCTGAGCAAAAGAGGGACAAACAGCCAATGGACCACGAGGGGAGAATTTGAGAGATAAGTGACACCATAAGACGAAACAACACTAGAATAATTGGGATTCCAGAAGAAGAAGAAAGAGAGAGGGGAGCAGAAGGTATATTGGAGAGAATTATTGGAGAGAATTTCCCCAATCTGGCAAAGGGAACAAGCATCAAAATCCAGGATGTTCAGAGAACCCCCCTCAAAAACAATAAGAATAGGTCCACACCCTGGCACCTAATAGTAAAATTTACAAGTCTTAGTGACAAAGATAAAATCCTGAAAGCAGCCTGGGAAAAGAAGTCTGTAACATACAATGGTAAAAATATCAGATTGGCAGCAGACTTATCCACAGAGACCCCGCAGGCCAGAAAGAGCTGGCACGATATATTCAGAGTACAAAACGAGAAAAACATGCAGCCAAGAATACTATATCCAGCTAGGCTATCATTGAAAATAGAAGGAGAGATTAAAAGCTTCCAGGACAAACAAAAACTGAAAGAATTTGCAAACACCAAACCAGCTCTACAGGAAATATTGAAAGGGGTCCTCTAAGCAAAGAAAGAGCCTAAAAGTAGTAGATTAGAAAGGAACAGAAACAATATACAATAACAGTCACCTTACAGGCAATACAATGGCACTAAATTAATATCTCTCAATAGTTACCCTGAATGTTAATGGGCTAAATGCCCCAATCAAAAGACACAGGGTATCAGAATGGATCAAAAGACAAAAGCCATCTATATGTTGCCTACAAGAAACTCATTTTAAACCCGAAGACACCTTCAGATTTAAAGTGAGGGGGTGGAAAAGAATTTACCATGCTAATAGACATCAGAAGAAAGCAGGAGTGGCAATCCTTATATCAGATCAATTAGATTTTAAGCCAAAGACTATACGAAGAGATGAGGAAGGACACTATATCATACTCAAAGGATCTGTCCAACAAGAAGATCTAACAATTTTAAATATCTATGCCCCTAACGTGGGAGCAGCCAACTATATAAACCAATTAATAACAAAATCAAAGAAACACATCAACAATAATACAATAATCGTAGGGGACTTTAACACTCCCCTCACTGAAATGGACAGATCATCCAAGCAAAAGATCAACAAGGAAATAAAGGCCTTAAATGACACACTGGACCAGTTGGACATCACAGATATATTCAGAACATTTCATCCCAAAGCAACAGAATACACATTCTTCTCTAGTGCACATGGAACATTCTCCAGAATAGATCACATCCTTGGTCCTAAATCAGGACTCAACCGGTATCAAAAGATTGGGATCATTCCCTGCATATTTTCAGACCACAATGCTCTGAAGCTAGAACTCAATCACAAGAGGAAATTTGGAAAGAACCCAAATACATGGAGACTAAACAGCATCCTTCTAAAGAATGAATGGGTCAACCAGGAAATTAAAGAAGAATTGAACAAATTCATGGAAACAAATGATAATGAAAACACAACGGTTCAAAATCTGTGGAACACAACAAAAGAAGTCCTGAGAGGAAAATATATAGCGGTACAAGCCTTTCTCAAGAAACAAGAAAGGTCTCAGGTACACAACCTAACCCTACACCTAAAGGAGCTGGAGAAAGAACAAGAAAGAAACCCTAAACCCAGCAGGAGAAGAGAAATCATAAACATCAGAGCAGAAATCAATGAAATAGAAACCAAAAAAAAAAAAAAAAAACAATAGAACAAATCAACGAAACTAGAAGCTGGTTCTTTGAAAGAATTAATAAGATTGATAAACCCCTGGCCAGACTTATCAAAAAGAAAAGAGAAAGGACCCAAATAAATAAAATCATGAATGAAAGAGAAGAGATCACAACGAACACCAAAGAAATACAGACAATTATAAGAACATACTATGAGCAAGTCTATGCCAACAAATTTGACAATCTGGAAGAAATGGATGCATTCCTAGAGACATATAAACTACCACAACTGAACCAGGAAGAAATAGCCTGAACAGACCCATAACCGTAAGGAGATTGAACAGTCATCAAAAATCTCCAAACAAACAAAAGCCCAGGGCCAGACGGCTTCCCGGGGGAATTCTACCAAACATTTAAAGAATAACTAATTCCTATTCTCCTGAAACTGTTCCAAAAAAATAGAAATGGAAGGAAAACTTCCAAACTCATTTTATGAGGCCAGCATCACCTTGATCCCCAAACCAGACAAGGATCCCATCAAAAAAGAGAACTACAGACCAATATCCTTGATGAACACAGATGCAAAAATTCTCACCAAAATACTAGCCAATAGGATTCAACAGTACATTAAAAGGATTATTCACCATGACCAAGTGGGATTTATTCCAGGGCTTCAAGGTTGGTTCAACATCTGCAAATCAATCAATGTGATAGAACATTAATAAAAGAAAGAACAAGAACCATATGATACTCTCCATAGATGCTGAGAAAGCATTTGACAAAGTACAGCATCCCTTCCTGATCAAAACTCTTCAAAGTGTAGGGATAGAGGGCACATACATCAATATTATCAAAGCCATCTATGAAAAACCCACCACAAATATCATTCTCAATGGAGAAAAACTGAAAACTTTTCCGCTAAGGTCAGGAACACGGCAGGGATGTCCCTTATCACCACTGCTATTCAACATAGTACTAAAAGTCCTAGCCTCAGCAGTCAGACAACAAAAAGAAATTAAAGGCATCCAAATTGGCAAAGAAGAAGTCAAACTATCACTCTTCGCAGATGATATGGTACTATATGTGGAAAACCCAAAAGACTCCACTCCAAAACTGCTAGAACTTGTACAGGAATTCAGTAAAGTGTCAGGATATAAAATCAATGCACAGAAATCAGTTGCATTTCTCTACACCAACAACAAGACAGAAGAAAGAGAAATTAAGGAGTCAATCCCATTTACAATTGCACCCAAATCTATAAGATACCTAGGAATAAACCTAACCAAAGAGGCTAAGAATCTATACCCAGAAAACTATAAAGTACTCATGAAAGAAATTGAAGAAGACACAAAGAAATGGAAAAATGTTCCATGCTCCTGGATTGGGAGAATAAATATTGTGAAAATGTCTATGCTACCTAAAGCAATCTACACATTTAATGCAATTCCTATCAAAGTACCATCCATTTTTTTCAAAGAAATGGAACAAACAATCCTAAAATTTATATGGAACCAGAAAAGACCTCGAATAGCCAAAGGAATATTGAAAAAGAAAGCCAAAGTTGGTGGCATCACAATCCTGGACTTCAAGCTCTATTACAAAGCTGTCATCATCAAGACAGCATGGTACGGGCACAAAAACAGACACATAGATCAATGGAACAGAATAGAGAGCCCAGAAATAGACCCTCAACTCCATGGTCAACTAATCTTCGGCAAAGCGGGAAAGAATGTCCAATGGAAAAAAGACAGCCTCTTCAATAAATGGTGTTGGGAAAATTGGATAGCCACATGCAGAAAAATGAAATTGGACCATTTCCTTACACCACACATGAAAATAGATTCAAAATGGCTGAAGGACCTCAATGTGAGAAAGGAATCCATCAAAATCCTTGAGGAGAACACAGGCAGCAACCTCTTCGACCTAAACCGCCGCAACATCTTCCTAGGAACATCGCCAAAGGCAAGGGAATCAAGGGCAAAAATGAACTATTGGGATTTTATAAAGATCAAAAGCTTTTGTACAGCAAAGGAAACAGTTAACAAAACCAAAAGACAACTGACAGAATGGGAGAAGATATTTGCAAATGACATATCAGATAAAGGGCTAGTGTCCAAAATCTATAAAGAACTTAGCAAACTCAACACCCAAAGAACGAATAATCCAATCAAGAAATGGGCAGAAGACATGAACAGACATTTCTGCAAAGAAGACATCCAGATGGCCAACAGACACATGAAAAAGTGCTCCACATCACTCAGCATCCGGGAAATACAAATCAAAACCACAATGAGATACCACCTCACACCAGTCAGAATGGCTGAAATTAACAAGTCAGGAAATGACAATGCTGGCGAGGTTCCGGAGAAAGGGGAATCCTCCTACACTGTTGGTGGGAATGCAAGCTGGTGCAACCACTCTGGAAAACAGCATGGAGGTTCCTCAAAATGTTGAAAATAGAACTACCCTATGACCCAGCAATTGCCCTGCTGGGTATTTACCCTAAATATACAAACGTAGTGATCCGAAGGGGCACGTGCACCCGAATGTTTATAGCAGCAATGTGTACAATAGCCAAAGTATGGAAAGAACCTAGATGTCCATCAACAGACGAATGGATAAAGAAGAGGTGGTATATATACACAATGGAATACTATGCAGCCATCAAAAGAAATGAAATCTTGCCTTTTGCGATGACGTGGATGGAACTAGAGGGTATCATGCTTAGCGAAATAAGTCAATCGGAGAAAGACAACTATCATATGATCTCCCTGATATGAGGGAGAGGAGATGCAACATGGGGGGGTTAAGGGGGTAGGAGAAGAGTAAATGAAACAAGATGGGATT